>NC_056725.1:788798616-788916116 GCF_019279795.1 Protopterus annectens
AGAATTCAGAATAGTTGTCTGGTAGCCCAGAAAACTCTGTACGAACTTGAATATTCTATTTAGCAACACAAACCGAATGCTGGAGTTTGTTAAAAGTCCATGTCAGTCGAGTTTTTTTTTTTTTTTTTTTTTTTTTACAGAAAAGCAACACTAAAATGTTGTGGTTAGGACTGAGACCTGGAAAACAAGATGTTCCACCTACCCCGATGTGCCCACTTATGTCACAAAATGGGTAGAGGTGAGTAGGTGGAAATAAGGGAGAAGAGAGGCATGTTAGGGGTGGTACAGAGGGTGTGGGTTCGTCCAAGTCTTTATTACAACAAAAGGTAGCCAACCTGATGGCTGTAGCAATATAGGCAGCAAAGGTTTAGAGGTAGTGCTGTGGGGATAATCTGGTTTTGTCTGTTATTGGCAGGAATGCAGAGATTTCAACAGTCGCTAGATTACACTAGAAAATGACAATGAGGTTCATTAACAATGAATATTTGTAAATCTCATTGCCTGTTTCCTGGCACAGCAGCTATCACTAACATATGTGTTGTTGGACTAGAGTCAGGCTGTGAAGGGAGTAGTCCACTCTCTGTTATCAGGGCCGACCTTAGGTGAACTGGCACTCTGGGCAAAGGGGCTTCACAGGGATTTTTTCTCACAGTTTGTCTTACTCTTCATTTTTTTTTCATGCATTTATTCATTCAACAAATTTTAAGTAGGCAAGACTGTGCTCTGGTAACTGTGGAGGAAGCAAAAGCATAAAGCCAGAAGTAGCCATGGGGGCTTCTAGAAACTTCTAAGGTGCACTTTACAGTTTCTTTAAACAACCTTTTCACCCAGTGATGGCCTGTATATAAATCATAGTTAAGAGAAGAAATTCAGTCTTGCTCTTCAACTTTGTTTTTCTTGTATCCTTGCAACACATGCTAAATTAACATGGGGGTCTACGGGTCACTAGAGAGCCAGGAGTCCTGGCATTATAGATGCACCACTAAGGTGCATTTTACATCTTTTTTCCCAACTGTTTGATTCAGTGATGGCCTGAACAAAAAGCATGCAGAAGGAAAGAAATTCAATCTTAGTTTTTTATTTCAAGGAAGAAAACAGTTGTATCTAAGGTTTAATGCTCAAAAATAACCAGACAGCAATCCACAATAAACAGAGAAGTCAAATGCTCGTGGTGATACATAACTCATATCTGGACATAGTACCTGTCTCCCTACCCCCACTTTAAAAATGTAGTCACTTTCTGTGCATCCCCCTCTGTTGTTAAATTTGGATACATATTAAGGAACAAATTACCACAGTCATACATTTCAGATTGCTGCTGTCATATGTATATAGAACATGCCTTCTCCCCCATACAAAAAAAACATAGATGCATTCTGTGCATTCATCTGATGTCAGAATTTGACATTACTGGAAAAATGTATAACATATTTACTATGAGGCATATATAAAGAGAATGTCTCATTACCCTCCCCTAAAAGATAGCCACCTGTATATGTATCTGATATTTCATTGTATGGAGAGTGGTTACATTAATGTTTACAACTTGTTACTTTTAGACTGTACACTGCTCTTATGCAAACTTAGTGACACTGTGTGTATCAATCTGAAGTTTGTGAGAAGAGCTAAAGAAATAATGACCACACTGTGCCCAGACAATACAGTATAGTGACCTCTGAGGTTTGAGAGGAAAGTTAAAGAAATAATGACAGCATCCCCAGCTCCCACACAAGTTACAGTGACCCTTTGTGTGCACCTCCAAGCAGGGTTGGTTTTAGATTAGATGGGCTTTATGTCAGATACCACTGCTAAATCAAGTCGAAATCCACTTATATAGCCTTGGTATGTTGGACCAGGAACCTGTGAGAAGCTTTGAAGGTCTAGGTATTCTATGAAGCATTTTATTGGTTATTATTATTATTACTATTATTATTATTATTGATATTATTATCATTATTTTTTCTCAGGGAGACAGAGATAACTGTTTAAATTGAGAAAGTGACAATAGAGTCATGTATTTTCATTCAGACAACCCCTACCAAGCAGTTTTAATTACTTCTACTTATAATTCAGATGTTGGATTGTGATAAAGATTATGACAGTGTAATGCATTTCACCTTTCTTCCAAGCAAACAGTTGCCACACATTAAAATATTCCAAGCTGTTTCACACAAATCATATTAGTGCTGCAAAACTAGAATAATAAGCAAGCAGCAGGGAAATTATTTTCCTCCATAGAGAGACCTATTCTGTCTGTGCATATCAGGTGTCTAGATAAGTAGTCCGTCTTATTTCTTACAGATGTATGCTAGTCTTACAAAGCCAGATAGTCACAGCTTAAACTGAGCAAATGACAAACATGTCAGTTACTTTCATCCAGCCCACCCTAACCCCCAACTAGCAGTTATAACCATGATGTATGATGCTATATAATTATTTCATCTTTGCTCCGCCAAAACAAAATACCACACATTAAATATTCCAGGTTGCTGCACACAAATGTCAAAGCCAGAAATATTGTGCAGCACCACTGTAAAATAATACTTTCTTCAATGCTACTGCCTTCACATCACATCATTCTTTTCAACTGTCCAGTATTCTGCATATGTGCCTAATTTTTGTCTCATATTTTGAACCATTCCCCCATAAAATGTTTGATATTCTGGTAAATTGCTGAATAGTACAGTCAATCAGTAAAGCCAGACATTAGAGATTCATACTTTTTATTTTTCAAAAAATGTATCATATTGATGCAAAACCTTCAGACTGAGTGTCATGGCTTTGTGCCTACTGTGAATGTTGTTCAACGTCTCTTCATCATGACCTCAGAATGTTCAAGTCTATTGTAATGTGACTAGACTTGAATGGTCAGTTCAAGCAGGGCAACTCCCCACCAGGTACACATCACCCTGTGGGCACGTTTTGTTTCAACAGTAAAGGATTATCTATTTATTTAGTTCATTGCACTAAATTAATAAATAAATATAGAAGCACACCCCCAAGGTAGGTGCTTAATTGGAGTAAGGTCGTCCATGGCTGGTATGATGTGGCACTGTGGGATGTCAAAGGCCCTAACTACACAGTGCAGACCTTTATGGAGTCTGGCCTTTACTGCTGTTACATTTCACATAATCTAGCCCTCACTGTAATTCTTACTCATACCAGGAAAAAAAATTGAAGAAAAAGAAATGAAAATTAAACATTCAGTTTAGGCATATTTCTTAATTAAATTATGTCACTATAGTATTTTACCTAAAACATCTACAACTGAGGTAAAATAGCATACTAAGTGGGCAGAGTACTGCTGTCAAAGTTAAGATATTTTCTAAAGTATGCATAAGTAACAAATCTTTGAAGTTAGAAATAATTTACTTACTATATACAGTACCAAATCATCTAGCTTTTGCTGCAAAACGTATACCGTTTTACATTTTATTTTGTTAATAAGGATGGCCACCTTAAATTTTTCTTGACTCTGAAGATCTTTACCATGACTGAACCCACAATATTTTACTACCAAAATTAATTTATAAGCTGCTGTATTTCCATGCTAAATGCATCAGTAGACATCTCATACTTCCTAGAAAGATAGGTTGCCAAGTGTGTCTTGCAGGGAGAGCACTTTACATTGACAATTAACATATGTAAGGTTGTAGTAGTGAAACCACAATTTAAGTAAGAGGCTGCACTTCTAAAGATATAAGTTTTGTTTACCCATAATGCTTTGCATGGTTATGTAAATTAAGGTCCAGTACTTCCCCTTACATTTTCTGGCTGTAGTTATAAAGAAAAATGAGTAATCAGTGGAACTAAAACATAGCCATAAATGAGGGGAGACAAACGGAGAAGCTGCCCTGAGCACAGACCGTTAAAGTGATGTGATTGCAAGGTGATGATGTGATAAAGTCCAGCACTGCTATTGCTTTATGAAGCTGTGAGAATATTGTGACTTTAGAAATGAATGCCGATTCTGCATTTTCTGTCACAGTTGAAGTACTGCGGCCACAATTTAACTGTAGCAGGTTGCTTTTTACATTGGTGTCTTCAACTGTCTTTTAGGTCTTTGAGGTGAATGGAGTATCAGTTATTGGAATTGTAAAGGGCACCAGATGACCTAGCATTTCTAAACTAAAAACATGAAAAAGCACAATACTAGGTGCATTTTCTTAAAACTGCATGCCACATTGGCATGAAGACTATAACTGGACATTACATTTTTATAAAACAAAGATGCTTCACAAAGTGATCATTACATTTAAAATAGACACACACACACACATATATATATATATATATATATATATATATATATATATATATATATATATATATATACTGAGAGAGAGAGAGAGAGAGGGAGGGAGGGGGTGGAGTGGGGGGGAGACCTAGCTATAGATATGATTATAGATATTTACATCTTAGATGAGTTGCAGGCAATGAAAATTGGTTGCATTCATCACTGGCTAGGAGATAGAATGATCAAGCTGCTTCCTTCTTCTGTGTTTAATATTCTCTTTTTAAAATGGCATAAGCACTCAAGACAAGACTTATGCAGTTCCACTGAATGCTGACTTAAAGTAGGGCAGCCTGTTAAAATGCCAGTGAAAAAGTAGCAACGCACTGAGTGCTATTCCTTTCAATATCTGAGAATTAACATCACTGTGTTGGCCTTTAAAAATCAAAATATGTTAGAAACAGAACATATTGTTATTATTCAGATAATAGAATCCATATAGCTAGTGATAATGAATCTATTTTTTATAGGGTAAAACAAATTATTCGGTAATGTGTGTATCCTTAACCAGGTATAACTTTGTGTAAAAATCAATAAATCTCAGTGAAGCAAGTCTACACATGAAGGTAAAGATCATATCAATATGCCTAAATAATGGGTATCAAAAGGTATGCATGCCCACAGCTGCTTAACTGTTTCATCTGCAACAGTTCTACACAATAACTGCTGTAGATCAGTGCCTCCATGAACAAACTTTGCTACAGCAATTCTTCCACATTTTCACTCTTATGTCATCAGGAGTTTATATTGACAATAAATATGAAAAAGGAACAAGACCATTGCAACATATGTATATGCACTTTATGCTATAGTTAAGGTAACAGGTTTCAGTCTGCCTATAATATTGCCGAAAAGATACAGTTTTCCCTTAATTCTTCAGTTAATTAAGTTGAATGCAGCATTTTTTTAAACAAATGTGTAAATTAAAAATGTACATGCAGAAAGTGTGTGTAACATATTTGTTTTGAGAACATGTACAAAAGACATGACCTCATGGGTCAAAGTTTGCTACTGTTTTTTTCTTCTTTGGTCAAAAACTCTTGCACAATCACTGTGGCAGCTGTCCCATTCTTCAGTCGGGGTTTCAGACGTGCTGTTACTATGTACAAAGACTGTGGTTGTAACAGCCTGTTCAAGAAGGAAGAATGCAAAACATGTTACTAAAATGAAGAGGCTTGTGGTTAACCACTGGGCCATGTTACGCTACCTATTTCAGTATTGCTTTCCAAAAGTTGCAACTGACAGCTTAAAGGGCTGTTTCTCTAAAATAATATATGGAAAGTAAGGAGCTGTGGAATGTTAAGTCACAAGCCCAGAAGAGAAAAAGGACTAGAACTTTGTGTTTTAGCTGATAGTGATGAGACAGTTACCACCAGAGTCTTTAGGGCACTCCCTACAATTAATTGCATTGGTCATGGGGGCTACACATAGCATATTTTGACTATAGGCTAGTCCAGAAGAACCTATAATGTTATTTCATTCACAGCACTTTATTTGTAACAATTATTTGACATTTTCCATGCAAAGCTTGTAGAGTCATATCTCAGTTGTAAATCCTCCACAGGCCTGAAACACTGCACTGATGCTATTACACACCAACAATGAATTTTAATGTGGGAAAAGTTCCTAATTCAAACTTCATCAGTGCAATGCATGACCACAAAGAGGCCATTACATTCCTCTTTTGAACACGCTACCAATGGTAAACTGGCAGAATAAGGTATCTATTGAGCTGGGTAATATGCAGCATCTCAGCTGTGCTAATTTGACAACTTCAATGCAGCATTTCAGCTTTGCTACCTTAATTTGACATATTTAAGTGAATTATAATGTGCCTGCTTCACATTTAAATTGTGTACATCCAACAGTAAAGTACATATAAATATTACTATCACTAGATGCAAATCCATAATGAAGTTAAATAGCAGTTAACCAAATCTATATATTACATTCTGCCATTCAGTGCAACATCCTAATGTTCTGTGATCTCACTGGCTACAAGCACCACAAAGACTTTACAAGCTTCCCAGAGATGGGTCAGCAGTGTAACAGACTCAGGCGACAGTAAACACTTCCAACATGGCAGTTATCTGAGCATGGGCTTCACTGAAAGATTGGATTGCTTATTGTTGATTGGCTGGCTCATGCAGAAGCACAGACTGGATTTCAATTTGCTGACAGGTGTGAGACAGAGCCTTACAAATTCTAAATAACTAGACATTTTTCTCAGTTTGCTGCTCTTCAGTGACAGCACAGTAACAAACAACCACACAATTTGTAGAAGATAACAGGAAACTATAGAGAGGGAGGAGAAGACCAAAAAGCCATTTTCCATCTAGATTCTTACTGATTCAACACATAACAAGGACTTCATCAGCTTGCTAGGAATGGTTGTGCAGTGCACCCACATCTGATGAGAGTCGATGCTTCCAAGTGGCAGCTACCTGAGCTTGGGCTCCACTAAAGGATTGGAGTGCCTGCTTTTAATTGGATAGCCTCTGCAAGAGCAAAGACTGGATTTTGATTGACTATCTGGTTCATAGCAGAGCCTTATAGATTTTAAATAAATGGAAGATTGCTCAGTTTGTCATTTACCACTGCTGGGCTGCTGACAGCTCTCTAACACATAACCATACAATCTAGAGAAGACAACAGGAGATTACACAGATGAAGGAGAAGACAACAAAGCCATTTTCCATCTACGTTCTTACTGATTCAACACACACTAGAAGGACTTCTTTGGTTTCCCAGAAATGGTTCTACAGTGTACCAGCCAATGGTGAGAGTTGAGGCTTCTACATTACAGCTACCTGAATGTGGGTTCCAGTGAAGGATTTAAGTGGTTTCTATGCGATGTGGGATGAGGTCTGATTTGCTGGCTATTGTGGAGATGGAGCTTTGCAGACTTTAAGTAACCGTGAATTTGCTCACTATGCTGCTCTTCATTTCTGGGCTGCTAACACCACTCTGATGTGAAGAAGACAGTAGGCTCCTTTTCCATCTGGGTTCTTACTGATTCAATGCACTGCAAGGGCTTCTCCAGCTTGCTAGAACAGGGTCTGCAGTGTACCAACATCAGCTGAAAAAGGAGGCTTCCATTGTGCAGGAATTTAATTTGATTTTGACTGGCCGACATTTACATTGTCAGTGCCTTACAGATTTTAAATAACTGGAGGTTTGCTCACTTCTGCTTATTTCAGTGCTGGGTTGCTGACAGCATGGTAATGAACCTCATGCAATCAGTATTTACTAATATTCATCATGTGCATGTTTACTGGAAAAAGCAATCAGAGTACTCTTTGAAAAAACAAGAATTTCATATGGGAAAAATTCTAACCACAAAATAAAAATGAAATGATAGAAACCACTGTTGATGTAGCTGCTGAAAATGGCCACCGTAGCCTACACATCAATAAGCACATAATCTGAAATTAAGAGCCAGCATAGACAATAAAATATGATCCTAGTGAACACACAGAATTGCCCCTGCAAAATACAACACTGAGTAAAACTAAAAAAAAATGTAAAAGCTTGCATTTGCATGTTGGGAGTGAACAAACATCCAAAGGTAATTCCCTGGATACATGCACATGCTAGACTCCTGTAAAAAAAGTGAGAGAAAATGCATATGTAATCATTAGCAAATGTCTTACTCACATGCAGTACATCAATTATTACTAGGTGACACAAGAGGAGGAGGAGAAGGATTACAGTCACTTCACAAAATGGCATTAAAAAGTAACGTCATTGCACAATAGCAATAACTCATGTCTGGATGTGGGTAATGCAGAGTTTACCACAGATGCTCTTATTTGATCATTTGGGCATTGCTCATCTGATCAAATCACAACAGCCTTATGTAAATCCTGAATTACCCATGCCCAGACATGAATTATGGTCGAAATCCAAAGAAGACCACAGAAGACTACAGAGAAGAAGACAACATAGCCCTTTTGTATCTGCTTTCATTCCAATTCAATGCACTACAGGACTTAATCAGTCTGCTAAGAATGGGATTGCATTGTACCAACATTTGTTATGAGCAGAGGCTTACAGAAGGCAGGTACCTGAGCATGGGTTCCAGAGCATGACCTGAATGCCTGTTTTTGAGTGGCTGGCTTCTGCAGAGACATAGGTTGAATTTTGATTGTCTGGCTTCTGGAGAGGGTGGACTGGCTTCCTTCTACTTTATTAGTGCCTTACAGACTTTAAATAACTGGAGATTTGCTCAGTTCAGTGCTTTTCAGTTCTGGGCTTCTGATAGCATTTCAAAGTACAATCAGAAGACAACAAAACCCAATTTTCAAATGGGCCTTATTGATTCAACCCACAAGACAGATGTCAACTGTTTCCTGGCATTAGGCCCATAGTATACAAGCCTCTGGCAAGAGTAGAAGCTTCCAAGCAACAACTACCACAGCTTGGTTTTCATTGAAAGATTTCAGTGCCTGTGCTTTTTTACAGAGGATGTGGATTGTATTTCAATTTGCCAGTTTCTACAGCAGTTGGGTCTTACAAACTTTTAAAAGCAAAAGGTTTGCTCAGTTTGGTGTTTTTCAGAGGTGGACTGCTGACACTGATCTAATGGACAATCATGAGGAAACAACAGGGGACTATAGTTAAGGAGGGTGACATTGCAAAACTCTTTTCCATTGAGGTTTTTACCAATTTAATACACTACAAAGACTTAAGCTTCTTAGACTGAGTCACCAGTGTACTAGCCCTGGTGCAAGTGATACCAGTGCAACAGTGCAGGGTTCCATGTGACAGCTAAGTGAGCATGGCATCCACTAAAAGTTCAGAGTGCCTGTTTTTGATTGGCTGCCTTCTATGGGGCATAGGAAAGGTTTGACTGGACATCTTCCATGGGGCAAATGTAAAAGGATATTAAATAATTAGAGGTTTGCTCAGTTTAATGCTGGGCTGCTGACAGTACTTCAACATATAATAGGGAGAAGACAGGAAACTACAAACAAGGAAAAGTCCACAAATTAATTTTTTATCTGTGTTCTTACTGATTCAGTCCACAAAAAGATGCCTGCAGTGTGACAACTTCTGTTGAGGGTCTAGTATTCTATGTGACAGCTACCTTAGCCTGGGTTCCATTGAAGGTGCCTCATTTGAACTGGATGGATTCTGCTAAGTAATAGGATGGATTTTGATCGGATGGCTTCTGCAGGGCAGTCTTACTAACTTCAAATAACTGAAGGTTTGGCCATTTCAGAGGTCTTCAATACGGGACAGTGCTCAAAACAGCAATCTAGGGAAGAAAACGGAAGACTACAGACAAGAAGGAGAAGACCACAAAGCCCTCTTCCATTTGGGCTCTTACTGATTCAGTGCACAAGGACTTACCTGTTTCATAGAAATAGGTCTGGAGTGTACTAATCTCTGAGGAGAGTAGAGGCTTCCATGTGACAGCTACTTAAGCTTGGAGTCTATTGAAGGATCAGACAGCCTGTTTTTGATTGGCTAGCTTCTGAAGGTGTGTAAGCTGCATATCTATTGTTCAGCTTCAACAGGGAGATACCCTTACAGACTTTAAATAATCAGACTGTTATTCATTTTCATAGGTTCATAGGTTCATACTAGGCTATCTGCCCTAGGGCATTTACAAGCCTAGCCAGAGTGTGTTTGGCTTTCGCCACCCATTTTAAAATGAATTTTGCTATGCCCTTTTTCGAGATTAGTATACTGTGCATCTATCTAACAGTGACACAGAAGTGATACATGGAGTAAATCTACGATCTCCCATCCACTCATCAAGATTCCTCTTGAAGAGAGTCAATGAGGGACTTTGCCTAACCTGGATTGGGATTTTATTCCAGAGTGAAGGGAGCCTCTGGATTATGAATCTGTCCCTCCAGCATGTCCTATTTATTTCAGTGCTGAGGTTCAAGTCTCTCGAGTGCGTAGCTCGATGGGATTTGGATTTTCTGAGGTGCAGCATGTCCATTAATTCTGGGTTGGACATGGCTTTATGCATCAGGCACAGATCGCCTCTGAGCAGGCAGTATGCCACTGAGTACAGCTGGAGTTTCTTTAACCGGGCAGCATATGGCATCTGTTTGAGCCCTCAGTGCTTGGTTGCTGCTATTACTCTAACTTGCAATCTGGAAAAGGCAACAATAGAGCAAACAGAAAATGGAAAAGACTACAGAGCCAGTTTCCACATGATCTGTTACTGATTCAACACATTATAACTATTTTATCAGATTCCTAGGAGGAGTTACATAGTGTGCAGACTCTAGAGTAGAGCTTTCCACATATAGATGACAGATGTTAAGGCTACATTACACAAGTCTCTGGTGAGAGCTGAGGCAGTCAAGTGTCAGCTGTCAGAGTTTGGATTCCACTGAAAGAGAGGTATTCCCCTGTTTTTGATTGGCCAGCATCTGCAGGAACATGGACTTGATTTTGATTGGCTGGCTTCTGTTAGATAAGACTACTTGAAGTAACTAGAGGCTTGCTCTATTTGTTTCTCGTCAATGCTGCGTTAACATCATTCTAACAAGCAGTCTGGAGTAGACAACAGTGGACTATAGAGAAGGCGCAGAAGACCGCAAACCCCTTTTTTCTTGGGTCTTACTGTCCCCTTGCACTATAAAGGACTGCTTATTAGGAAGGGTCTTCTAGTGTTCTAACCTCTGGTGGGAGTATAGATTTCCATGAGACAGTTACCTGAGCTTGTGTTTCATTAAAGGACTGGAGTGCTTTGTTTTGATTTGCTGGCTTCCAGTGGGAGTGTGGGGGGTAGGCTGGATTTTGTCAGGCCAGCATCTAGTGGGGAGGCTTTAAATAATTTTGAGAATTTTGCCATTCAGGTTTGCGCAGTAGCATCGAATAGTGCAAATCCTGTTAAGTAAGCAGTACAAGAGCCTAGTCTAGAACAAGTAAGGCGACCTTATATTATTGCCAAAACATATACATTTCACTATCTTCTTTGTATCAGCTCAGCTCCACAACATTGCTGATACTTTTGCATTAGACTAAATCATATTTGTTAGCTGTTAGCTAAATTTAGGTGTTTATTCTTTTTTGCTGCATTAATTGAACTTCAGTTTGAATACTTTGTTGGTGCTTATTCAGTCACTATTTTGTTATTTTATGCACCTGTTGTTTCATATTTAGCCTGTATTTATCAATTATGATTGTATGTATTGAATACCTATTCAACTAATTATTGTTACTTATTCATTGGCTGTCTCGGTGTATTTTGCTGGTGCCCATTGTTTTGGCTTTGTACTGCCCATTGCTTTTGTCCTGTGTGCCTACTGTGTGTTAGTAGTATGTTTTTTTGCTGATATCAAGTCATTGGCTACTTTACTGCATTTGCATTTTAGTGTACCTTTTGCTCTCTGCAGTCATGCTAGTTGTCATTATAGTTCTAATACTCCTTTTTCTTTGAAGGAAGTGCACTATTTTAGTCTCACTCATATTTTCAGAAGGACCTTCTTTAATCTGCTTTGCTTTGCAAAGGACAGCCAAATGGCTCAATCTCTTAAATCTCTTACACCTTCTAGCACACACAGCATACTTCTCTGCCTCATACCTGATATATTTTGGGGACTAACTGTCACTCTGCTTTTCCAGCATTCATTAAGTCTGACTAGAATTGTCCCTTTTCTAAAACTTGCCATTAATATTGCATTTTATATGATAGACATCATTTGCCATGTTTAGGTTTGCATTCTGCCTTTTTTAAAATAATTTAGCCTCTCCAGTTATTTGTACTTCTTTCTCTAAAGTTAACTTCAAGCTCAAGGTAGTGTAGAGTGGTTCCATAACAGGTGAAGGCATTTTTAAGTTTTTCATTGGATGAGAAAATCCCAGTTCTGAAACCATGCCAGAAACTGCTACATCTAACAGATGATTTTATTCATTGTTCAGAGTTCTGATTGACAGGATTCAGCATTAGTTTTGGCAAACAAGTAACATTTATTGTAATCAATGTGACAGTTCTCCATATAGGATGTTAAGATTTTAGCATCTCGCACCCAAATGACTACAGCTTAGACCTTGCAATACATTATGGGACTTAGTCATTCACCATATAACGCTGTTTGCTAAAGGCAAGACCTTACAGTTCCAACGGCACATAAATCCAACTGTAAATGCTTTGTAAAATCCACTCTTACTAAAGCTATTCAGCTCATCCAGATTTGTTCTTTATTTCACAAAATAACACAAACAGTAAGCGCCAGACTTTACAAGCACCACATTTACTTCCTTTTAAATAATCCTCCAAAACTACTATTGGTGGAAAACTTAATTAGCTTTTAAAGCTCACATCAAGACATTTCATTGTATACATATAAAACTTCTATCCATTGTTAACAATTAGTCTATAATATAGATGCATTGCAACAAATACACTAAAACATATTTAAAACATATTAAAATACATTTGATAGAAGAAATGTTAATAAATATGTAAGAAATTTAAAACCTATAAAATAGTGTGCAAATGTTTATTTATTTCAAAACTGATGCTACAGTAATTCAGCCCACATGAACCTATAAGATATCCATGTCTAAGTGAAGGGTACTTCCTCTAAATAACTCATTGGGGTCTATAAATTCTCCTACCTTTCAAAAAAGGTTTGATTTGAACCTTATCGTTCAGCCCTGGTGGTTCATCTGCCCTGCACCTCACAATCCATCTACTCTCACATTCCAAAGTCCTATTTACTATATCTCCTCCTCTACGTCCTTCCTGTAACTGCTGTATAATGCAGAAATTAAAGATGTGGCCAGGGCCTTCTACTTTACAGTGTTTTGCCAGGGCATTAAAATCAGACCCTAGTCTTATGTGATAGTTATGCTCCCTTACTCGATCTTTAAGAGCTCTATTGGTCTTCCCTATATAAAATGCATGGCAAGCCAAACATTTTGCCAGGTAGACCAAATTTTTACTATCACAGTTCGTATCTGCATAAAAATAGAATGTATATTTGGTAACAGGGTGTACAAACATTGTTTCTTCATTAATATGTATACAGTGGTTACATTTACCACAAGGTATTCCTTTCTGTATCATGTAACTTTCTCAAATTCCTGGGCCTACACAAGAGCCTTTTAAGATTAGGTTTGTTTTTATAAATTATTTTAGGTTCTGGCCCTACTATTTTGGATATTTCATTGTCTGACAGTAAAATATCCCAATGTTTAGTCATCATATCCCTTACTTCACTTATATCCTTTGTAAAAAACAGGGAAGGTCTAGTATCCATTCGTTCTATTGTTGTGTGGTCTATTGAATCATGAATTTGTTCAGAAAAATATGGTTTTGCCTTAGTGGCTCTTAAGTCATGTACCTCCATTATGACCTTCTCTATCATTTCAACATCATAACCTCTTGAAATAAATCTACTTTTCAGTTCTTCTACCTCTTTCCTATACCTATTCTCTATTGGATTAAATCTAGAAGCTCTCATGAACTGTCCTTTTAATATATTGTGGAATATATGCCTAGGATGCATACTATTTCTGTGAAGTAGTGTGTTCCTGTAACATAACTTTCTATGAATAGAAGTATTCAACAGTCCATTGTCCAGCCTAATCACATCGACATCTAAATATGAGATTCTATTCTCCGAATAATTCAGGGTAAATTTCAAGAAGTTAGTGGAAGTATCCATGTAGGCCACAAAATTATTCAGGTATCCCTAGCCAAACGAAAAGATCATCCACAAACCTACGATACATGCCTACGTACTTTTTGAATAAATCAGAGGCATACAAGAATTTATCTTCCCATGCTGCCATTACTAGGTTGGCATAGCTATTAGCACAAATCCTTTTACACTTCCTCCCCAAAATGAAAACATTATTGGTTAGGATGGTTTCTAAATACAAAGTAAGTAATTCAATGTTATTACTCAGTAGGTCTGAGTGTGAACTCAAATATTCCTGTATATATGTGATACCCACATCATTGGGTATTACAGTGAATAAAAATGTAACCAAATAATACATCATATCTTCACTTAACTGGCTACTATACGTATATAAATCTTTTATAAATTGCTTACTGTCTTTTAATATACAATTATTCATGTCAACTAGGGGTCTTAGCTGGGATTCAGTATAAATTGAGAGTGGCTCAGTAACCCACCTGCCCAGCAACAATTGGTCTCATCGAGGCTCTGTTCGAGATTTGTGTATCTTAGCCCCTGAATTATGGGCAAAACTGGATTATTAACCTTGAAGTATCCGTACAATTCATCAGTAATATCGGATGACAATACAAGGTCATCTAACATGTAATAGACCTCAAAGACTTTCTCTTTCACTGCCCTCATATCTATCTTCCGATAGAATTTTTCATCACTTAACATTCTATTCATCCTTTCATTGTAGTCACTCAAGTCCATAAGTACTATAGGGCCCCCTTTATCGGCTGGTCTAATTACCAGACTATCATCTTTTTTCAAATCATTTAAGGCTCTTCTTTGATTATAGTTCAGGTTTTGTCTCTGTTTCTTAAACCTATTGCCCTGGAAATAATTATATACATCATTTTCCAATACCTTTCCAAAAACATCCACTACTGGGTGTAACTGTGGAACATAAGTGCTATTAGAACGGAATCTTGGTGCATCTATAGAACCATTATTCAACCCAAAATCTAATTTAAGTTGAATATTCCTGGTAAACATCATTGTACCGATAATTACGTCAACTATATCATCCCTACAAGAGGGAATAAAGTTGAGACCCTTATTCAGTACCTGTGTCTCATAATCACTTAAAACTCTATTCGACAAATTCACTATTAGTGAGTTGTCCTCTCCCACATTTTCTTCAAAGTGGGGCCATGGTAATCTTCTAGAGACCCCTTTCTTTTGCGCCTCCCCCTGCTGGTAGAGCGCCTCCTTCCCTGGAACTGATCCTGGGCTATGGGGAAAGGGATATTCATCCTCTGTGGGTTGTTAATACTGCCTGCTGATCCTACTTTAGGTCTAACTACTGCATCTCCAGTTAAAAACCTGTGATGACTACTGGATGGTGTATCTATTGGCTCCCTTTGTCCATGTTGTTCTAAACGAACATTGGACTCATTGACACTCCTAGAATCTGTGTGAGAGTCATTCGTCTCACCTGGAGGTGTCATCATAGTTCTATTAATATCACTCCCATTACCATTCACTGTTGTTACTTTACTAACGTTAACATTCTCATTTAAACCTGCTGCATTAACCTCTGTTAAATTCTGACGAGGAACTGCAGTCACTGTCGACGCGTAACTGCGTCGATTATTATACATATTCCCATTCTCATTATTATTAGAATGTTCCCTGGGCCAAGTGAAAACATTGTTATTACTAAAATCTCTCACATCTCTAGTAATTTTAACCTTCTTTTGTTCAATAATTCGTTTTTCAAACAGTAATACATCATCTAACACTCTCTCTAGTTTAACATTCACATCCATATTAACATACTTCTTTTTAAAAATATCATAACATTGATTCACCATGGATCTTAAATCATCCTCCTCAGGTGTGTGAAATTCAATAAGGAGTTTCATATAACTGAAACTAAGCTCAATGTTGAGCTGCTGCCATTTAAAGAGCAGCTCAGGGAACCTATTCCCTGTCGTGGGCATTTTTAAAATACGTAGCCCACGAGGTACAATCTTTTTAGCTAAACAAGCCTCAAAGTATTGACGTTGTACCTGTAACTTCTTTAATCTTAAAAAGGCAGTCTCTAGTTCCTGTAAGTCCTTGGTGGCATTCAAGTTATTTCCATCATTCCCATCGTCGTTGTTCACTGCAACACTCGGTTCAAAATCCAAAAGCAGATTGTCCCTGCTGGTCAGGCAAGCTTGAAAGCGCTCAGCACCCTTGCTGGCTCTTTCCGACACCAGTGGAACATACGCAAGTTCAATATTTAAACTCTCTGTGTCAGCCATCCTCCGTAACAGCTGTGCTTTATAAATACAAAAGAAATCTTCTTCTTCGCTTTTACAGTGGATCACCTTGTCCTTGAATGGCAGTGGAGTTTAACCTTCCACAGAAGGCACACTCACATGCACACCTAGGGCCAATTTAGAGTGTCCAATCCACCTGCAGCATGTCTTTGGGATGTGGCACCGGAGGAAACCCACGTGACCACAGGGAGGACATGCAGACTCACAGAAGGCACCCCAGCCGAGGATCGAACCGGAGAACCTCTTGCTGTGGCCTCCCATAAATACAAAAGAAATAAAACAGCAAAATGCAGCAAGTTCGCAAGCAGCGTAAATAAAAAGTTATCTGATATAGTCATTCACCATATAACGCTGTTTGCTAAAGGCAAGACCTTACAGTTCCAACGGCACATAAATCCAACTGTAAATGCTTTGTAAAATCCACTCTTACTAAAGAACGCCAAGTCGCTATTCAGCTCATCCAGATTTGTTCTTTATTTCACAAAATAACACAAACAGTAAGCGCTTTCACCTTTCGGCTTCCTCAGACATTGTTTTTTGAAAGGTAGGAGAATTTATAGACCCCAATGAGTTATTTAGAGGAAGTACCCTTCACTTAGACATGGATATCTTATAGGTTCATGTGGGCTGAATTACTGTAGCATCAGTTTTGAAATAAATAAACATTTGCACACTTTTTTATAGGTTTTAAATTTCTTACATATTTATTAACATTTCTTCTATCAAATGTATTTTAATATGTTTTAAATATGTTTTAGTGTATTTGTTGCAATGCATCTATATTATAGACTAATTGTTAACAATGGATAGAAGTTTTATATGTATACAATGAAATGTCTTGATGTGAGTGCTTTAAAAGCTAATTAAGTTTTCCACCAATAGTAGTTTTTGGAGGATTATTTAAAAGGAAGTTGAAATGTGGTGCTTGTAAAGTCTGAGGAAGCCGAAAGGTGAAAGCGCTTACTGTTTGTGTTATTTTGTGAAATAAAGAACAAATCTGGATGAGCTGAATAGCGACTTGGCGTTCTTTAGTAAGAGTGGATTTTACAAAGCATTTACAGTTGGATTTATGTGCCGTTGGAACTGTAAGGTCTTGCCTTACCAAACAGCGTTATATGGTGAATGACTATATCAGATAACTTTTTATTTACGCTGCTTGCGAACTCCGTTTTCGTGCTGTGCTGCATTTTGCTGTTTTATTTCTTTTGTATTTATAAAGCACAGCTGTTACGGAGGATGGCTGACACAGAGAGTTTAAATATTGAACTTGCGTATGTTCCACTGGTGTCGGAAAGTGTCAGCAAGGGTGCTGAGCGCTTTCAAGCTTGCCTGACCAGCAGGGACAATCTGCTTTTGGATTTTGAACCGAGTGTTGCAATGAATAACGACGATGGGAATGATGGAAATAACTTGAATGCCACCAAGGACTTACAGGAACTAGAGACTGCCTTTTTAAGATTGAAAAAGTTACAGGTACAACGTCAATACTTTGAGGCTTGTTTAGCTAAAAAGATTGTACCTCGTGGACTACGCATTTTAAAAATGCCCATGACAGGGAATAGATTCCCTGAGCTGCTTTTTAAATGGCAGCAGCTCAATATTGAGCTTAGTTTCAGTTATATGAAACTCCTTATTGAATTTCACACACCTGAGGAGGATAATTTAAGATCCATGGTGAATCAATGTTATGATGTTTTTAAAAAGAAGTATGTTAATATGGATGTGAATGTTAAACTTGAGAGAGTGTTAGATGATGTATTACTGTTTGAAAAACGACTTATTGAACAAAAGAAGGTTAAAATTACTAGAGATGTGAGAGATTTTAGTAATAACAATGTTTTCACTTGGCCCAGGGAACATTCTAATAATAATGAGAATGGGAATATGTATAATAATCGACGCAGCTATGTGTCGACCGTGACTGCAGCTCCTCGTCAGAATTTAACAGAGGTTAATGCAGTAAGTCTGAATGAGAATGTTAATGTTAGTAAAGTAACAACAGTGAACAGTAATGGAAGTGATATTAATAGAACTACGACGACACCTCCAGGTGAGACGAATGACTCTCACACAGATTCTAGGAGGAGCGTCAATGAGTGTAATGTTCATTTAGAACAACAAGGACAAAAGGAGTCAATAGACACAGTATCCAGTAGCCATCACAGGTTTTTAACTGGAGATGCAGTAGTTAGACCCAAAGTAGTATCAGCAGGTAGTACTAACAACCCACAGAGGATGAATGTCCCTTTCCCCATAGCCCAGGATCAGTTCCAGGGAAGGAGACGCTCTGCCAGCAGGGGGAGGCGCAAAAGAAAGGGGTCTCTAGAAGATTACCATGGCCCCACTTTGAAGAAAATGTGGGAGAGGACAACTCACTAATAGTGAATTTGTCGAACAGAGTTTTAAGTGACTATGAGATACAGGTACTGAATAAGGGTCTCAACTTTATTCCCTCTTGTAGGGATGATATAGTTGACATAATTATCGGTACAAAGATGTTTACCAGGAATATTCAACTTAAATTAGATTTTGGGTTGAATAATGGTTCTATAGATGCACCAAGATTCCGTTCTAATAGCACTTATGTTCCACAGTTACACCCAGTAGTGGATGTTTTTGGAAAGGTATTGGAAAATGATGTATATAATTATTTCCAGGGCAATAGGTTTAAGAAACAGAGACAAAACCTGAACTATAATCAAAGAAGAGCCTTAAATGATTTGAAAAAAGATGATAGTCTGGTAATTAGACCAGCCGATAAAGGGGGCCCTATAGTACTTATGGACTTGAGTGACTACAATGAAAGGATGAATAGAATGTTAAGTGATGAAAAATTCTATCGGAAGATAGATATGAGGGTAGTGAAAGAGAAAGTCTTTGAGGTCTATTACATGTTAGATGACCTTGTATTGTCATCCGATATTACTGATGAATTGTACGGATACTTCAAGGTTAATAATCCAGTTTTGCCCATAATTCAGGGGCTGCCGAAGATACACAAATCTCGAACAGAGCCTCCGATGAGACCAATTGTTGCTGGGCAGGGGTGGGTTACTGAGCCACTCTCAATTTATACTGAATCCCAGCTAAGACCCCTAGTTGACATGAATAATTGTATATTAAAAGACAGTAAGCAATTTATAACAGATTTATATACGTATAGTAGCCAGTTAAGTGAAGATATGATGTATTATTTGGTTACATTGGACGTTGTAAGTTTATTCACTGTAATACCCAATGATGTGGGTATCACATATATACAGGAATATTTGAGTTCACACTCAGACCTACTGAGTAATAACATTGAATTACTTACTTTGTATTTAGAAACCATCCTAACCAATAATGTTTTCCTTTTTGGGGAGGAAGTGTACTTGCAAAAGGATGGCGTAGCTATGGGCACTTCTTGTGCTAATAGCTACGCCAACCTAGTAATGGCAGCATGGGAAGATAAATTCTTGTATGCCTCTGATTTATTCAAAAAGTACGTAGGCATGTATCGTAGGTTTGTGGATGATCTTTTTTTCGTTTGGCTAGGGGATATAGACACCCTGAATAATTTTGTGGCCTACATGGATACTTCCACTAACTTCTTGAAATTTACCCTGAATTATTCGGAGAATAGAATCTCATATTTAGATGTCAATGTGATTAGGCTGGACAATGGACTGTTGAATACTTCTATTCATAGAAAGTTATGTTACAGAAACACACTACTTCACAGAAATAGTATGCATCCTAGGCATATATTCCACAATATATTAAAAGGACAGTTCATGAGAGCTTCTAGATTTAATCCAATAGAGAATAGGTATAGGAAAGAGGTAGAAGAACTGAAAAGTAGATTTATTTCAAGAGGTTATGATGTTGAAATGATAGAGAAGGTCATAATGGAGGTACATGACTTAAGAGCCACTAAGGCAAAACCATATTTTTCTGAACAAATTCATGATTCAATAGACCACACAACAATAGAACGAATGGATACTAGACCTTCCCTGTTTTTTACAAAGGATATAAGTGAAGTAAGGGATATGATGACTAAACATTGGGATATTTTACTGTCAGACAATGAAATATCCAAAATAGTAGGGCCAGAACCTAAAATAATTTATAAAAACAAACCTAATCTTAAAAGGCTCTTGTGTAGGCCCAGGAATTTGAGAAAGTTAAACGATACAGAAAGGAATACCGTACCTTGTGGTAAATGTAACCACTGTATACATATTAATGAAGGAACGATGTTTGTACACCCTGTTACCAAATATACATTCTATTTCCATACAGATACGAATTGTGATAGTAAGAATGTGGTCTACCTGGCACAATGTTTGGCTTGCCATGCATTTTATATAGGGAAGACCAATAGAGCTCTTAAAGATCGAGTAAGGGAGCACAACTATCACATAAGACTAGGATCTGATTTTAATGCCCTAGCAAAACACTGTAAAGTAGAAGGTCCCGGTCACATCTTTAACTTCTGCATTATACAGCAGTTACAGGAGGGACGTAGAGGAGGAGATATAGTAAATAGGACTTTGGAATGTGAGAGTAGATGGATTGTGAGGTGCAGGGCAGATGAACCACCAGGGCTGAACGATAAGGTTCAAATCAAACCTTTTTTGAAAGGTAGGAGAATTTATAGACCCAATGAGTTATTTAGAGGAAGTACCCTTCACTTAGACATGGATATCTTATAGGTTCATGTGGGCTGAATTACTGTAGCATCAGTTTTGAAATAAATAAACATTTGCACACTTTTTTATAGGTTTTAAATTTCTTACATATTTATTAACATTTCTTCTATCAAATGTATTTTAATATGTTTTAAATATGTTTTAGTGTATTTGTTGCAATGCATCTATATTATAGACTAATTGTTAACAATGGATAGAAGTTTTATATGTATACAATGAAATGTCTTGATGTGAGCGCTTTAAAAGCTAATTAAGTTTTCCACCAGTAGTAGTTTTTGGAGGATTATTTAAAAGGAAGTTGAAATGTGGTGCTTGTAAAGTCTGAGGAAGCCGAAAGGTGAAAGCGCTTACTGTTTGTGTTATTTTGTGAAATAAAAAACAAATCTGGATGAGCTGAATAGCGACTTGGCGTTCTTTAGTATGAGTGGATTTTACAAAGCATTTACAGTTGGATTTATGTGCCGTTGGAACTGTAAGGTCTTGCCTTTAGCAAACAGCGTTATATGGTGAATGACTATATCAGATAACTTTTTATTTACGCTGCTTGCGAACTCCGTTTTCGTGCTGTGCTGCATTTTGCTGTTTTACATTATGGGACTTGTTGCTTCTAAAAAGGGTTACACCATACAATCAGATTAAGGCACAATATTTACACTCCATTTTAGCAGCTTTTGACCACTTATCAATGAAGCTAGTGAGAATATTGGGTCTGTAGTCACCTAAGCCAGTGGAGGGGCACCCTTAGGTGACTATGGCACTTCTCCCTTCTTCTGGTACATATCCTGTGGAGAAACTATGGATATGCTTAGGAGAGCAGCCAGGCTTGTTGTCTGCCTGCAAGAAGGAGTTATGTTTTGCGTAAATAAATGAATTTGCTGCCAGGACTGATATGCTTTGTTTTTTTTTTTTTTTTTTGCTCCTGATTTGTGTGGGGTCAGTGGATCAATTGATCTGGTACTCCTTTGGAGAGATATAAGGGATAAGAAGCACACGATCACAGAAGGAACCTTTTTTGTTTTTACTGCTCAATTTGAGGGGCATCAGATTGGGAAACAACAGGTGTTAGATGTATCAGGTACAGCTCTGTTGATGACGACAGGAGTGTTAGCCTAAGTTGGTATAGGTGGCCTGAGGGTATAGTAGGTTGAGTGAAATTAGAGCTGACTTTATTACCCAAAATATTAGTTATAGATTATAGGTTGGTGCATGCAGTACCTATTAAAAAGAGTTCAAGGAATGGGAGGGTATTACTGTTGAGTTCACATACATAGCAAAAAAGGCCTTATGGTTTTCCTTAATGTTAGCAGTTATCTTATGCTCATAGGCAGAGTTGGTGCTTCCCATAATATTCTTAAGTCCATTAATAAATTGGTTAAGTTTTGTTTTATGAACCAGGGTGGGCTAGGAGATTACATTTCTTGCAATACACAATTCTCTTATCTGAACAGTTTAGACGTTCAATACATTTTTTGTTTTGTTTATAATGGAATGGGAAACATTTTATAGTGGTTTGACATGTCCAAAAGTTAACTACTTGAATTGCTAAGACTCTCAGTGCTGAGTCCAAAAATCTGATCACTGAATGACAGAAAATCTGGATTTATGTATACCAAGTCTGAAATTGCCATTTCTTGGAATATTCTCTTTTCTCCCAAGTTATGGCAACCTTGCAGCTGGTATATATAAGTTCCCGAGTGGAGCTCAGTTTTAAAGGAGAAAAGCAATGTTCCATATTCAAAGATTCACACAAAGGTTTATTTATAGATATTCTAAGGCCACTGAGTCTTATGACCATTCACACCTTGCCAGTACCCTCTCTCAGTTCAATCCACTTTTATCCAGGAGGAGAATATCAGTCAATCCCAAAGTAAATTTGGGGATATCCATCCAGTCAACTAGGTTATGCTTAAAGGAAGATAGTGAATTACACAACTTAACAGTTATTGACATTTATTCCAGAGGTTTGGGAGATACTAAGACATAAACTTGTCCCTTCATTTTTTTTTATTTCTCTGTGGTAAAGATTTAGGTCCCTGGTTCTAGTATCAGTTGAGATATTAGACTTGCAGGGATACATGAGGTCCAGAATAATTGGGTCTCTAAGTGTACAGTAAGTGAGATAGAGATCTCTCTTCTAAAGTTTATAAGATGCTGAATAAAAGGATATATCATCCAGCCTCTCTTGCTAGCTCATGGACTTTTGGCTTGCGATTTTTGGGTTAGGAACTATTGGGGTCATTCTAATCGTTTAATATATTTAATGAGATATGTTACAAAGGGGTGTTCTACTCTGTAATTGTGCTGATCAATGAAGAGGAGAAATGGGTGACTATCTCTTTAGACCTTGATGATATTCCTTTGGCAATTACCTGGGCCAAATAAAAGGATTTCCTGACAGCTGTTGCCACATGTTAGTCAAAAACAATAGATATCAACCCATTGTGACTACGTTCAGAGCAAAATAAAGTACTGCTTTCTAGTATTCGAATATAGCTGAAGAAGAATTCAAGATTAGCATAGGCTTCAGAGGCCAGCCTCTTCCCCTGTATTTTCAATCTTTTTTCCCATAAGTTTGGGATGTATCACTTTGTCTCATGGCATTTCATCAGGAAGCTGTCATAAAATCACTTATTAAGGCCAGGATAGTCACTGTTCACTGATTCTACAAGGTCAGTAAAGTCTAATATGTTGTTTTTGCAGAAGTCCATTAATATATATTTGTTGTTGGGACAAAGGAGCCTGGTCTGGAGGGAGAAGATGATATCTAAATGATTTAACCTTAACTAGTGAAGTCAGCATTTGTGGGACTGAGCAGCAGCCAGGAAAGTTAGACTGAACAAGGTCTAAGAGGTTTGGGCCTCTAGTAGGGAGAGTACTATTTGCTGTAGAGAGTTGGAGCTTGTGTATAAGCAATTTGGATGTGTAGAATGACCAGGTGACATCTGGGTGATTGAAATCCTGTCATGTTTATTATATGAAATATTCCTCAGGGGAATATAGAGTGTAATATGTAAAAATAAAAATTTTCTTTGATGAGAAGGATTTGCATCTGTACTAAATCAAGGTTGAGGTAATTTGGGGTGAACATACATAGTTATGTGATCTGCAACAAATATAGAAGCATCCCTGCCATTACTAATGGTCCTGAATGAATGATAGACAGTTATCCCTGAAATAGAAAGATTGTTTTTCATAAGTTGGAGCCAGGTTTCACTAGCTACACATATGCACATGTTGTCCAGGTCAAGTAATACATTATGCCTTTGAGCCTTCATATGTTAAGCAGAGCCACCTTGCTGTCCGGCTGATTGAACCTGGTCAGGGTAGTATATCCAGTAATGTCACATTGCCTAAAAAGGACACTATATAGGTGGAAAAGATTTTTGCCAGTATTTGGAAGCTCTTGAGAAACAAGGACAGTCTATCCATGGAGAAATTGGAAGGTTTTACAAAGTTTTCCCAGGCAGTTAGAAACAGGGTTTTGCTCCCATCTACGTATCCAGTCACTGAAGCCAATGATGGTTGATTTGCCTTTAGGAGAAGATTATCCCTCCATCAGGAAATAAGATGAGAACTCCTCCATGTCTCATATTTTGATTCTAATGTGTATTTGTACAAATAATACTTCACTGTGGTTATACTCTTCTTAATTTCCACAAGTCTTTCGGGTTTCTAATACCATGATGGGTATGGACCCCCAGTCCTAAGTCAAAGTATGATTAAAGTTCATGAAATTAGTATTGTTTCAGTCTTTTGATGTTGACCAGAAGTGCTCTTGGCAGCACTAGCAATGTGCCCAGTATTGACTCCTTCTGCAATTCATATGGAGTTACATGTATTGGTAACATATCTAAGTACGATTTTAAATTCTTTTTTATAAAACCCATTGCTCCTACTACTACTGCCTGGGTATCCTTCTTCCACATTGCCCTCATTTCTAGCTGCAAATCCTGGTATTTTATGACTTTGTGTCTCTCTGTACTTCAGACACTGTAGTTATTGGGTGTAGCAATCGCAATGGTCAATGGTTCTTTTCATAGACTACTATATCTGTTCTTCAGATCTACGTCAGAAGACTGAAAAAACAAAAGACTGAATCCCAAAATACTGAAGAATGGAGTTTGTCCCTTCTTCACTGTTGTGCAATCTTAGAGTTGGTATATCTATATAATTAGCAGGGGGTGCAGCCCCCCGACATGAAGGGTACAGGGGGGCTTGCCCCCTGCTTTAAAAATGTTTTCAGTATTTTGAGTTTTCAGTAATTTTGGATTCAGCATTTTGTTTTGTCAGTCTTCTGAAGTAGACCCCTGGTCTTCTCACATCTATTTTTTGAACTGTTGGTAATAGGTGATCTCATGTGATATAAACTTCATCATTTTCTATAATTCTTTCTGGCTGATGTTTACAATGTTTTTCAGCTATTTCAGTATTATAATGTTTGCACAATTCCCAATGCAACCGTCTTGCCACATTATTATGCCTTTCAGTATACAGTCCTTCTGTCATTAGTATGTCACAACCAGCAACAAGATGTGTGACTGCTTCCAACTGCGAACATATATTTGTCTGTTTCTCCCACATGTTCAGTGGACTTTGTAAACCAACATGTACGTAGTCCACTATCTTGGGCTGCCAGTATTAACCTTTTGTCTTTTAGTTTAAATTTACCTCTCCTTAACCATTACTGCATTTGATCCTGATCAACATCAGGTTGTGCCAAGAGTTTTCTACACTTGCAACCATTTATTATTTTCCACATTTCTTGCCTTCTCATCTGATCCTACACCTTATATTTTTTCTTTTGTTTTTTGGTACATTTATTTGCTGCCTGATTTTTATGTACTTTTCCATTCCTGCTTGATACCAATATTCTTCTGATAAACTAAGCAGGGAAGTCATCTCAGACTTATTCTCTTCATGTTTTAAAACTTTCACTACATTTGGGTCTTGTGAGGTCAGCAGATATGAATGCAATTCTATGATTTCTGACCTATACATGTAATCTATTTTGAGGAAGCTCATAACTCCTTCAAAATGGGAATATATAGTCTTGGTAGAAACACTTTTATAAATCGTTTGATAAGCATGAAGCATCCTTCTTGTTTTCCTGTCCAACTGATCCAACAACTTTTAGGGCCAGTCAGTCACTCAAAATTGTAAATTAGGACAGGAAGAGTAAATTGGTTTATATTTTGGACTTTATCCCTAGATGTCAAAGTTGTTTTCAGTATTAATTTTAGTCCTCTAAAACATTCCTTACTAAGTTTTATTCACATTTGTTCAAGTTTTCTTGTTGATCCATCATCACTTCTCAAATATTTAAATACTTCCTCTTACTCAAGTTCTTTTACATCACATTCTTGTCCCAAACTGATGTTTTCTTGGTGCTGCAGCTTTCCTGCTTTAAATGTTGCTTTTGCACATTTATCAAGACCAAATGACATTCTTATATCATCTGAAAAAATTTTAATCACTTGCAATTGTGCTTTCAGTTCCTCATCTAATGAACTATATTTTTAAATCACCCACAAAAAGAAGACGAGAAGTCTTTACCGTTTGTTGTTTTCTGGGAACAAAATTGCAGCCATGACCTAATCTGTTAAGTAGACAGCTTAATGAGTTAAGAGCAAGACAAAAGAACAGTGGTGACAAAGAGTCACCCTGGAATATCCCTCTTTGAATTTTTGGCTCTCGAATAATAATTTGTCCTTTATTATGACTTTATTGCAAAGTGGTTTTGCCACTGTTTCATGGTTGCTGGAACATTATCGATCATTGTAGGGCATATCTTATACATTTTAAGCACTTTTTATCTATGAATGTGGGATACTGTCAAATACTTTTTTGTAATCTATTCATGCCATACTGAGATTCTTCCCCTTTTTATAGTTCATCATTATGACTTTATCAAATGATCCTTTTTTTCCATTGACTTTCTTTTGTTCCCCTTTTGTTCTACTGCCTTAATTGAGTTTTCTTCTAAATGACTATAAACTCTGTCAGCATCAGTTCCAGTGTATTGTTTATATGTCATTGGAAGGCAAGATATACTGGTCTATAGTTTTGAGGATAGCTTGCAGGTTCACTCTTAAGTAGGAGTATAGGTTTTCCTGTTGTTAACCAGGTTGGTGTCTGTTCAGGGTGTGCATATAAATAGTTCTTATTCATGGCTAAATTTTCATATAACGATGTTAATACTTTTAGCCAGAAGTCAGGTAATGCATTTGGGCCAAGGGTTTTCCAGTTAGGAGATTTTCATAACTTTGTTTGAATTTCTCTGGATGTTACTTCATCCTATTTCTTATCCTGTACATTTGAACTTCTTATGTTTTCTTTTGCTTCTTCTGTCTATTCAATATCTTTGTTATGTTCCATAGGATCTTCACAGATATTTCTCCAAAATTAATCTGTTTCTTTTTTTGGTGCCGTTTCAATTCTTTTTGCCTTATTTCCCAATTCTCTATAAAACTTTTTGGGTCATCAACAATTTGCGTAGTTTGTACTTTTCTTTTATATTTATCTGCATGTCTTCTAAATTTTTCTGTCTGTGCTGATATTTTTTTATTATTTGAGATAGTACATGATAGATCCTAGTCTGTTCTGATACTGTGGATTGCTTTTATCACATCTCTTTTTCTGAGTATTTTTTATCTGTTCCCTCTTCTATACTCTTCTAACAGTGATACTTCTTGTCTTAATTGCTTTTTAGTTTTCTCTATTTGATGCTTCCATGATGGCATTTGATTTCTCCTCTTCCTTTACCTTACTGCCCTGTGTTTTTGTGGTAAGTCTTTATCTGTTATTAATTTAGCTGCACAGTAATATATCATATTTAATTCTGTCATATCACATGAATTTATGTGAACAGTCCTAATTACTGTGTTCTTTTGTTTTATCAAACTTCTAACTTTTTGGCTTTCATTGACTTTTTGTAGTCTGTTTCTTTCATTGATCTTAATATGTCTGTCCATCTCTACTCTTCTCTTAGATCACTTCTTCTAAACTGGGGGCACATTCTCTGTTCTCCATTTCCTGTGGGAATTCTACAAAAAGTTACAGAGCATCTTCCTGTGACACATTCTCTTAGTTTCATCCTGTATCATCCATTGCTATTTCATATGGAAACTCACCAGCCTATCACTCCACAACATTGACTGTGTCAGAGTTGCCACACTTTCCTGTTCCATCCCTTGTTGTGCAGCTCTAACTGAACTTTTGTACTGATTTCCTATGGAAGACTCCAAAGTATCTTCATATGGCAACCGATCAGATGTTTCCCAGCCTACAGGTTTCTCCTTAATTTGGGGATTTATTGCTCTATCTTGCTGTGGTGTTATCATAGTTAAATTTTTACACTAAATCTTTCACTTCACAGATAATTCATAACATCAGTTTATATTTCTTTAACTTCTTCAATTATTAATCTTCTTTTTTAATTTTCCTCTTTGTTTTCTTATTTTTTGTATTGTAAACATGTTCATATTTGGATGCCTTTGGATGTATTTTTCTACAAATGTCTTTGGTGCTGTTCTTTTTTATTGATTAGTTTTGCTTTCTCCTTTGCATTAATATTACACCATATTAAATCTCTTTTTCTTTCCCATCTCCATATTTCTTTTCAGATATGTCTCCTGCTCTTCCTTTTTCTCCTTACTTGGGGGAAATCATTGTTTCATCATTCTATGACATAACTTGTGTTAGACTTTCTACATTAAATCCTTCACTTCACATGTAGTCCATAACTTCAGCTTCTATTTTTTAATTTCTACTTTACTAACATTCAGTTCTGTGTTCCCTCTTTTTGATTATTTTTTCCATTGTGAAATTTTCCATGTCTGGATGCCTTTGCCTGTATTTCCCTTCAAATATCTTTGGGGCTGCTTTTTTGTATTGATTAATTTGACTTTCCACTTTGTCTAAATATTGCACCATATCAGACCTTTCTTTCTTTCCTGTGCCCATATTTCTTTTTTTTTATACCATTCAAAAATCTCTAGATTTTTGTTCTTTATACTTTCATACTTTCTCAGTCACTTCTTTTTCCAAATGGCCCAAGGTTTCTTGGTCCATATAATATTTTTCATAAATCTGTTGTATTAAACAACACCAATTTGCATTTGAAGCTTTTGACAGTATTTCTTCTGCAAGTATTTTTTTTCCTCTAATTTCCCTGTTAATCTCTTTGTATATCTTCTGTCTTGAAATTCTGGCTTCTTGCATAATAGTAACAAAATATAATTTCTTTCTTATCCTCAGTAGTCCACTCTATCATCTTTATTGCTCTTTTTTGGCCTATACATTTCTGTGATTTTTGTGGACTACTACTTCCTTCTACAACAGTGGGCCATGCTCCCACTGAGCCTGACCAAGCCCTTTGAAGGAATGTTACAGTATCTTGAAGATTCTGCACTGTCATTCTTTCCATTTCTGGCTCCAGTGCACCTACCAGGATTAGGCACTTTTTTGTCCTGGGTCTTGTGCACCCAGCTATCTTTTTTTTTTATTTTTAACCTACTTCTGTCCATGATATATGCTATATAAAATACAATCTATATGTCAATGCCATATTGATGCGATTTTGATAAAAACAGGGTCTACCTTGGGAAGGTACTCACCAAGACTTGAGGGTGAATTCAATTACAGCAATACTACTCTTCTTTGCTTGCTAATTTATCATCTCTCCATTTGGACTCCTTAGGACCCAGGCAGTTAGAAACTGGTTCCTGCTAGAATAGCACCATCTACTTTTCCAGTCACTGAAGCCAATGATGGTTGATTTGCCTTTAGGGAAAATTATCCTTCCATAAAAACATAAGATGAGAGTGCCACCATGTCTCATATTTTGATTCTAATGAGTATTTGTACAAGACAATATTTTACTGTGGTTCCTGTTTCTTTGAAGCAATGTTGACATACATTACTGTGGTCATGATTTTTTATCACTATCCAATATCTGAAGTATATGCAGTTAACAAATTTCCTAAAATGGCTGGGTACAGGGGCTCTCTGGAGAGTAAAGAAACTGGTGCTTCTGTCTTAGATGATGTGAGGTAGTGCCAGCTGTGCTAGGGAGAGTAGGGCAGTGCATGTGTAATATATACCAGCCTAGCTAGCTGGAGTATTGTAAAGAATTATACGTCATTTGAATATCAAACTGATTTGTACAGATGCCTGTGTTAAAAATGCATTTGTAAAGTTGCTTATGTTAAAAATGTATCACCTGTAGGTCCTGCTGGACAGAAAATAAATATACATGTATGTCAGCCTGTATTGTTGTAACTGATTAAATGTATACATTTTAACAGAGGATGCTGGAAGAGAAGGGGTTATGCTCAGCCCAGATAACCTTAAGAAAAATAGCCCGAAATTAAATGACTTGGTTTAGGTCATAAACATTTTATCTCACACGTCTGAATGCAGCCAGAGACGTAATGTGTGTGAAAAGCTGAGGCTAGGATCCTACACTTTCATCATTAGTGGTGAACTAATTGCTACTCTGAGGTGCCAGAAAATGGCTTGTTAGTCTCTGCAGGAAGGGTAGAAGCACTGGAATTGTTTTAAAGTTTCCTAATGCTGCAATATACCTTAATTAGAGTGCTATGTGTGTATTGTGACACATCTCTGCCAAATCCTGGCTCAGTTGCTATTGAGGGGGTAGTGTGTGAACCACAGAGTCAGGTGACCAGATGTGATGTCATTCTGTGGCTAGCACTGAAATTGTATTTGAATACTAGTAAGAAATGTGATAAGGGCACTCTATTTTCTGGGCCCTGACAAGACACACGCATGCACCTTCATCTTACCACGCTTTGGTAAGTAACTAGGGAACTCTTAATTCAGTTAGAAAATATAGTGACATTAGCTAAATATCATTTCTCTGTGTCTGTATGACTCTTACCATCTGTGTTTTTTTATATTTCCTGTGAATTGAAACACTGGTGTTTATTCTATATAGATATTCAGTATTTTCGTGTTTTCTGTTTTAGTATTTAATATTAAATATATCTAAAGCTTTCTTGTGGTTGGTCTTTTAGAAAATATTTACCCTTTGAGAGTATTTGCATTTATTTAGTGGCACTGTGGGTCCACATTCCTGAAAGCCTTGCTGCTTGGTCAAGCACTACCATTTATATAAGTATTAATTTGATACAGAGTATGTGGGTACCCTGCTAAGAGCCTTAGAGTAGCTGGCTTTGGGTGTTCTGGTGGCAGTGTATCTACCTTATAGTCTGGGTGGAGGTGGCAAAGCAAGTAAGCTGTGCCAGCCTTTCCTAGGTGTGTGTGTGTATGTGAAAATCAAATCTCAAAGAGAGTATGTGTGTCAGCTACTTTGAATAGGGACACTGAGAGCACTGATTTCACTGAGAGGGTGGTGGAGAACTTGGCTTGCAACACCCGGCTAAGGACTCAACTCTATAGCTGTGTCAGTAGGGAGTCTTATTTGGGACCTGGAGAGAAAGCCCAGGTGCATTCCCTGTGTGCTCTTAAGGGAAATTGTACTTGGTGCAGAGATCTACATCTGAAAATACTGTGTGTGTCTATTTTTTTCTCAGTGAATGTTTCCCACCGGTATCAGTGATGAGGACTGAGGCTCCTTGATCGCTGGCTCACAGGAGGGACGTCACACTATAATTTGTTTAAAGTACATTAGTCTCCTCTGGAGACATCTTTACTTTAACATTAATTTCATTTCCAATTATACTCCTCATGTTAAAGTTGTAGATAAATTTGCAAAAATTAAGAATATAATGTGCTGCTTAATTTTTATTTTAGTTTCACTGTTAGCTCAAACTTTTCCTATAACCACACCCACAAAAGGATGTAATGGTAGGTTTTGGAAATTACTAAAATACAAAAACAAAGCATTATGGACAAGGAAGCACAGCTTAATGTTTTAAAGGAGCAGCTTCTTACTTATATTGTGGTTTCACGATATAGCATTATATTTGTTTTTTCTTTACATATTTCCATTGGCAACTTGCCTTTCTAGATAGCAAAAATCTACTACTGATGCATTAAGTGTAAAATTACATTAGCCTATATATTAATTTAGGTAGTGAGGCATTATGGTTTCAGTCCTTCATGATGTCATAACAGGAATATTCAACAGTAAAAAAATTATGGGCACTCCTTATAAAAGATAAAATGCAAAAGTAATACTCTTTTTGCATTAAAACTGTAAACTTTGGTATTGTATATGGTAAAGAGTCTTTGTCCAATTCCGAAGGTTTGTTACTTACAAGACAGACACACACATGAATCTAAACAGTCATTATTCTGCCTTTGCAGTTCTAATATATATTTGTATTAAGCAGGTTGGACTACCTTATTGTGGCTACTGCTTCAGTAAAACAAAGCTGAAATACAGTACTGTGATTGTTTTAACACACTCATTCCTCTGAGGTATACACAGTGAAAAAAGTCTCTGTAGTTGCTTGGTATAGGAGCTCTCTGTGGATGACAGTTACTAATTCTGCTGTCATTTCTTCTTGTCAGTCATCATCCTGGCTTTTCAGGGTTAATGTATATTTGTGTGAAGCAATATGAAATACTTTACTGTGGCTACTGTCTGTGTAAATAAGGTTGAAATACATTACTATGGTTACTGATATCTGACCTTACGAGTGTGAGTGTGACATACACATTATTTATAGCTATTACACTCTGTTGTTGTGCTTATCACTGTGTACAGTTGTTCTATAAAAACAAATTACATTCTGATTATATCATATTGTAATATTATCAATTAACCATGTTGCATTGCTCATCTCATTTGCATAATATATATATATATATATATATATATATATATATATATATATATATATATATACATTTAACACACATAATTTATTCATAGTATGTCAAACTGAAACATTAGTTTCAGATAATACTGATTTTTAATGTAATTTTTAACTTTATATTGCCACCTCTGCATAAATGTGTGTGGCACACATTGCATAAAGACTGAAGTCCATAGTTCCACAAAGACACTGTCACTATAAGTGACTTACTTGAGTGGCATAGTGTTCCTTTCTTCTCTTTTAAATTAATGATTTTTATATATATATATATATATATATATATATATATATATATATATATATATATATATATATATATATATATATATATATATACATATATATATATACCTGTTTGTTAGTCACATGTGCATGCATACAGAATGCTGATACAACAAAGAATTTACAAGTAACAACACAACCATGTCTTATAAACTGATTACTGTATGCCATGTAATGTACCTGGTAACTTAATGAAAATTTATGATGGACATGTTTACTCACTCAAGGTCTTCTATTTATATTATCAAGATATGGATTTTGGGAAATTTAGAATTTTGAATACTCATAACACTTGTTATTATTACACATTTTTATCTTTTGCTGTACAATGTGTGCATAAACCTTATGGGCCAGATCTGTTGGCTGTTACAGTGGCACTGCAAATGTACTGGACTGTAATGTAACTTGTACGAACATTGCATGTGTCCTGTTTATTATGGCTTGATGTTGTTACTTGCATGTCATATACTCTCTTTACAGTTATGTTGGTGCACATCTGGCATGACAATAATAATTAGATGTTACAAATGTCTGTCTTTAAAGCTAATTGTGGTATGTGACACATGTCAATACATATTCTGAAGCAGTAGATGGATATGGCAAAACAGGGGATTGGCATAATGGTTAAGGTGTTTACTTTACAGGCACAAGGTATAGGGTTTGATTCTCAAATGCGATAATGGCTAGGTTTAAAATGGTCCACAAGGGCAGTTAGTCTAGTACTAAGTTATAAACTTATAAATCTATAAATTCTTGCCCTGTGTATTACAGCCAGTAGATATCACTTCTGTGTGAGTGACCTCCTTTCCATGCCTTTCATAATGCTTCATTAACATGTATTGTGGATTGTGTAATCTCTAGTTTGTTGTACATTGCATAAGCATATGACTAAAGTCAGATTTTGCAACAGAACTGTCATAGCAGCACAACCTGCATTGCCAGTATTTTACATGGTGCCTGTCTATATACATAAGTAATGAATATGCATTTTATTGGGTATACACATTTTGCCTTATCAATAATTGTGCTTATTTCTGACATATGTAGCATATGACTGTGATTTATGTTACACACCATTTTTTTAATTTATAATGGATTGGATGTATGCCTGACTTCAAATAAGGTGTTACCATTACAAAAGCTCAGCCTATAGTAAAACATAACATACATAATGGTTAAAACATGTATAATGTGTACTTTATGTCAGAATTTACAATTATAATATTTTTTGCTAAGTTATCATCTATTTTGTATTTATATTACTGTTCCTGTGCTAAAATGTGACAGACCATGAAGCCCGTGCAGCCTTACCAATCAGACCACTCCAACAATGCTTTTGACCACTGCCAGGTGAGTCAGAATCTGATGACCAAGATTGGAACCACAATGATGATGATGATGATGATGATGATGACAACAATTATGATAAACCACAGCCTGCATGTCCCATTGTTCCTGTGGATAGACGTCTCCCACCATGCCAGGCTGAAGTCCTTTGAGACCAGATCTGGAATATAGTGACTGATATGTTCCATACACAGATGAGGGCCTGATGGGAAACTTTTTTCAGGAGATGGCACGGGCCATGCATGACTCCTTTCAGGAATTACTAGGGAAACTTTCATGAAATTCAACCCCATCAGGGTGGTCCTTCAGGGACATTAGTATTGCATGTGTAGTCCACTTATCTAATGCTGCCACCATAGGGTTTTCAATATTCCATTTTGTAAGTCATAGGCACAGTTGTACACATGCCTCATATTGCTGTCATGCTTATCACACATACGTAATGATAATGAACACTGTACATATCAGGTCATGTGTGGCTTTACTTTATTGCTGCAGTATGACACACATTAGCAAATGGCAGATGCAACAACACAGGAACAACAGTATTTACATGATGATCACATGATGTCATTATTGCAGACATTGCTCCATATGGGCAGTGTTGCTTCTCCTTCAATCTGTATGTATACATATCAATATGCATGCAGTGGAGCATACTATTATTATCTCAGATACACTCAGTCCCTGTATGTGACATATATGACTGTCACAGAATAATCTGATTGGAACACAATTGTTCTGCTTGTGTTGACCATATATATATATATATATATATATATATATATATATATATATATATATGTATGTATGTATATACTTTCCTCTCACTTAACATGGCGATGCCAGTTAAGTATGTTTATATGCATGTTATCCATGTGTAGGTATCATAGCTATTTGTGTGCTGATTTTTACTGACATATGTCTGTTCAAAATAATGACTTATCCTTGATTAGGTACCCTATGTAACATTGCTGGGTCATGATTGTGTGCACTGTAATGGCAATTATTGTGCCATATAATAGACAGTTTAATACTACTGTTGTTTTAGAGTTCTGTGATGGATAGATCTGTACATATATCCTTCACATACTGCATTGACATTCAATGGTCCCATGTTGAATATATATATATATAACAAGGTGCAGGGTTTGAGGGATGCTATATATAGCATCATTCATGACTCCTTGTTTTGTCTGTATCTGATTATACCACTATTCCTGTTGAACATAGCTTATACTAAGACATGTATACACAGAGTAGCATGCATATCTATGTGTATGCATTTGTAGTACATATGCACTGATTTACATGGATGTGCAATATGACCTTGTGCCACAAATTTGGGTGTCACACACATGCAAGGCATATGCACTCAGGGTGGTGGGAAATGACTAGATTTCATTAATGTTTGTGTTTTATTTGTGTGTTGTGCATTACCCAGACATTAATATGCTTTCTTCCTATGCACAGATTTGTATTATTCATATATGTATTGTTGTTTACTTCATATTCTATGTCATTGGTGTTGTTATATATAATAAACTTTTTCCTTATTGGTTTATGTAATGTCACTGGATGTCACACAGCTAGTTTGATAACGGAACACCCATCTGTGTTGCCTCTGGCATGGAATGTTTCTTTGACATATGGATCCCATTTCTTCTGTGTTGCGGTGTGTATAGTTATTAGTATATTATGCAGCTACAATAATCTTTTGTTGTGTTACCATTGTTTGGCACTGTGCTTAGTTGTTTGCCTGCCAAATGGTGGGTTGTAGGTTCTAGTCAGCTCCTGAATTTCCTTGCCTGGATTTGATCATCCTTGCTGTTGCTTGGATAATGCTTGCATTGCTGCAGCCTAGTGGATGATGGTGCTTCATGTCCATTTTGTACTTCAAGGATAGCACTTCCAATTTAGTGTTCTCTGACACACACCTATAATTGTACACACTCCTTTTGGTATGATTGTCACACAGTTTGCAACATTTCAGCACAGCACTTTGCATTATTGTATAGGTATTTTTGAGGTGTACCATGACTGGTATGCATCCCTATCCTGTTTCCCATTTTTCCTTCTCCTGTGTTGTATAATCCATATGTGTGCTATCTCTGTACCTTACCTATCCTTTATGTGCATTAACAAACTTTGTCCATCATATCTTGTGATATTTTTTTATGTTTGCAACTGCATTGTTTACCACCTCTTCTTTTTGTGTCTTTTCCATTCCTTATATTCTACAAAAAAAAAATGGGGCCTATTTTCATAAAAAAAAATTGCCCTTGCCCCTCTGCCTCTGTCTCTGACCTTCCTATTCATTTGGTCATCCTGTGTGCCCATCTTATTCATCCATACCTCTCAACTGTCCAGATTTTTGCAGAATGTTCAGATTTTTGCCTCGTGTTTGGTTTGTCCTTCTTAAAATGTGTGGTTTTCTGGCAAATCACTGAGGACTTAAGAAATTAAATAATAACACACATTTGAGTTTCAGACTTAATATCCTTCACACAACACATACTAATATAGACTGCAGAATTCTAGCAGCTTTTTAAATTTATAAGAGCAATATTTAAAATTTATCCCTATTTTTGGGCCTTTGTCCCACCATTAGTTTAGGCTTCATTCAGATTTCTTGCACTGAGAGGATGAGAGGTATGTTCACCCCCATCTGCTTTTTTATCAGTGTTTTTTCATTAGGTGTGTGGCTTACCCTTGTTCTTCACACATGTTCTGCACCCATTGTTAGCTACTGTTAGCCATGGCAATGTGGTCATGATTGCCCTTTGTGTTTATTAATTATTTTATTAGATATTTTGCATATTATGTTGGATTCTGCAAATAATGATGGGAGTATTTACATATGTGCATCTACATTTTATGACAATATCAGTACTTGTCTACAGATATTTGTCCCTTTTTGCGATTATTGCTAATGCACATTTGTCTTCAGCTAGGAATTTCCATGGATTAATGACAGGTTCCATCAAACGTGCATCTTACATAGACAATCATTGGTAATGAATATATATTACTTGATGGATATGTTTTCCTTGAATATGTTTTTGCCATGACTGTGGTTGCACTAACATTGCAGGTTATTTGGTTTATTTGCATTGTACTGAGGTATTCTCTGTAGACTGGGGCAAATTTGCATATGACTTGGAATATCGCAAATTTTGCATGGAACTCGGCACAATCTTCGAAGTTCCTTGAAGTTTATGGTGTCCAGACGATTATTTATTTCAGCTGTTAGTTGGGTTGGTCTGGGGACCCATTTTTAGTCACAACGTAGGCCAAATTGGAATTCATTACAGTACATTTGTAAACCATAATTACAAGAATAGATTATTAAGGTACAGTATAATACTGTCACTTGTAAATAGTATGAAGTAATAAGGTACAATATATTGCAGTCAACAATCTGCAGCTGACAGACAGCAAGCACAACAGACTCACAGAAAAACATCCATTAAAAGCCTTAAAAAACAAAATAAAAGTCTGTTAACAATAAAACAGTAATGACTGAAAGATAATAGCAAGACAACAGTGATTACTTATATAGCCTGGACATCTATTAGATAAGTGAGAAAAAAGACTTGGTGATCACTGTGATAAACTGTCACAGTATTGCTCTTTTCACAAACCTTGGAAAAACACAGATGACAATAGTGAAAACCACAATTAATTAATAATCTTGATATCAAGCCACCAAGTGACCAAACCAATAAAAGATTATTTGACAATAAAGGAGTTGGATTGTTGCAAAACATATCTTTCTACCAAAATAATTATATTTCTTTTGTCAGTCACTTAATATTACAATCCTAGAGTAATATTTTTTTATTCTAGTAGTTATTTATAAGTAATATACATTCAACTGTCATTTTAAAAATCTTCTGAACATAGGTATTTTTTCTTGTGGGTATGACAAATTGTAGATTTTTGCCACAAGGCAAATCCAATTATTAGAAAATATTTTAGAAAAACAATAAAAAACACTGCCAGTGTTAGTAATTATTAATTTAATGTCATCATATGCTAATTTTAATTTGTTTAATAATCTTACAACATTGGTAAGAAAGCATCAAACTTTGTACTTGCTTTAACCTGTATAAATTTTATTTATGTCAATAGACTCCTAGAAAAAAATAACAGTGATATAGTGTAATAATCCCTTGTGTGTTTTCCTTCCTTCCAGATTAAAACATGTTAAAAAAGGCAATAAAGCTCTGGCTCAATAGTCATCTTAAATCCTCTGTGTAGGACGAACGAAGCCCTACTCGGAGACTGCCGTCTAAGAATATGACATCAGCGCATCATGCATATGCATGAGGGTGTGCTGACTCAACTCCATGGCTAACATGGAGCATGTAGGAGTGCAAGGGGCATGTCAGACTGCCGAGCAGTCCAAATATCCACGCCTCTGCAAGTGCCTAAATCTGCAAATGTCAGCAGATATGAGCGAGTCTGCTCAAATGTGTATACCCACAACACTACTCCCCCATATTCAAAAGCCCTGTACAAATGAAATAAAATGTAAAACAATTTTTTTTTTAGTATTCATGATATAGCTGCCCGTATTTGTGCGTGTGTGCACGGGTGTGCCCATTGCTTAGCTACAGTTAGCAGTTTAGACATCGAAGAGGATAATAAACCACTTATATGCAAATTAAGCCAAATAGCAATAGTGCAGTGGTAGAGCCTTCGCACAAAGAGGAGGCATTCCCGGTTCGAGTCCCACCACTCCTCTTTCCATTTTCTGTAGGAAATTCATGCATAAAAAGAATTCCTGACATTTACCTTTAAATGTTATTAAAATGCATCAAAATGGCCTATGTAGTAGTGAACGATATTTTAAATATATATAAGAAAGTGAAACAGTCATGCATACTAATGAATGCATAAGTAACCTATCTGAAGCAATGTGAAGTACTGCTAAGCAACATTTACCAATATTAAGCACATTTAAGAATAATTGCCCATAACTAAGCACTGGTTTAACTAGCGCAATAGCTTTGCGCAGAGCTGCGCATCTCGCAAACTAATGAAAACCAAACATGTTTGCGCGGAGGTGCGCACTGCGCTGACTAGCGCAACATCGGGCAACATCGGTAAACGTAGAGCAACGTTGGGCAAAGTTTAACAAAGTCGGCTAAACCCAGCCACACCCCCTACTGGTCAAGTCAGTAGTAAAATAAAAAAGCAATGACAGGTCTCGAACCCGGGATAGTGTGCACCATAATCACAGTACTGATCCACTAATCCATAACAGCATTTGATGTTCATGGACTGTCAACTCACATATACATATGAATCAAAGTTTACCCACTGCTAAGCAAGTGTGCACTCAGCTGAGAACTTTCAAATCCGGCCAATCACAAATAAGTGCGGGAAATGAGGCATATTTAAGCTCCATAGGCGGGAATACTCTCCATAACTGGTTGTAGCTCCCATCTGCAGGCAGCAATAGCTGGTGTCAGAGAGGGCTCTTGCTTCCAAGTGCAATGGTAGGGCATTGAGGAGTCAAAAGTGATGGTTAGGCTCCTCATCCATCATCATGATGCTAGACCCCTGCAGGGCCAGTTCCAGTGAATACAAAGCGGAGGCCTGGAATCACCTCGCACATGAACTCACCAGTGCCACAGGTGTCCCTTGGACTGGTGAGCAGGTTAGACATCACCATGCAGACCTGAAGAGAAGCTATCAGGACCAACTGAACCAATGGATACAGGAGGCCCATGGGATGCAAAATGCCCCACTACTGAGTAGGTAGCCATGGACTGAAGTATGTAAAAATTGCTAGTGTAGTCGATAGTATGGATAGGTATATGTCTCAGTATCACTTCATTTACTTCACAGCTGCAGGTGTTCATGCTGTGAATCAGCAAGCCTATGCAGATAGGCTGCTAAGGCTGTGCCACCAGGCAGGTTAGTAATTTTCCTCCATGTACTGTTATACAAAATAAGTGAGAGAGCCTGACTAAAAGTGTCTTAGCCCAATAATAAAGGTATAATACAGCTTGAATAACCTCTCTGCATGAACTGTTATGTAAAATAAGCGAGAGAGCCTGAAAAAGACTGTTGTAACCCATTAATAAATATATAATAAGTCCTGAATTATTTCTCTGCATGTATTGTTATATTGAATAAGTGAGAGAGCCTGAAAAAGAGTGTTGTAAACCATAAATGAAGGTATAATACATCCTGAATAAGATGTCTGCATGCACTGTAATAACAAATAAATGAGAGAGCCACTAGAAAAGTGTGTAATGTAATTAATAAAGGTATATCACCTGTAGTGTGACCATGTCACTTTCTTTGAAATGTTGATGTACTCTTGCAGTATAGAAATAGTAATGCTGTATTAAGCGCTGTCAACCCACACTTGGGTAGGCCCATAGAAAGAGGATGAAAGGAGTGCCAGTATCTCTTAAGCATATATACAGTCTTCAACTGTAGTTTCAAGCCTGGCATGTATAGGTAAATCTGGCACATGAGTAGCTTGTAATTGTGTGCACCGGAAATGTCAGTGTGCTGCTAGAAATGTAGGGGGATGTTAAAATATAACTGATAATGTCACCTGAACACATCCAGATATGTAGACATATGAATATTAATGTTGTTGTTGTTGTGACTTTCGGCTTTTCTTGGTTAGGGGTCGCCACAGCGGAACTCTGGTCCGCTAATGATTGGCAGTTGATTTTTACGTACCGAGTTGCCAACCCTGATGCACAACCTTCAACGAAGGTACGCCCATTCACGCATGTCTCCATGCAGAAGACGCTCTAACTGAGAGTCGAACCAGACTGCTACATAGCAGTAACATCTGCATCCTGGACAGTTTGTATATTAGATACAGGTCAGGTACATAAGGAACTAGCAAAACACATCCCACAATGTAATGGACATTGCCTAGTGTAATAATACATGTAGGGGATATATACCTGCAGTCAATAGGAATGTAGTGTAAACTATAAGTTTATATAATTTGTTAATGGAGGTATCTTTTTACACCCTACTGTATGTGCATAAACAATGCAATTCCACACCTCAATGGGTGTGTATAATCTCAAAACATTTGCTGGGACATATGTCCTATTGGTTTATAAATATCTGCATAACTTTGATGCATGTGCCCTGTTCAAACACTACAATCTTGATGGCCTGTTGCCACCATTCGTTCCTACCTGCTGTTGGAATGTCCACTGTTGTTCAATATATGCATGTGTTATGCTTGCTGTTCAGCTGTTGGAACTCTGGTGTGTTGGGTTAATGGGAATATTACTGCATGCTGTTACAACTAATTTGGAATGCTGTTGGCTATATTGTCATTAAATTCAACTAAACACAGAACGTATGGAAAGGCAGGTCCCAGCGTACCCACCTGTCCCACCTCAGCTGGCGATGGCACCTGGCACCAGCAGGTCCGGTGCCCAGCACGGAACCTCCTCCTCCTCTGTTGGCCCTGTATCACCTTCGGGTGGAAGCTCTGCAGGGGATGGGGCTCGTCCCCCCATGCAAGCGTGGCCAGAGGAGGGCCACCTGTCACCCTCCAAAGGGTCCGGGCTGTGGTGCGTAGGGAGATCCAGTGTTCAGTCGCTGATCCCCTACGCCAGCTCAAGGCAAGAGTGGTGTGACTCATGGGTGAGCCTGCCCCTCCTATACAGCCCCCAGCACAGCCACCCTCTGGGCTGTGAAGGTGCAGTGGTGACTGCCCATGGGTGGGGATCTCAGTTCCACTGTTACCATCTGTGGGCTCATGGGCTTGCGATTTCCAAACATCCTTCCCCGTCAATTGTGTTCACCCACCCCATGTGTCATATTCCACCCCTGTATGCATCTTGTTTGTCTTGTCTGTTTACCTCCCCAACTTACCTCCCAAAACATACCTACTTCCCCTACCCCACATTCCACTCTCACCTGAAAAAAAAAATGGGCAATCTGCTCCCACAAAAAAATTATGCCCCATACATAGCTGCCCATTTTGCACAAATGTCCGCTGGACACAGAATCTGAAATTCAATTGGCAGTACAACACACTTTGTTGTCCTCACCTCTCTCTTAGGGGTGGAAGGTTTCAAAATTCCCTCCAAATTACTAGTATATGCACAGCTGTTGCTGTTAAAGAAATGGGCACCTATGGACCTTCCCTACACTTGTCCTGCACATCCCCAGCTGTTTTCCCTACTGTCTTTCCCTCTTTGTGCCCCTTTTTCACCACTTTCCTATCTCCCCATTTTCTTTTCTTTCAAAGAAATGAGCACAGGGTTAGCGGGAGTAAGCACTTTTAAGCAGTAGTAAGCGGGTTTGAGTGGGTGTGTGCATGTGTGCACTTAACTAAGTATTGCTAAGCATTGCGCAAACCCACTTACAACTGTTAAAAGTGCCTTAGTCACCCTGCATATGAGGGGCCTTGTTCTGCTCAGCAGCAAAATAAAACACCACTGTCAGTTTCGAACCGCGGACCTTGGACACACTAGACTGCATGAAGTACCACTAGGCCACAGTAGATATACAGCAGGATGTTGCTGAAATATATATTTCATGCATCAGAATGTGTGAACGTAAAGGAAAGATAGGAATGCCATAACACAAAACCTGTTCTGTGGAACTTTACCAGCAGTTGTTGTGGAATTGCATTAAATGACTGTGATAACAGAACCAGACATTCTAACAGTAAATAATGTTACAGCAGCACTTCACAACCCCCACACAGTATCATAGCAGGACAATCCCCACCCAAATGTACAAAATACCAGTGTGTTCAAGGTACAGCAAGGATGTAGGTAGGCATACTCAGTACTGGAATTGTCCAGTTTCATGAGCATCCTGTGATAATGTCAACAAAATAAAAAGCACAAACAGTGCAGAAGTGAGTACATTAATATCCACAGTATAGCTGTTCCCAAACAGTTCATGTGCCAAATAAAAACATCTCAATAACTGCATATGTATGGCAGCTAATTGTAGAAGTTGTAAAGAAGCTACATACTCCCATGTATCTTGTGTTAGCATTTCTAGGGGTGAGTACAATTCCACATTGTCAACTGTGTACTGGAAGTGGCAACATTCAGGTCTGAGTACAATATACAAATGACTGGCTACACCCTAACAACAGTTAGAAGAAGTATACCAACCTTCTGACTTACACAACAGTGTCCACAGCAAACAAGCACGGTCCCCACTTTGGAATTCTGAAAGGACTATGCCTACCTCACCTAGCAATTTATAGCACTGGGTTGCTATGACAGTGAGTACTGCAAGTACCACACGGCAGGCTGCATGCAATTGCCAAATGGTGGCCACCAATTGGTACAGAGGACATCACATGCACATGTGCAGATACCTATAAAAGCAGTCTGTACTTGCTGTCCACAGATGCAATCATTCCATTGCAGGTACGGAGGGAGAGAGAGAGAGAGAGAGGAAAAAAAAAGAAAAAGTGATGTAATGTAAAGAAATATAAGAAAAAATATATTGAAAACAAATTAATATACTGACAAAAGAAATTATATTGAAAAAAATATTGAAAAGAAAATATATTAAAAAATATTGAAAAAAATATATTGAAAAAATATATTGAAAGAAAAATATATAGAAAAAAATTGAAAAACAAATATATTGAAAAATAAATATATTGAAAAAAATATATTGAAAGAAAATATTTAGAAAAAAATATATATTGAAATAAAAAATATATTGAAAAGAAATATATTTTGAAATAAAAATCTATTGAAAAAATATCTTGAACAGTAAAAGATATATTGAAAGGAAAACGTATATTGCGAAACAAATATACCAGGATATACAACAAATATGAACACATACAAAGGAAAGGTATGTAACAGATATGTATTTACTGGAATGTAGTAGATGTTTATGAAGCGTACTCTACATAGTTTGAATCATCTATATGTGGCAGCAGTATGTATTGATGCACAGATGCTGTGCATAACTACTGGCATGGGGAAATGAGTGTGTAGCTGTGTGCAGTGGGATGTGATGGTGAAATATGTAGTTCAGCATTAAATGTCAAACATCTGATCCATGTTATCTGTGTTCTGTACAGTAGTGTGCACAATGTCTGTTTGGGGTAGTAGCCCATACGGTTATGCAAAAATGGATGTGACAGAGTAACAAATGCATGATAGTCATATTAACATGTAGCTTAGCAATGGCAACAGCTGTACCAGGCTAGTATGCTAATTCAGCATGAGCAGCTATGTATACACCCTCTAATATTACTATGTGCTCACATGTGACACCTGTCCATGTTGCAGGAAGGCCCAACAGGTCAGCCGTGAGGTACATGTACTTACAAAAGTGTGGTCCTTGTGTGTGTATGGCACATACATACAGTAAGATCTGTCCGTGTCAGATATATTAGCATCTGTACATGTGCATTGAGCAAGGGATATACTGCAACTGTTTGTGAAAGGTGGATATATATATATATATATATATATATATATATATATATATATATATATATATATGTGTATATATATATATTGTTGAAGGTTGTTATGTGCATATGTCTATGTAGGTTGTAGTGTGTGGCAGACCAGACAGCAAACAGTGCTGGTATATGACATGTGGTGCTTAAACGCTGTGGTTATGATTCGTCAGGGTTACAGTGTTGCAGCCAGTGAGGCCTGCTAAAGCTACATGGGCTGAGAACACCTTCAATGCATTCCGCACAACACTGTGCAATGTTATGACATAACTGTATACCTCACAACCTTCCCATACTTGATATTCCCACCATGACAGGTGGACTGTATATGTGCCTATATGTATATCTATATGTACACCAATGGATGTTCATATGTATGTATATATATATATATATATATATATATATATATATATATATATATATATATATATATATATATAGAGAGAGAGAGAGAGAGAGAGACAGGGTCATAATTACTGCAACAGATGCCTGGTGACAAAGTCATGGACTCAAGCTCAATGCTGACACTGCATTGGCATCCCTCTTTGCAAAGACTCAGTACCCATGAACTACAACATAGGTGGTAGTCTACTTAACACCGAAGGTGTGATAAGAGACCATGGGACACAGGTGGACAGTAGTCTCCCCTTCGATAGTCACAGTGCCACACTAGTCATGTAATCCATCTACGTGGTACACGTCATCACAAAAGGTGTGTCATCCAGGGAAAAATAGGTCAGTGTTCCCCTCTACTCCACAGACATAAAACCAAGTATATAGTACAATGCCCCATGTGGTATGTACCTCACAAGACATCTACAGCAAGTGGAAAGGACACAGACATACCTCACAAAGAGTAATACAGTCAAACAGATGCCCTATGCAGACTGTCCCACAAACCCACAACTAGTCTGTGTCGCATACCGCCTATCCAGAGGTGACCTCTGACTGACATACTAAGTTATGTCAAACCCAGATCTGTTGGACATACTCCACGTAAACAGATCACAATCTGTACGAGCTACACGCTCTAGGGACCCAAAACCTTTGACCACAATATACAGCACATGCTTGAGGGATAGATTCCTATCTCAGACACATCCCATACTCTGGAACAAACCAACTATCCATAGCAAACAAAGCTCCTAATTAGCAGTCATCATAAATAATCCTGGAGATTGTATGGGAGATAGTGAATACACCCAGGCAATCACCTCAGTGTCTCTGCTTGACAGGGCCATGTGAAATGTAATTACCTGTGTGTCAGAGGCCAGGATAGAGTATGGCTAGAGTCCTATAGGCCCTAGGGCCAATAGCCTCTTACCTACCTATGAAGTGATACACACCCACATGTACTTGTTGCAATAATCGATATGTGAGGTTACTGAGTGTGATGGTGAATGTGTTGTTGAATGTGTCAGAGTTTGGTATATGTGTGATAGCTTAGTGGGAAACTGTTTCTGTCATGGTATTATGTGTCCTAGCTGTGATCCCAGCAAAAGATGTGCATGCAATTGCTAGGCAGAAAAGGCAGTATGCCATACAGTCTGACGTAGTCCCTTGTTGTGGACTGGGATGTCCCATTGTAGGCTAAAGCAGTACATGCATGCTTATTGGGTGTTACTGCTGGTGAATCCAACTCCTGTATGAACTATAGTACTACCTGAAGCTGTATGCCTAAACAGCACAGTATGGTGTACGTGCACATTTATTGGAACCACTGTTATGTGTGTTCCCTGTAGTCCTCACAGATTACATACTTCAGGCATAAGGTATGGTAACTACTGACACATAGTACTGTAAGGTACACAGGTAAAGGTCACCTGGGTTGCCATACCTTTGTGTCTGTTATGTATGTCTGCTGTGTGTGTGGGTAAGCCTGTACCATGGCCTCGGTCATGTGTGCATTACAGGATATAATTGCGTATCTAGCAACATGTATAGTCTAGTACAGCAGTAGGCCACCTATATTAACGAATGTGCACATATGTTAGGCAGGAGTCTGCCATCAACGACTAGTGTGGTATACTGGTAATACTGTCAGTGGACTTTACAATCATTGCAATGGATTACATATTTCATGATGCATTAGCATGATATATAACTCCTGTGGCTAGGTGGTGCATTGTGTCCCATACAGTGTGCCATGTACTGCTGTATAGTCTTACATACTGTTTTAACTTTGTTGCTGTGCAAAACATGGTTTGATATATAGAGTGTGCCAGTCACTGTCAGGCATCTGTGGGTTGAGAACTGATATGTGGTCTTGAAAGTGTGTATCTTCTGACAGCCAATAGGTTGCTATATATGGCAGTTAATTGATATCTGTACTTTAGAATGTTATGTGTGCCACATGACTTGCTCACAGATTTTGTTTCATTGTCTTCCAGGGTAATGTCCCACCATCGTAACCCTGCATGTAGCACGGCTGAGGAAGAAGCCATCACAGCGAGCCTGGTGCAGCACTATGCACTGCTGTTCTCCAGAACCAGCCAGGACCAGCATGAGCAGTCTGCGCTGTGGCAAGATCTTGTCCATAGGGTAAATGACATAGGCATGCATAACCAGAGATATGAGCAGGTACGCCATCACTGCAGTGATTGAATTAGACATGTCCAGCAGTGTGCGTCTGCTATCCGCATACAACAGCTTGCCACAGGTGGGGGGGTAGACATCCATCCCCCCTCACCAGAGAGGAGGAGTTGCTCCTGAGCCAGGTGGCTCCTGGCCAACAACCACAACAAGTAAGATGTATCATCATGGAGGCCAGAGCCACCCAGCAAGTTGACATGGAGCATGCAGGTAACATGGCATAGCTGTAGAATAATGTTACCTCTATTGGTAGAGCATGCTTATGTGAGATGTGTACTGTGTAGTTAGATGATGTGGTGCCTAGTGTTGTGCAATACTAATAATTAGGAATATAATTTGTAGGCCTGTGACTGTCAACTGTTGTACTACTGTAAGATTGCAAACACACAGTAGCAATGCCACAATTGTTGCCACTGTCAAAGTGTCTGATATCCTTGTAGGTCCCTATGGTGTGACAGCAAGGCAGCAGAGCCATGCTGGTGAGTGTGTTATACCTTTAATATTGCTAATTAAATGTGCATATCATAGGTGAGGTGTAGGCCATGTACACGTAACACATCTATGCATAATGCATGCTGTGCATGTTTACTGTGAGATTATGCACATCCTAGTAACGTGGGTAGCTGCCTAAAACACATACATTACACAGAGCATTCCACACAATTGTGGCAACACTATAATGGACATTGGATAGGCAGAGTCGATACACATGCACACAAAATACACACCTTTGTCATACGCAGTACATGTTAACATGGTACACATGGTGTATTCAGACACCCGCTGTAAGGTCACACTACAGTATCCCAAACCTCATCCACACAGCACACATAATATACCTGAGGGGTAGATGCCTCACATGTGGCTGTGCAACACTCTTCAACACATAACACATTCATGTTAGGCAATGCCCCCTATTGGGCACCTCACAAACCCATGTAACAACTGGCCGTGAAATGGTGAATGTAGCCATGGTACTGCAGTTCAGGTACAGCATGCTATGTGCTGGTCTGGCACACATTAGTAGCCTTGAGTGACCACATGATGCTGCATGATGATGGCTCATGGTACTACACCCCATCCAGTTACAGTAGCAACAGTACTACACATATCATGAATTGCTAAGCACCTCAATGTTGTATGTGTGCAGACTTATGCACCTATACACAATATGCATAGCAATCACCATTTGTAGAAAGTGACACACATATGTCTTGTAATGCTATGGGGTGTATAGGTCACATGACACACATTGTGTATGTGTGATGTTTCATGTTGCAGTTGTGTTGTAGCATGCCATGTCATGGCTGGCACTGGCATGTCCACAATATGTCCTACACTCACCATAACCACTGTACAATGGCTATGATGAGCAATGGTATTCCACCAGATATACATGCACCACTCATACTGTGTGTATACGTAACATGCATGTGCTACACCTGGGTCCAGAATTATCTGCTAAAGACACAGATGCTCTAATCAGAAATGGATATCTATGTGACACACTGATACACATCCAGCTATGGTATGTATACCTGTGACTGATGGTGCACAGGACACATTGCGTTCCAGGGTGAGGCCATTCACTGAACAAAACACACACGCATCAAGGCCATGTATACTGTTATTAGCAAGGGCTGTCTACACTCACACTGCATGCTGTTGAGCAACACACATCCTGCATGCTGTCACGTTTGATATAAATGTTTGGCTTGTGATACTGTACCCCAACATCACACGCTATTGAGTATGTTCGTGATTGCTGGTGGTGTGTGTGTGTGTGTGTGTGTGTGTGTGTGTGTGTGTGTGTGTGTGTGTGTGTGTGTGTGCGTGTGTGTCTGTTCTAGTGAGGAGTGTATTTGCGTGTGTGTGTTCATGTGTTCATGTGTGCATGTGTGCATGTGTTCATGTGATCAGGTGCGCATGTGTGCATGTGTTCAAGTGTTCATGTGTTCATGAGTGCATGTGTGCATGTGTGCATGTGTGCATGTGTATATGTGTTCATGTGTGCATGTGTTCATGTGTTCATGTGTGCAAGTGTGCATGTGTTCATGTTCATATGTTCATGTGTGCATGTGTGCATGCGTTCCTGTATGTATGTGTGCATGTGTGCTGACATCATGTACAGGTCGTAAAGTGTGTTTCCTGTCTCCCTCTCACAGGTGCTGATACTGGGCTGGTTCAATGCAGCAGGGAAACTGATGTCACTGAGCATGATAGTGATAATGATGATAGGTGTGTTGAGGCACAGGCATGTTTGCCAGGGTCTATCATTGGGCCACCAATCGACACTACACAAGTGTCCACCCCATCCATGCACACAGTCATACTGCCAATACATCCATCACCAATGCCCTTAGCAGAGGGATAGCGTACAGTCAGCATTGTTCAGGACAGTGTGGTATCCATGGCACATGCATCCTGACACAGCAGCCATACCCAGATGTCTGGAAGGGTACCACATAGGCAGATGTCCAGGGGTTCTCGTTGGAGCACTGATGCCCATCATGCCACTGGCAGATGAGCCACAGGTCTAACAATCTCACGCATGTTCCAGGCTGTCATGGAGGCACAGGTACGTATGGAACGGTACACCAGACAGGGACTGAGGGTACAGAGGGCGCATAACACTACCATAATATACAGTATCCATGAACTAGCTGGTGCCATCCGTAATTACACTGAGGTCACTGATAGACGTTGGGGAGAGACATTAGATGTCCTCCGCAATGTCATGTCCATGTGTCAGGACAGTGCGGGATGGTTGAGTCATCGATGTGGATGTATGCCAGCAACATCAGCAGCTGGCAGTTGCCGCAGATGTCCCTCAAGCAACAGCCACTCCCGTAGTGCCAGTACCAGCCCCAGCAATGTTGGGGGTGGGCTGTCCATAGAACGTCCTAGAAGACCACGTGCACGTGGATCTGGACAGTCCCAGCAGGGACCTGGGTCCAGTGTACATCCATCTACCTCTGGGGATAGTACCCAGTCTGTCTTGGTACCTGATAGTGTCAGTAGCACCCCTGCCAGGCACAGGTACCGTATCCATGACCAGAGACAGTGATCTGTAAAGCCTCACAGGTACAGTCTGTGGCTGTCCCACAAGTACCCATATGTGGCAGCCACATGGTGGAACTGTGTGCATGCAGACACACATGCACATAATCCAGACACCTAGGGCTAACACATACCTACACACATTACATCAACATTGGCCCATACCATTATTCTTGCCCCTCACACATGCACATACACACATACACACATACATGTTGATTGGGTGGCTCGCTGTAGGCCTCTGGCATACCAACAACACACCCTGTGCATATGATGAAACCTGTGCCACCTCCTGTCATCTGTAACATCGATGCAGGAACAGGCTACTATGGTGCTGATGCACAAGGTGTCTTTATAGCAGTATAGCAATGTTAGCATGTTGTCAGCAGTAGAGTGTAATGATATGCTTGAAGGTGTAGCTGAGCAGGCATGATGCATTAAAGCTATGATTGTCATTCTAGTGTTGTTTACACCAGTGTTAGTTCTAATTGTATATTGTCCACCCACGTGCCACTTGGCTGATGTGTGCAGTATTGGCAGCATGTGTTAGAGAGTGGACAGCATGTGTGGGATGTGTGTAGCACATATTTGTAGGTGTACAGTTGTGGAAATGGTGGAGGTGCACTGTCTGCATGTACGTGCATAGTGGACACATGGGTAGGGTGACATGCTCTGTATTACACAGTAACACTCCATAGTTTCTATTGGTGGCCAGTATGCATTGTACTACACACATCTTGGAACCTGACTACACGTGTGTATGACATGGTTTGACACTGTGCTGTGGGTGATACTTTTACTATCTGTCATTGTTTTGCATTCTGGTAGTATACATGATTTCAACAGCCTGACCATAGCCAATCATTAGATGATGTCTTGACAACTGACACATAGATGTAGGACACACAGCAACATGTGGATCCTTCAGGTACTATACTATGCCAGTAACCAGTGGTATTCAACTGCACCCATTACTAAGACCACTCCTGTTCGGCATATGGCTCTCTTAGGTACAAGCAATCACAGTAGGGATATGTCTGTCCACGTGTGCTAATGCATACTGTGGCCTGTACAGCATTCTCCAGGTTACACACACATCCTCCACTAGGTTACCATACAGACAGATACCTGTTGTCAAACCCATGCTATAAAGCTGTAGGCGAAACTAAGCATAGTCATCCACCTTTACAGAACATAGTATCCCCACAGTACCACATAGGTAGCAGCCACCAACATGATGAGCAGGTACTGATGTGTACATGCAACCTAGTGTTATGTCATCTCTCCTTTGATAATCACATTCCCTAAGGTATTTTAAAATCCCTTGGTGGATCACATAAGCAATGAGGGGTCTGCATGCATGTCCACAAAGGTTGTTGTACACCTATAATGCATAGTCATCATTGACAGACTCTGCTGTGCTTGAACAGGTCTGACATATACCTTGGCCATAAACCCTCACACACACAATTCAATAGAAACCGTAATGAGTGTGTGTGACATGGATGACCTAGGCCAGGCATCACTGCAGTGGCTGGCCTTGTCACAAGCATACAGATGTGACCTAAGGTCTGTAAAGCAGCAGCACAGTTTGGCAAAGATGACAACTGTGTACTTGGATAAAGCAGGGTTCCCACACATGCAATAATTGAGGTAACATGTGCGTATATGTATTTGTCTCACAGCTACCTCACATGTGCAATGCTTACTGATATGTCATGGGGTAGTAAAAGCAAAACCCCAACACTGTCACACACATACTCACCAAGTGCAGCATTCAAACCTCTACCTAACTACTTCATGATACTAGAGGAGCACGCATTAACAGAACATGCTATACACATTACTGGGAGTTATTTTTTTTCCACAGGTATATTTGTAGGATGGTGACATCATCAGACTTGACAAAGATTTGTATATCACTTTTAAGGTGTTTTACTACCCTCCTAAAAGGTTGCTCCTTCCCAAAAAGGCCACACAAACACTTGTCAAGTGCAAGATTCAAACCCAGCCTGACTACTGCATGACACTAGAGGAGTATGAATTAACACAACATGCTATACACATTACTGAAGGCTCTTTTTTCCACAAGTATATTTGTAGGATGGTGACATCATCAGACTTGACAAAGATTGGTTTACCACTTTTAAGGTGTTTTACTACTCTCCTAAAACATTGCTCCTTCCCAAGGAGACCGCGCACAAACACAGTTGTCAAGTACAGGATTCAAACCACTACCTAACTATTTCATGATTCCAGAGAAATACACATTAACACAACGTGCTATACACACTACTAAATGTTCTTTTTTCCACAGGTATATTTGTAGGACGGTGACATCGTCAGATGACAGAGATTAGTTTACCACTTTTAAGGTGTTTAACTACTCTCCAAAACAGTTGCACCTTCCCAAGGAGACCACACACAAACACACCCACTTGTTAAGTGTAGGATTCCAACCACTATCTAACTACTTTATGACACTACAGAGATACACATTTACACGCCGTGCTATACACATTACTGTGAGCTGTTCTTTCCACAGGTTTATTTGTAGGATGGTGACATCATCAGACTATACAAAGTGGGTTACATTAGGTGACATTAGGTGGGCTGCATTGAAGGAATGTCTAAACACTTTGGCCATGTCATCATCAAAGGGGTGTTTACTATCTACATGTGTCCCCAGGGCCATAATGACTTTCTCCGTACGTACTGGATTACCACATATGTGGTAATATGTGTGCACTTTGTTGTACCCAAAGGGGATGACAATGCATTCTTTGGCATTCAGCTTGAGGGCATTGATTTGACACCAGGTATGTGTCTCTGTAAGACACTTCTGGAGGATGCCTGTGTTAGCCGTGCAGTCGATTATGGACCACAGTTACCATTCATCTGCAGACCTCTTCAGCCATACACCTCCCATGCTTGCCTGTGCCTCTGAGCAGTATCTACTGAACAGGTGGGGTCCCAGGACCAAGACCTGTGGGATGCCATTTGTGATTGCCTTAGAGTTGGACATGGCACCAGCAACTCTGAACATGTGTGTTTGATCTGTGAGCCACCTGGCCATCCATCCTGTGACATAGCTGTTAATGTTCCAGCTGGTACGCTTGTCCATGATGACAGAGTGGGGAATGATGTGGAAAGTCCTTCATGAGGTCCAGGTGGGCTGTGTGGGCTACTTTCACCTCCATCTATGGTCCTTGGTAACTGTTTGAAATAAGTCAACTAGGTTTAGGAGCCAGGATCTGACTTTAACAAGGTGAAGTTGTGGAGAGTCTAGTGTCTGGAGGTCTCCAATGTCTCTGTTTATGGGTTCCATGACAATTTGCTCAATAGCTCTGTAGACCAGGCTGAGTAGACATATTGGGCAATGGTGTCCATGTTCTGTTGTGTCACCCCCTTTCTGGAGCTGGATGACTGTTTGTGTATGCCATTCTTTGGGTACATAGCCTGTGGTACGCTTGTGTCTGGACAGTGAATGTGAGTGAGGGCCCAGTTCCTCATGGGCCTAGTGTATGACGCAGCCTGGGACACCATCCTGTCACATTGATGCTGTGTTCTTAGCTTTGGTAAGGGCTGTCTTTACCTGCATGTCCATGATGTCTGGGGCTCTGCATCCTTCTGTGATGGACACAGGCCCTTTTGGGGGTGATGGGGGGTGTTTACACTGAACTTGTCCCCATGGATGTGGGCAATGAAAGTTGGTTTGGTGTATTTCTTTCCTTTTTTTCAGTAGCTAGCAGCATATTTGGAAGTTGACACCTACATGTCTGATATAGCTACTGAAGGCTTTGTGATTGTTATTCTTACATTCCTTGGCTATTTGTCTTTTGAAACTGTCCTTGGATTATTTTATGAGCGATCATTGTTTCATCCTGATAATGATCAGTGATGCCTTTCCTTTAGTGAAGTTGGCTCTATCATGTGTTTGTTTCCTCCTTCTGTTGTCTAGCTTATTTATGGGCAACAACCACCTGATTGTTGTCCTATTTTTGGAGGAGTGCATCTTGGTTTTATTTGTGATGTCTCATTCCATGCATCCCTGTAGATGCTCATAGGATGCACTTGTAAATGATTCTGCGGATTGTATACCATTATCCTATAGCAAGAGGGCTTTGGAACACTCCACTTTGGTCTTGGGAAGTGTGCAGTTTGCTTTTGCAAATGTCTTCACAGTGGTTTCATTGACTGGGTGGGGGGGCCGGATGTGGATGTCCAGTGTGATTACTTCATGATCTGATATTACCAGCAAGGGGTTTATCTCTGTAGTGGAACACTGGTACCCCATGTTGGTGATGATCATGTCCAGTATGTTGTCACCTCTAGTGGGCGTGGTGACCAGCTGTTCCAGGGTGTTAGGGTTTTTAAACTCTAGGAAACATTGGGCGAAGGACGTTATACACGAGTAATTCCACCACTCACTGTTTGGGTAGTTGTAATCTCCTCATATAATGGTGTTTGATAGGACCTTTATCCTTTCCACTGTTCTCCAGAATACTGAGTGAGGTTCCTGAGACAAGGTACATGATCTGTAGCAGGCTACAATCTGATGGGCAGCTTTGGCCAATGTTAGTTGCACTTGCATGGTCTCCAAGGCCTCATGCTGTGCCACTAACCTGAAGGTGTGGGTATCCATAGGGTAAATGGGTACACCCCTTCCTTTTGTATTTCACTTGTGGTTTTGGGTCCAAAGGTCAGAGGGATTGTGATTGTTTTACATGGACCATATCCAACAGCTCTGTGTTTGACATAGCTTTGTATGTTAGGCAGTGAATACTTCTGAATAGGTGACATGCAAAGGAGTACGGATGGAGCATTTTGAGATGGTCTATGTATGGCATGTATTTAAGGCTGCTAATGCTTTTTGTGTGGTATTGCTGCTGGCTTTCCAGTTGTTGTAGTTGTCTTGTGAGGTACATAGCAACAGTGGTGTTGTACTCTATTATAGTTCTAGTGAGTGATGAGTAGAGGGGAACATTGTCCTCTTCTATTCTGCATGAGACACATTTTGTGATGAGGTGTGCCACATAGGAGGGTTTCCTGACTACTGTGGGAATGTGATTATCACAGTTGTATCCACTGTCCACCTGTGACTCAAGGTCTCTTGTCACACTTTCAGTGTGAAGTATACTACCACTGCTGTTGTAGTTTTTGGCTGCAGAGTTTTTAACAAAGGGGATGACAATGCACCTTTTAGCATTGAGCTAGAGCCCATGGCTTTGACAACATCCATCTGTCCCAGTGTGGCCCTTTTGTAGGATGTCCACATCTTTTGTGTTTAAAATTATGGCTCCTGGTTTGCAGTCCTCTGGAAAATTTAGCAGCCACAGACCTGCCATGTTAATGTTTACTTCAGGGAAGTAGATACTACACAGCCTGGGAAGTTATCTGGTCTCATGGCTGCTGTGATACTGGATTTGGAGAGTGTTTATTACCTGTGCAGCCATGATGACAGCAACTTTGCAGTCTTCCATTATAGAGATGTGCTCTTTCATGGGTGAGAGGGGGGTACAGTTAATCTGATCCTATCTGTCAGGATGTTGGCAATATCAGTTGGCTCTGTACATTTACTGTCATTGAGCTGTAACTCAGAACAGATCTGTGTGTAACCATGACATGAACCTGTCTGTTGGGCAGAGATCTCCTGAGTAGACAGTATGCAACAGAGTACAGATTGAGTTACATTCAGTCTTGTTGCATGGGGCAACTATTTGAGGCCAGTAATCCTCTTGTTAAGGTACTTCATTGGCCTTTCTAACTGCTGAACATGCCTAGTTGGATTCTTCGCAAGTGTGTTGTGGTACTCTCTGGCAGGTCTGATAACTGCTGAGTAGTGGGAACCTCCTTTGACCTACATGCACAGACCTTGGCAGTTTGTGTGCACACATAGCATGATTTTCCAACCACTTTGTGAATGTGTTTCTGGAAGTAGAGATGACTATCCACATTTGTCCATAGATCCATAATTATCACATCCGTATTTAGCCTAAGCGTGTGAGCATGCCTAGTATGACCTTTCAGTATGTTGCTGCCTGACATTTGCTTTGTTTCTTTGTGTGTGAGCATGCCCAGTATGACGTTTCAGTGTGATGCTGAATGGAATCCACTACATTTGTTGGAGTGTGTGAGCATGCCCAGTATAGACATTTATACTATATTTGTATGGAAAATCAAGTTGTATTTTTACAGCAGGGCTCACCTTTGTGTCATAGATCAACAGGGATCATGCTGTGCCTGCAGGGCTTCCATGCGACACTTTGCATAGACTTATCAACATTTCTACATACAGGGGGAACAGCAATTCTTTGTACATTTCCACCCGGGGGCACACCTGATTGTTACTGTGGGTGTACATAGGATGTGGGTTTCACCTGACACTTATACACATTTGCTATGCCTGCACTGCTATGTATAGGACACCATTTCAGTCTGTACTGTTGCCCATCATAGTGGCTTGAGGCATACTCCTGTACTACAGATGTTGGCATCCAATGTCACATATATTACACTGCGACTTCATAGCCTACACAACCCACATCACACCGCCTAGCCTGATGTTCTCAGTCTGCATAGGCGTGTGGGGGAGGTTACCCATTTGCCTCTTTAGGGGCATGATACTGCATTTCTTTGTGTTTGCATTAGTGTACAATTGTCCTGCTGTGTCTGTGCCACTGAAATGCTATCATGGCTTAGTGATTCAGTACAGTGACTATAATGCACAGTATCCTGGGTTCAAGCCCTGTCCTTGCTTTTTATTTTCATGCTGGCAGACCAGACTGCTTAAGGAACAGTAAAGCAGATATAAGCATGTTTAACTGACTTTGCTCAACTTTGCCCAACCTTGCCCAACGTTGCCCGACATTGTGCTAGTTGGCATGAGCAATTTTGTTTATATATACTAGATACTGGTAAAAGCTGCATAGCACTGCTTTATATTGCTTAAAACATGGCAATCATGCCTCAGGTGGTGCTGCAGGGCTGCCTATGTCGGATGCACATACTACACTCCCTATAGATGTTTGGAAACAGGTAGTGTCAAGTTAGGCATCCATATTATTTTATGTGCGAGTCAGAGGGAGGTATCATTTCCAGGGTTCCTACTGAGCCAGTGTATGTGCTATGCGTTGCCTCTTTGCCAAGGCCAAGTCATACTGGGCACACATCCTTCTGCCTACTGGGGCAGGCTCAGGTTGTTCCTCCTCTGAGTCATGCTGTGCCTGTGCAGGCCTTGGCAATGGTAGGGGCTGTTTGGCCCTGCCCCATGCTGTTCCTGTTTCAGCTGTTTTCACAGGATCATATTATGTAGCATGGCACATACCATGACAATTTGGGTACATGTAGTTAGTGAGTACTGCAAGGCTCCACCAGATGTGTCCAGGCAATGGAACCGTGACTTGAGCATTCCAAACACATTATCGATTATATTTCATGTTTGTGCGTGTGCCTCATTATGGAGTTCTTGTTCAGGTGTGTGTGCATTTCTGATGGGTGTCATCAGCCATGGCTCCAGTGTGTATCCAGCATCCCCCACAAAGTGACTGTCAGGGATGTCCCCATTGGCAAATGTCTGGTACAGCTGCAACAGATGCCAGATATGGGAATCGTGGTAGCTTCCAGGGCAGCCAGCACACACATTCAGTATTATGCCCTGGGCATCACACATGACCTGGCAGTTGATGGAGTGGAAGCCCTTGCGGTTGATGTAGGCCCTATCCCGCTCACCAGCTGGTGCTTTGATGTGTATGTGCGTGCAGTCAATTGCACCCACTACCTCAGGGTATTCCACTATTTGATGGAAGAGACGCATGTTGCTGGCCAGTACTTCAAGGGAATTGGGGAAATATACATGATCACCGACATGTGCTGACATGGCATGCAGGAACTGGTGCAGTACCCTGGATGCTGATGCCTGTGAAATCCCCATCATATCACCAATTGGTCTCTGGAAGGTACCTGTTTCTAGTATTCTTAGGCCAACACATACCTTGGTTTCCACTGGGATGGGTTTCCTTCTGTTGGTTCTGTGTGTGAGGCGTGGCCTGCGCAGCTCAACAATTTGCTGCAGGAGCTCTCTGTCCACTCTATAGCGCTCCACTATCTCCAGCTCATGTAGCCCCTGGTAGGTTATCCTGGGTCTGTACACTTTTCTCCGTCTACTCACTGTGGGTTGCTCAGCAGCATTCACAATGGCACCACCCTCAGCATCTTTCACATATTGCCTTATAATAGCAATGACAGCCCCTAACATTTTTTTGTCTCAGTTAAGCTTTTTAAGTTTTCACTTCTCTTTGTTGACTGCAGTGTTGCAGTGTTTCTGAGAAAAACATGGGGGAATGTTGTTTGCAGAGTTTTAAGTGTTGGGCTGGGCTAGGCTAGTGTACTGCCTGTGTCATTGGCTGGTTAAGATTGATTTCACCTGGCAGCTCTGCTAGTTCTCCTTGGTTAACTTCCTACTACTTCCTTTACTTCCTTTTCCCATTTCTGTTTCCACAGGGGGAAGCACCATGCAAACAAGCACAAACATGAGCACACAAACACACATGCAGGCACACAGCCTTACACAGGCTTACACGGGCTTAGGCGGGTGCACATTCATGCATACACACTTAGACAGCCTTACATAGGCTTACACAGGTGCACACAGGCTTAGACCGGTTTACAGGCGCGCATATGCATGCACACAGTGTAAGCAGCTTTGCACGAAACTTCAGTGATAGCCACGGCGTACACCTTCGGTTTCTGAGTTTCAGTTTAGACAACTGTAGACATGCCTCTTCCAGTCCTGAGTACCTCACAGCAAACACATGCCACTCTGCTCCAATAAGCTTACAGTCTTTTTGATACATACCCCCTCATGATGTCACATATCTTCTACTCTGTTACTCCTCTAATCCTACTCTTACACTCTAAGGACATGGTCCATATGGCAGGGAAATTTATACTCATTTGCATAAGATTGCCTACTAATGCTTGGTTACATCTCTCAGACTGAGCTTCCACCCTTAGCAACCACTACTCAGTCACCATGTTGTCTTCAGCCTGCCAATCACCTGCATGGCAGATTAATATTTTGGATAAAATACCTATTTGTGGCTTTTATTTTTTGTTTTTAGGGTTTTTAGAGCACTGCACGTTTGTGCTGTGCTGCGCTATGCTTAAACATCGGAGATCGAGGAAAAAAATGTATTTTTTAATTATTTTGCAATGGATAAAAATGTCAATGGCCGTATATTTGGCCACTGGCATGCTTCCTCAACTGGATGCATCCTTTATTTGGAGCTGTCATAGCTCCATTTTGCTATTTGCAGAATGGTACTCAGTTGCCAACCGAGTACATTTCTGCAAATACCACTGCTCTTACTCAGACAGGTTAGTGTTTCCTGGATCGCAAATTTACCTCATTTGCATAGCTTTCAGCAGCAAATGAGGTAATTTGCATAAACTAACACTGTCCGTGCAAGAGTCGTTTTAGGAGCTCTCTTGCACGCCCCTGCCGGCTGTTACTGGATCGCTCGGCAGACATATTGGCTTGCTGGAGTCTTACTCTACTCTTAGACTCCGTGCAAACCTTCGTGAATCCGGCCCTTAGAGAAATAACTTTCTAATTAATCTATCAGCCTTTATTCATAAGCAGTTATTTCATAACGTAAGATCTAATGATAAGGCACCCATTTACAGTTCTCAAATCATGCAAGACTTGGTATTATTCTGAAAATCTATATTCTACAGCAAAAAGTTGACTTTTTCATGACCACATGCTGGTGGATTATGACTTGTCCAGAGCATGAGTTAGGACCCTCACTGGCTGAATCTGACCACAAATCAGTCACATTTGTTAGGACTCTCACTGGTTATGTCTGATTACAAATCAGTCACATTTGTTAGGACCCTCACTGGTTAAATCTGACCACAAATCAGTCACATTTGAAGTAGATATAACACCTGAACCCCTCTTAGGTGAAATCAGGCTAAAAAAGTTCACTAAAGCAAATTACGCCCTCCTAAGAGTTGGCATAATTAATTTACAAGCTCTTGTTCCCACAGATGGCACTGACAATTATACTAAGGTATACATGAATGCCCTGTACAAGCACTTATGCAAGCATCTCCCCCATCTTGCATCTCCAAAGAGCAAGTCATTAATGCACTCTATAGGGCCAAAAACACAGCATCTATGGGACTGTATGGCATCTCAGGTTGCATTTTAAATGGTCTAAAATATGAGTTAGCAACTCTATTAGGTACTGTCAACCACAGCCTGAGTACTGGTTTTGTCCCTGCTGAATGGAAAACAGCAACCATCATCCCCCTTCATAAAGGGGGTACAGCAACAGACCCTGGGAACTACAGACCCATAAACTTAACCAGCCTTATCTGTAAGGCCATGGAACGAATCATCATGACTCTTTTAAATAAGGATATAAGTGATCTACAAACCCTTGATCTGACATACTTTGGTTTTGTCAAAGGCAGGTCATGCCTGTTAAACCTGGTGGACTTCTTTAAATACATCACCAGAGCATAGACGAAGGCAAATCTGTGTATACAGCCTAACTTGACTTAGCCAAGGCCTTTGACACAATCCCACATCTGGGCATCATTGATAAACTCTCCTAGTTGAATATTAACCCTTATGTCATCAGGTGGGTTGTTAACTGGCTCACCGACAGATCACACTCAGTCAAAGCTGGGGACTTTACCTCAACTAGCAGACCTGTTACTAGTGGGGTTCCACAGGGGTCAGTGCTGGCCCCCTATTGTTTGGAATATACTTCTTAGAAGTTCAGGCCAAAACCGAGGGGCTGTGGCTGACTAAGTTTGCTGATAACTGCAAATAAGGTGCAATCATTTAATCCCCAAACAATATTAATATACTTAGTGTTTTAAAACTTAGGGCTACTAAACTGTAAGACATATATTTATTTGCTACATATTTTGCGGTTATTATTATTGTACTTATGGTTTTGTATGTTGATGTATTTTACATATGCATTTATTTATTTATTTAACCAAGTTTTATATATAGGATGTTTATTGCCATTGTAGGGTTTTGACATTTATTTTACAAACCGGATTTTAAAGTTTAAACCAAACACATATTTATTTAAGAATGTATGTAACATGAATTTCTATTTTAACTATTGAAAATTAGAGATGCAATTCATCTTTGCCAAACTATTATGGTTTTAACTGGGATAGTTTATTGTAATTAATTGATGGTATGCACACTTAATTGATTTGTGGATGTGATTGGTTGTGCTGGATTATTTAAATGTACTGGATGGGGTTGCTTCCTTGTTCTGAAGAATCCTGGTATTTTACTGGGTGAAAGCATGCTAAACTGAAATGTTTTTCTTTGAATTTTGTTATCACTGTGTTGTTGGACATTAAAGGCAATTTTATTCTTGGATTTGCTGTCCTGAGTGCCTTGGAGAGATGCGGTTACTGGTTGTGTGATTTCCATTTTTTTTAATCTGTAATTATCCATTACAGGAAGAAACCTGTGCATGCAGTAAGCACCAGCCAGCAGTCAATCCAGTGCAGGCATGGATTATCATGTTGCCAGTTACAGCACTTACACAGCAGCTCCTTTTCCCTCCCCATTAAGCTTTGAGAGCAGGCAGACTTCGATGAATCTGACTATATTGTTAAGGGCAAGCAAACTCTGACTTTTGATGGCCACATCTATAGAGATCTTATTGATAACATTATGTTATTAATGCTCTTTCGTGCTGGGCTACTTCAAAGGCAAGAAGACTACAGACAACAAGGAGAAAACTACAAAATCCCTTTTCCATCTGGTCTCCTTTGAATTCATTGTACTACAAGGAATTTATCGGCTTCCTAAAACCAGTTTTGTACAGTGTTCTAGCCTTTGGTGAGAACAGGGGCTTCTACATGATAGCTTCCTGAGCTTGGGTTCCAGTGAGGGATTGGAGTGCATGATTCTGATTGCCAGTTTCTGAAGAGGGGGCATTGGCCACATTTTGATTGGCTGGATTCTGTAGAGGCAGAGCCTTACAGTCTTTAAATACCAAGAGGCTTGCTCAGTTCAGCATGCTGCTTTGCACGGACAGCAGCAAGAGCCTATCTTTAACTTATTAGGTATTACACGAGTGTCTTGTTTATAACAGGTAAGGGACCTCTCTCTCAACTTTGTTCTATCTGACATAAATTTCAGTGCCTTCTTTTTCACAACCTTGTTGTACTGCTGTAACTGATTTTTATTCTGCCTTATTTCATACAGGGAGATCATTGTCTCTTATTAACTTACTAACTAACTGCACTTCTCATGAACGCATTGCTGAAATTAGCACTTTTGTTCTGCAGTTGTAGTATTGGGTTAAATAACATTGCATTTTTGCTCCTTGTTTGCATTGTACTGCTGTTCACTTTTGATTTGCTGACTGTAGTTGTATTGCGTTCAAGTAGCACTGCAGGAAACAGAATCAAACTGAGCAGGTAAAAGCTGGTTCAATAACAAATTCAAAAGCAGCAAGTAAAACAAACTTGCTACATAATACTGCACAGTTGTGCTTTGCTGCTTTGGTACTGTTACTGCTAGTATTTAAGATAATCCTGCAGTATTGTTTTTTGCTTACACTAGGTTTATAAAAACAAATGTACTTATCTCATTTGGGTCATTGGTATTGTTGAAGTTCTGCTTGTTCTACTTATTATAGTGTTATAGTATTTAAAGTTCTTGCTGTACAGTACCACAGCAGAGAGTACAAGGTTACACTTGCGGTATGCTTTAATTACTTGACTGACTGCTATATTGTTACTGCACGTGAAATTACTCATTTACATTATGTATAGTTATTGTTGTTACTGCATCTGGATGCATTGAGTTAAACTACCCAGTGTTCATTGTTTTTACTTGCTAGGTAGGAACAAAATTAGCCTATTGGCTGAAACTCTTTATTTGAATTTGCCACTGTTGCTGATTTCCTTATTGACCATACATAATCTGTCACTTTTACATTTCTTTTTTGCAAATTGCAACTACTACAGTAGTCACAGCTCTTTCTTTTATATTTTTCCCATATCCTAGTTTATCACCTTTTCTAGCTGAGTCAGTTATCCTCTTCTTAATCAGTCCTATACCCCTTCATCAGTACTGGACAGTATGGAATATCAGTCAGCTATTTCCCCTTCTGTAGCCAGCCTGATGGCATTAGGTATTTTGAGGCACTGTAGTAACTGTCTGATTCTTACCAAAAATTCTTTATTGTTACCCTATAATGACTCATCATGTGAGAGGTGTAAGTATTTACTTAAGTTGGAGGCTGCCTTCTCACCTTGGAACAAATTTGGTAAACACAACATCTACACACATACAGCATACAGCACTGCAACTAAACCCATTTATGCTGCGGCTAAGAGAATACCGCCTAAGCCACCCAAAGTAAAGAGTAAGAAACCTACAACATTAGTTTATATAGTAACATACCCACCTTCACCCTTCACACCCACACATAAGATGCATACCTCTGAGGCAGACGTGCAGACTCCAAGCCCTTATGACCCGCTGAGACTGCATTACACCATAGTAATGTTTTAGTAATAGGTGACTCTATTGTAAGGCATATGGACACCATCCTCACCAGGCTCGATAAGAATAGGGTGACAGTTGGCATTCTTTCTCAAGCCAGGATTAGGGATGTAAAAGGTGTCTTAGATCCCTTCATCATGGCAAATATGATTATGACCTAATAGTGACCCATGTAAGGGTGAAAGACCTTAGACACTCTACGCAGAGGGACAGACACAGGTCTTGAGTGGTATTTTGCATCTCCCAGAATGATGCTGAGATTCAAAGACAGTATAATTTACTTTAACAATTGGCTATGTAGTTGGTGTCATTCACAGGGAAATCTGGTATGTGTCAGCTTGGGATGAGATAGCTGACAAGTCTTCCTACTTTGCCAGGGATGGGCTTTATGTCTCTTACCAAGGCTTTTTCATTCTGCGTAAAGCCTTTGCTGTCCCCATAGCGATGCTTTTAGCCAGAGTCCCTCTGATGCACATTCCAACCTAGTAAATTATAATTTGGAACTCAGTGCCAGGAGTCTTAACAAAAAAATTTCCAAACTTGATGCCTTCCTGCAATTTGAAAACATTCACATGTGTATAGTTACAGAAAAATGGTTTCTGAGCAAATAAAGCTCTCCCTCTGTTCTTGGGTATAATGCCTATCACATCTTTAGATCCACTGGTAATTGTGGGTGAGGGAGGTTTCAGTATTTGTCAAGGATATCATCACCACATGACAAATTAGTTGTGACACCACATGTGAATTCCTAGAAGTCCAAGTCACCCAGAACAAGACTAATTACCACTTCATAGCCATGTATAGAACACCCTCTGTGTCCCCTGCTGAGCATAACTGTCTTAAAACATTAGCTGAAATTTTCATTAAACCCAGGACCTATCTACCGGGGACTTCAAATATCCATCAATAAACTGGCTGACCTACACTGCCAATGGTCAGCATGTCCGATACTTCCTTGACAGTATAAATGCTAACTCTTTCACAAATAGTTAACTGTCCTACTAGATCTAGTACTCACTAACAGAGCCACTACTTGCACAGCTCCGTATGTATCAACATGTATTGCTAAATCAGAACATGATTCAGTGACCTTTTCCTTTAAAACTGGCTGTACTTTCTCTTTAAATAGGTCTGTTTAGAGACTTCTCAAAAGCAAACCTTATTCAGTTACTAGATGACTTAAATTCTGCAGTAATCTTCCTCTGAGAGATCCTATTGCTAAAGCTGCTATGCCTTTGACTTTTACTCCCACCTAAATAGCTTTATGGATAAGGCAGTCCCTGTCTGCAACACATATAATGAGAAGCTTAAAAACAAATCCCTGCGGTATAACACCCTTGTAAATAAATTATATAACAAGAAAGAAACTGCTTAATGCTTATAAGAGGTCTGGCTGTACCTACCTTAAGCGCACACACAAGCAAACTAAAAGAGCTTAAGGGAACCATTAGGAAGCTCAAAGCTGAGTTGGAACTTAAAATAGCCACCTATACCAAACTTTTAACTATGCTAGCAAGTTAAGAATTAACACTCAGCAGTGTTCAGAGGTAGTCCACACTAATACTAAACTACCTGACCCAAAGGAAATAGTTAATATCCTAGCAAACAAATTTAGTGCAGATTTTAGTCCACAATAGTTATCGTTATCCCACAATTCTAGAATCCCAGCCATCCCCCTTTAATTACTGTGGAACAAGTTCTCTCAGCCCTTTCAAAAACTAAGAATACTTCAGCCATAAACCCTGACAACATACCAGTTTGTCTGATTATCAGTGCCAAATATGGTATTTCTTAATTCCTACTTAAACTCTTCCATGTCAGACTCAACACTGGTTATATTCCCTAAGCATAGAAAACAGCTTTTGTACTGCCATTATACAAGGGTGGCCCAAACACATACCCTGATAACTTTAGACCTATTAGTCTCACTAGCCTCATATGTAAAGCTATGGAGGGCATTATCTAAAACTTCATTAATCTGCACATTGAACATTTCTCAGGCTTGGAACCTCATAAGTTTGGCTTTATCAAAGGAAGGTCCTGCCTCTTTAATGTTATTACTTTATTTGAAAAAGTATCTGAAGCAGTGGAAAGCGGTTATGCAGTGCATACAGCATACCTGGATCTGGCCAAGGCCTTTGACATTATTCCCCATGCAATCATTATTGATAGACTTGTAAATCTGAATATAAATCCTAATATTGTGCGATGGATAACTAACTTGTTGTTTGACAGAACCCATGGGGTTAGAGTAGCTGGTGCTACTTCTGAAAGCAAAACAGTTACCTGTGGTGTCTCACAAGGCTCAGTTTTGCAGCATCTCCTATTTGGCATATATTTCTCAGACTTTCAGACCTGCACTTCTGGCCTGTGGTTAACTAAATTTATAGATGACTGTAAATTGGGTGTTAGTCGATCTTCAACTGACTCACAATTGCTCCATTATGGCTTAGATCATGTTAACATTCACTGCAAGAATAATGGTCTCAAATTAAATGTAAAGAAATGTAGCATAGTTTATTTTGGTAAACAAAAGAGTTTCACTTACAGTATAGGAAATGCACCTCTCCAATCAAACACTGTTGTAAGGGATCTGACACTCTTCTTAATAATTCCTTATCATTTGACCATGTCTCTTCAGTAGTTCAGGAAGCCTTTTATCTAGCCCATTTAATTGCCAAAGGCATTTCCATGAGAGCCAAAGAAGTCTTAATTCTCCTTTATATTGTATCTTATCAGACCCATTATTGAATATAATGCACCCTTTGGCATGTATTTATCTGAGCATGTCACACAACTTCAGAGACCTCAGATATTCATAACTAAAATATCAGTGGCCTCAAAAAGCTTAGCTATCAGTAGAGACTGGCAGTTCATTTTCTGTACTTAGTCTATTACAGACTCCTGCATAGAGATCTATGTCTAGTCTTTCATGGCATGAACGATCCAACCCTATTTGCTCTCTTCTTCCTTTGCAGAACAAAATGGTACATCAAATACTCAGTTAAAGGATCTAAACATCCATCAGTAGATAAATAATTCACATTAGTGTGTTGGATTTCTATCCCAACGTATCCCAAATAAACAAACTGCATGTCAAGTAGAGTAGCACCCATTGCCACCTTCAAAGTAAATTTGGATAATTGGTTGGGTAGCCTCAAATTCTCTCCTGGTCTATCTTTTCTTGCTCTCCTTGAAGCTAGAGAGAAATTTTAAATATGTTTTTTTTGGGTAGGTTTGAAATGGTCTGCTGACAGATGGCCTAATACTTACCTATGAACCTATGCTGTGTTTATAAAGATATTAACTAATGCTTGAGGAGAATAGTTATTTTTTACAGTAATAGCAAGCCCTTAATTCTGTACACCATCATATTATACCAGATAGCACTGAACCAGTAATGGAGAAGCAGTTCATTTTCTGAAGCAGGTAACTGTCCATTTTAATCAAAATCTCAGACAAATGTTTTAGGATGAGAAAAAATAGCTATGGTTTGAAGATTCCCATACAATGTTTCACAAGATTCTAGTTAAACTTGACAGTCAGGCACTCCAGCAAAGGTGCTGTGAAGGACAGCACTGAGATAATGATGGAGTTTAAGCCATCATTGTGTCTTGCTGAACACACTGAATTTGCTACTACTTATGAAGATCTTATCAATAAAATTGTTCTTTCACTGCTAACAACCTCTTAATCAGAGATGGTAACCTGAAGGATTTAGTAGCATCAGTCAAAAGGCTTGTGAATGGCAGTTTTCTTTGTAAAGGTCATATGTACAAGCAGACATACAGCACATATTGCTAATGATGCCAGCATGTGTATGCCTCTTTTTATTGCTTGACAGGCCATAAAAATGAAACCACACAACCAAGTATTCAAAAAGCAGTCTAAGCTGAAGGTGATGTGTGACCACTCCTGTTACCCTAACTCATAATGAGAGACTTGGAGAGAACTGCAGTTAATGCTACTGACCAAAACTTCGCTGCTTCTTTGATAAAGGGCTGTCTGTTCCACCTTGCATAAATTATCTGGTATGTAGACTAACAGCCTGGTTTGTCTGTAAAAAAAACAAATTCAGGATTTGAAAGGCTGTGAGTTGAAAAGAAAGCAGACACCTTTCCAGTTGCAAACTCTCTGAACAGACCTTTATGAAACCATCAGTTAAGCAGTCCTCTGAAAGAACATGGCCCTGTAAATGCAGCTAAGAAGATGATAACAAAATGGGTGCTGTAACAATGCAACATATTTTCCAGCCTAACTTGTTAAAATTGTCAGTGAAAACAAAAAAAAAAACAAACGTTATACCCTATATGTCACACTCCAATGTGAAAAGAAATTGCGCTTATTATGAAATTATTGCTGTTGTTATACAGATGTTAGTTGATAGGGTATGATGCTTTCATACCAACATGAGGTTTCAGAAGAATCAAGTGTCATCTCACAGAACTGCTTTTGAGTTTTTTCAGACCAGTCTGTTCTCAGTGTTAAATGTTTGTTGACATGTTAGGGATGTTACCACACTAAGAAACAGTCTTTTCCTGGAGTTGCTAGCTATATCCTGTTCACCTTGCAATCCTACAGCCTGTATTAAGTTCTGAGCCCTTCTGCTAGCTGCCTTCACAGGGTCTTGTTTGCTCAGACAGCTGTTAACTGTTGTCTCCATTTGTGAAGGTTTCTCCATGGAATTAGCAGTCAATGATTTCTCTGATTTCAAGTCCCAGATATGATAAGGAGTTAAAGTCAAGAAACTGGTAGCCCACCATTTCTTGCCTAGCAATAACACCATCTCTATAGTCATCTGAAGAAAAGCATGCATTAACCGCTTTCACGACCATACCTTTCCTAGAAGACAACTACAGACTTGACTGAATATGGCCTGTACTGCTCCAAGAAATGAGACTGCTGCCTAGCTTTTAACCCTAATTCTGGAGTACAGTGGCCTTAATGTGTCACCCCTTGCCATATCTCGGACCCCTCTAGAAGAATGTCTCAGGTGTGAGATGACATTGACTGCACTTATCTTTGCAGACATGATGTAAACCAGCCAATTAGAAACTGATCAGATAGATGAACACACAGAACCCAATTGTAACTCCCAAAACATGGAAGACACCACAGCTACATTCAAACTGCTACCAAAAAGATCAGATTTCTTATTGCACACAGTCTGACTATATGAGAGAATTTGATGTCTGTAGCAAATTTCATGGCTCTGCACACTAAGCTGCGCATAAAGTAAGGTGATAGTAAGAAGAACTATCACCCCATTGACAGGTAAACACAGTATGAGCAATGCTCTGAGACGTGTAAGAAGCATCAGCCAAGTGTAGATATATGTGTATGCAATGCAGAAGACTGGCCTTCAGATACTTTCCCTAAATATTAATATGCGGGTATACATGGAAATGAAAGAAGGCTGTCTATATTATCCTTTATCGTCAAGCCTGCTTCAAAGGTATATGACTGTATCAAAAGAGCTATCAGACACTGAGGGCTTCCTTTGCTATATGTGGCCATTGCTTAAGTATGAACATGATGGGTGGTTAATTTTGTTGTATTTACCTGTCATGTTTGAGGGTATCTGTGCTACTATGGATGCTTTATAATATGCTTCCACTGTGAACTTGTTTTCTGTTGCTTTTTTCCCACTTTTCCATAATTTTTTTTAACTCATTAGTTTTAGATCATTGGTTTCAGTGCTTCCTTTTTTAACTCCTGCTCTAGCAGTCCCAACTTCTTTAATGTGATTTGCTTTAGCAATTGCTTGAACAATGTTGCTATTCCAAAGTAGTCATCAACTCACATGCGATCACTTACAGACAAGCAAAGTATCCGGTCCAATGCCAAGTATCAAAATTTGGGGTGTTTTATAAAAATATATTTTAATGATCAATGCCTATGAAAGTGAAACACTTTTAATACAAATATATAAATGACCAGTAATTCTGTCATGGTATATTTATCTTCTATAGACATTAAGCATCTAGAAGCTAGTATGTATAAATGCCAGTTCATAGTTAATCAGTACACATTTATAATAACCGGGTTAGAATCAGTACACATTTATACCATAACTGGTCAGGATCTGAATGGTTTCTGTTTCATGCCCACGGTTCTATAAATTTGTAAAAAGTGTTCAAACTTATGAGCTGTTTCAGCATTTGCCATTTCTGCAAAACATTATTTTGATTTTATTTCAAATGTACTGATATATTTTGATACACTTGCAGTGAACATCTGCCTACTTTTCCTTTCCCGCTATAACTGGCATTGAACTATTGCGAAAATACCAGGCTACATATACCAAATTACATGGCGGTCTCATATCATTCCTGTTACTGATTTATTATTTATTTGATATTTGTTGACCGGGATAGTCTGAGCTAGCATCATTTTTCAGCAGAGGGCTGGGGAGAAAAGCTCCACAAACATACATTAGTTTAACACTTGCAAATATAGAGCGTAAACAGGCCATTAAAAAGAGAAACTCAGAGTTACATCATGAGGTTAAACATTACATGACAAGGTTAGACAGATGAGCCGTCAGTACCATTAAATACACAAATTGTATCAAATGCAGTTTGTCAATGACATTTACAAGAAGCATTCATATGTACAACAGGGAGATTGATAGTTGATTCAGAAGAAGGTTTGTATGCAGAGGCAGAGTCCTGAGTAATATACGTGTCTTTGTCATCTGGCTCTTTAGTAACATTTTTGATACCATAAAGATAGAAAGTAAAAAAAGTTATGTGAGGACGAAGTACACTTTATACTCTAATATTTGACATAGTCCTGCCTGTGCATTATGTGCATCATCATCATCATCATCATCATCATTATTACTATTATTTGTTATGTAAGTCACTTGTTTCCTGAGCTACGAATATCCGGATCATAGATCAGTTCTATCGGACATTTCTGAAATATGCTATTAAACCCATGAGATTCATGCTTAGTTAATAAGCACAGGGTAGAAATTATTGGTGGAATAAGACTGACCAGGCATACTGAAAATTTGACACTTCAGCTGACACATTAGAACAGCTTAGTTAAAGGTATCCTGCTTGTACAACTAGAATATGGCCAATCCTTGTTAGCCAGTGTTTTTCATAAAATACACATACAATCCCACTACCACTTTGCAATCTCCTTCTAATAAAATCTGCCTTTTCATCACCAACTCCCTTCAGCATGAACATTACTGTAACACATTGAAAAGGCAAATTAGCTACCCATTCATGCAGACCCAACCTCCTTCTTGGGTCCTTTCTCTTCAAACTCCTATACCAAGACAGCCCACCCCCGCTAACTATGAGCCTACTTAAATCCAACCATAACACAGCCTAAGAAACCAATCCACTAATGGCCTTACTGTTGTAACTCCATCCAGTAAATTTCATTCCACAGATCACATCTTCTCTGTTCTTGCCCTCATACTGTGACAGCCACCTGCTCTTACTGAAATCAGAGCCTATAAACAATGCAGACCTCAGTTCATACAATACCTAACTGAACAATATAAGTGCACATGTCAGAACACAGACCATGTTACTTAACTCCCATGGTTGCACTGTTACATTCATCACAGAAAACCTTGCCTGGTTAATCTTCTAACCTCTCTAACATATAAATTCACAACCACTGCTTCTCCACCTGCTCTATCCATTCCCTATTATGTACCTAATACCCCCTTCTCCTGTTAGTTGCACTTCTACTATAGCTGTTAGCATTTTGCTACTTTTACTATCTTCACTATAAGTTCTGAACACTAACTGCATCTGTTATTTTAGCTGGACCCCATTTACCTCACCTATAACACCTGTATTTTGCATTGCATGCTCCTGTTCCTACTTTTTAAACCTTCTTGTAAATAGGTGTATATTTTCGCACATATGTTATGTCACTATACTGTGTAATTTAATTACACCTTTAGTGTTGTGTTACTGCTACTATGTATATAGCCTTGGCTGAGACTGCCTACGATCAATGATCAGTGCTCTACCCTGCTAAACATAAATAAATGACACACAAAAAATAATTATCTAGGAAGTCAAAGCCTTAATTATCTAAAAGCAGTTAAACAAAGAAACATCTACATTAAAGAAATGAGCAGGAATAAGTTTTATTCATGAAACCTTTACTAGGAGCAGAATAAGTGAGGTAGTTATCATGACCATTCCTCAAGAGCGGGAGAGTAGGTGAACTTCTAATCTCAGCTAACATGGTATTCCAGTCAGCAGCTGCTAGTCTGTATGGTTTTCTGAATGCTTTTAATGTAATGAGGGTAAAATGGGACCTTTTTCTAGTACTGAGCATGACTTGAATGTCAGGATTGGTGGTATTACACAAACAAACCTTTTTGGAGGATCATTACATTGCTGCCCTGCTTGAGAAAGGAGACGCATTGTCCTGTCCTATTTATGGAAAGGGAATGATGCATTTTCTTTTGTAAGCCTTCAATGCTCAGGCTGGCAATGCAGAGTAGTGAGCATATGCTTTTTATTTGGGCTGCATTCTCTCTACTAGTTGCTGAAGAAGGGTTTCTTTGGTGACTACAACCTTTTTCATTCTACTTTGACATACTATGGCACTGGATACCAGAGTGTTATTTAATAGGCTTCTAGACCATCATCTTTAAAGTGCAAATATACTTTTCTTTGAGCTGCACTGAATTTTCAGGCTGATCAGTCCTGTTTTACTACCTTTCCTGACCTAAAACTTAGTCTGCAAACAGTATCTGCATCACATACACTCATCCTCATTCATATCAATATTACTCACATCGTGAGACACACTGATGTCCCTCTCATCAGACTGAGCAAGGAGAAAGTCATGGTCAGTTACTTATCAGGGACTAGGATCCGCCACATTATGCATGCACTCAAGTCATTGGACCACAAGTACCAGTATGACTCAGTCCATGTGGGGGTAAATGACCTGAGACATAACTCCCTAGACTATATGAAGAGAGACATCATGGAGCTCTCGGAATATGTGTCTCAGGCTGGTACGAGCCTAACATTGAGCAGTATTTTACCTTCTGCAAGGATGATGCCACAATATGAAAAAAGATGATTGATTTTAATAATTGGCTTGGTTCCTGGTGTCATTCTAAGGGGAGGGGTACAATATTTGTCAGTTTGGAAGGAGATAGAGAGTCTCAGAGACTTCCCATACTCTGGAACAGGCTACCCATCTATGTCAAGCAAAGTTGTTTATTAGCACTCTTCAAGAAAAATCTTGATGAGTGGATAGGAAATAGGAAATACATCCCGGGGATCACTTCTGTGTCTCTGCTCGACAGTGGCACAGGAAAATAACTTTCTTGGGTGGCGTAAGCCAGAGAACCTTGTTGGCTAGGCTTATGTAGGCCCTTGGGCCGATAGCCTAGTACCTAACTATGAACCTTTGAACCTATGATAGTCAACAGACCATTCTGCGTTGTCATGTTTAGTCTGCACCTTTCCCCCCTAAGCTTTCAAATATTACCTAAAACATTGTCTTCCCCATGGTGCCTTTTTTAGGCAATGCCAAACTGAAAGTACTTCTGACATAGCAAATCAAAACTAAGAAAATCTAAAGGTATTACTGCTCAATGCTAGGAGTTTAAACAAAAAAACTCCACTCCCTAGAAGTTCTCTTCACCATAGAGAATGCTGATGTCTGTGCAGTCACTGAGACATGGTTTAAAGCCGCGGAGAGCACACCAACAGTGCAAGGTTATAATGCCTTCCACACATTTAGACCAGCTACTACGCAGACAGGGATTAAAAGTGGAGGTGTCTCTACGTACATCAAAAATAAATACACCTCAAGGTTGGTCAAACAGGGCAATGCACTTGAGCTGCTCCATGTTCAAATCACCATTAGCAAAATTCAATACCACTTTCTTGCAAGCTATAGGTCCCCATCTAAGACCCAGGAAACCCATACATGTATTTAAACTTATTAGAAACACTCACCATCCAATCCAATACCATATGCATGGTTGACTTTAATTACCTCACTATTAACTAGGAATCCTATATGACACCAAACATACAGGAACAGGGATTCCTGGATTTTGTAAGCACAAACTCCCTGAATCAGATAGTCACTACACCAACCAGTGGTGCAACCATACTGGATCTAGTCCTCACTGATATGGGAGATATCTGCACAACCCCTACTGTAATGTCTTCCCTGGTAATGTCAGACAACAAAATGGTCTCCTTTGAAGTAAAAATAAAACCTGGACCCCAGCTAAATCTGGAATATTCAGAAAGTATTCTAAGGCTAACTTCCTGCTATTAAGTGATAACATGGCATAATTTCAAGCCACTGTAAACCCTGAGAACACTGCTGCCTCTGCAAAACTGTTCACATAAACCCTGTACAAGCATGTTAATAGCTGCATAGAGGCAGCTGTACCCACCAGAAAGAACTGCAGAACTAACTCAAACAACAGGCCATCCTGGTGGAATTGCAAAATCAATAGGCTGTACTGGCAAAATTTAGGACGTGCAGCACCCAACAGGACAAAAGCACTTTAATCAAACTAAACAAACATCTCAGAGGACAAATAGTATACCAAAGTCAAATTTGAGGCACATTTGGCCTCCCATGCCAAGGACAACCATGATCAATAGTGATATAGTAAAGCTCCAGACACTGGATCCAACTCAGTTTTGTTTCATCAAGGGCAGATCATGCCTATTCAACCTGGTAGATTTATTTGAGAAGGTCACCAAAGCAATGGATGAGGGCAAAATGTTTCACATTGCCTGCCTTGACCTAGCCAAGGCCTTTGACACAATATTCCACTTGGGCACTGTTGACAAACTTAAGAGGTTAGGTACAAACTTGTAGGCCACCCAGTGGATAGCCAACTGGCTCAGACAGGACCCAAGAAGTTAGAACTGGGGACTCCACCTCTACAAAGAGGCTAATCACAAGTGGAGTCCATCAGAGAACATTCTTTGGACTGCTCCTTTTTGGCATTTACTCTTCTGAAGTCAAGGCCAATGTCAGTGGTCTCTGGCTGACTAAATCTGCAGATTGCAAATTAGGAGCTCTCATTGAATCCCACACTGACACAAATGTTCTCCAGGAGGGGCTGACACAGACAAACAACTGGTGTCAGAGCCATGGACTAAAACTAAATGCCAAGAAATGCATAGTAGTATCCTTGAGAAGTCTTTCACCCCTGGTAGCTCTAATATTGCCAACACACCCCTTAGAATTGAGCCAGTAGTCAGGGACTTAGTGACACACCTAGATAGTAATGTAGACTTTGACAATCACGTGTCTACAGTAGTGAGGGATTCATTCTATGTTACGCAACTTATAAACAAAGGTATGGCATCTAATTCCAAGGAAGTCATTGCTCCACTATTCGGCATTCATCAAACCTATCATTGAGTACAATGCCCCTTTTGCTATGTACCTAATCAGGCATATCCAACAATTGGAATGTCCACAGAGGTTCCTCATTAAAAGAATACAGGCTTAACTAAAATGTCCAGTGCAGACTGCTTCATGGCCCTATCCCTGTATTCTGTCTCAACAGGCTTTTGATGGGATATCTATGCCTGACATACTGGGCACTGTCAGACCTCACTCTGGACCTCCTGCATATCCACAAAACAAACAGCACCAGGATTACCCATTCTAAAGACTTAAACCTTGCCTGTGATATAAATAGGACCTGCTGGAGAGACAGGAGTGTATCCCAGAGACTACCCCATTTATGGAACAGGCACCCCATCCACGTGAAGCAGAGTTCCTCCCTAATGCAATTCAAGTGCAACTTAGATAATTGGATGGGAAAAGGAAATTCATCCCTGGCTTGGGACTTATGTCCCTAATGGACATAGGCAACCTGAAAATGGTTCATCCCCCAGGCCTTAGCTTGTGAATGTTTCATCTCCAAAGTCCCTGCTTACATTTAGCAAGGGTTTCAAAACTTGTCAGAGATTTGGGATTCATGGCTAGGCTTAAGGCCCTTGTGGTTGTTAACCTAGTAAACACCTATGAACCTATGAACATCTATACTCCTAAACACCCACACATATCAAGATTACCTATACGCCTACAGACGCAACACAAGGTGTTCTAAATTTCAGCTAAACCCAGGGCCGGTGTTAGCATTTTGGGGGCCCCCAGCAAATGTCAAGTTGGGGGCTGTCAAGGCACTTTCAGTCTAAGTATCACCCTGTCACTCTCACCCCTCCTAAGCAACCTTTTATTTCATACTGCAGACTTTTAGGATTAATACACACAGACTGACCTGTAGCTACAATGCACTTACATTACAACAGGCCTGTATACCACACTATGTTGGCTCATCTTACAAAGGGACAGTCACAGTTACTTCCATTTAGTTGGAACAATGATACATTACAACAACTCTGTGAACAGGGCTAGACTTAGGTGAAATGGTGCCCCTCCCACACACACATCCTGCAGTGCTCCCCACACCATGCACATTACTTTTTTCCCCTTTTTTCACATTTTACATTACTCTTCAACTTTTTCAAGAAGCTATAACTTGTATACTATGATGTGCATTTTAAACTTTTGTTTTCTTTTTATACAGCCTTTTCATCCAGTGATTGCTTGAACAGAAATTATGATTAAGGAAAGAGATTCATCATTGCTGTTCAGCTTTAGTTTTCCTTACATCCTTTCAACACACCTTTCCTGACCAAGACAGCATAGTAATAATTTAGGAAATAACTGAATTAAGCTGTGCCCCCAGAAGCCATAGGGGTTATAGATTATCTGGCCTGCATTTTAGAGCAGTTTCCCAACATTTTAATACTAAACAAAAATCAGTCTTATTTTTTTTTTTTTTTGCTTTCAAGGAACACCTATGTTGTGGCAAGGCTTAATGTTCAAGGCTGACAAAATATACCTCACAATAAACTAACAAGACAATTGTGAGGATATATAGTCTCAGTTCCTATATGGGAATATTGCCTGTCTCCCTGACCCCCAAAAAAGACAATCACTGCCTACGCATCCCTCTGATGGTAGACTGTGATGAAAGCAATGGCTCAAATTGCCACAGTTATGTATTTCAAATGACTGCTGACATACATATAAATAGCATACCTCCTCAGTCGTCCCCTGTAACCCCCTAAGGCAGCAGGTGTATATGTGCCTAATGTATGACTGTGAGGAAAGGGTGGAAAATAATGATTACAGTACTGTATTCTACTTTGCTGCTAGACAGTACACTGCCCCTACACAAGCTATAGTAACCTTCTTTGTATACCTCTGAGGTCTTTAAGACAAGTAAAAAACAATGGCCACACTGTCCCCAGCCAAAACACAAGTTATATAATGACCTTCTGTGCACACCTCTAAGGTTTGACGGTGATGAAATTTAAAGACGTAATAACCACCCCCCCCCACACACACACATAACCTACAGCAACTTTCTGTACACACATCGCAGTTGGGCTGGTTTTAGAATGGATGCAGTTGACAGCAGAGACCATTATCGGCTTTATCCTATTATCCTAACAGGGTTATATCTCAGCCCTGTTCAGGCAAAAGAGTTTAATCAGGAAATTAATACATTTTTTCTCATTTTCTCCAAACAGTAACAGCTTTAGTGGGGCCCCACAGAGTCAAGGATGATTAAGGCAGTCTCTGTATCCATTTGTACAGTCTGGGGAGTGGGGGCCACTAGACGTCTAGAAGATGTAAGTGTCTGAATGTTCTGTGATATATTTTATGCCTTACTTTTAAAATGTAATTACTTGTTAGCTGCATTTGTAGCTATACCCAGAAGAATAATGTGTGTTTTGGCATTACTGGGTGTGTGCATAGATAAAAAAATCTGTGATATTTTACACACACACACACACACACACACACACACACACACACACACACACACACACACACACACACAAGCCATAGCAATACTAAATTTGTACTTATTCCAGCAAATAGTAATAGAGTGTGCAGCAGTGGTACTACCACACCAGATCAGTGACTGCTGTTTAGCATTACCAAATAGCAGCAGAGTTAAATCATGTTTATTTACCTCATTGTGGAGTAATGCATACCTGTCACTTTCCCTGATTTCAATGGCCTTTCCTGATTTTTCCTCATAAGTTTGCTCTGTCCTTTACAAAAAGATTGATTTGTTAGCAAATCACTCAGGATTATAGACAGTCAATAAATCCAGAGTGTTATGCTTATTATCCAAAAATACATGTTGATGCAAAGAGTGTTATTCTATTAACTTTTTAATTGAATTAGAATATTTAAAACATGCTCCTAATGTTGAGCCTTTATTCTGCTTTTATTATTGGCATTGCACAAATTTCTTCAGCAAAAAAGTTTGAGAGTTACAGCATTTGTTTTTCTAATAGTATTTATAAAACTCCCTGAAAGAGAAAACCATCCCACATTTAGATCAGTCACTCTGGGCTGCTGATCTCTCTAGTGCTTACCTTGCTTATGTGCATTATGAGCTTTAATCTAACAGGGTCATAGTACAGCCCTATTCAGGTTAAATAGCATAGTCAGGAAATTAGTACATTTCCCCTCATTTTTCCACAACCAACAGCAGCTTTTGTGGGGCCCCCACACAGTCACGTATGATTAAGAGGGTCCTCTGCAGCCACAGGTGTTGCAGGTACCTAAAATTAGCTATTTTGTTAGTTTTAGTGAAGAATGACCACTAAGCCTGGGGCACTATGTCAATGATAAAACATTTAATGGAATTGTAAAGCCTGTTACTTGGTAAAATGCAATGTTACTCTAACCAGATATATCTTTCAATTCTGAAGCAGAATTATTATTATCACTCTTTTGGTTTATTAAGTATATAGAACTGCTGTACTAATTTTTATTGCTTCAACAGACATGTTACAAAATATCACAATAAGATAACTTGCTGTGGTTGGGGGCCACCCAGGAACAGGGGGGCCCCAGCGACCACAGGGCTCTCTGGTGCTCAAAGTCAGCTATGGCTACACCAAATAAACTCTCCCTACTTCCTATCCTAAGTAAAACCTCATCCTATATCCTTAAAAAACACTCTTTCTTACATTTCAGAAGCAACAATGTTTCTCCTAAAATTCCTTATACTAATACAATTTTTCTGAGTTGTACGCTTAACATCCAGCTACCATCCATTGCCCTCACAATTCCAGAAAAAGTCTTACATTGTGTCCTTCAATCAAAATACATCTGAACTTCATCTCCCAAACACATATTATCTGTATTAGTTCTCATATATCCTAGTGTTCAAGTACAGTCATTCAAAGCAACACCCATTTACTCACAAAATTAATATTAAACATAAAATCAAGCAGAAACGCCTCTACTTTTACCATCATACCTCCATAACCATAACATTTATTGGTGGCATCCTCCTAAACCCAGACCCAACTTGGAATACTCAAGAACCAGACAGCATATCCCAACAGCTCCATTCTCAATACAACATCCCTCATAGCCCAACCTTGGCCCTCATCTATACCATATCAGTATTTATAGCAAACTCCCTGATATGCATGCATACACATTTCTGACATCTTAGATGCCACAAAAACCTGGCTTTGTCAGAAAACAAAAAATGAGAAATCGCCCTGACAAGCTATAACATTTTCAGATTAGACAGAGGCAACAAAAAGCTGGCAGTATCACTATTTTCTATAAAAACACACGAGTTATCTTCCTTTTCACCCACCCCGCCACCTTTCTCTAATGCAGAAATCCTGCTAACCATGCTAAAACGAAACAAAAGACAATGACAGTCATGAGTTTATATATATATCCCCAAGTAACGGTGCTAAAACATTGGTAAGATTTTTTGCTGTGTCTCCTCAAAAATCCCTCAGGAAACCCTAATATTTGATGTTACTATAGCATGGCAAGCATAAAATCTGAAAATCTTACCAATAAAATCAGTCTGGATACTACCAACCTACCTTTACAAAATCTCATTCCCAACACAACTTCCTTCCTCAACACAGCACAATTACTCCTTTGCTGAATTTCGTTAATACTGTCAACACGTATTCAAATTGCCAGAAACCTAGTCACAACCATCTTCCTAGACTTAACGAAAGCTTTTGCTGTTGTCTCCTACAAGAAACTTTTATATATGCTCTCATCCTTAAGGTTCTCTACACTGCAATGGTTCCATAGATACATTTCAAACAGAGAACAAACAGTGAAATGGAAAATGATTTCTCCACTTGCTTACCCTTTGCTATTGGTGCCCCACAAACATCTGTACCCATACCCTTCAACATATTCATCAACAGCCTCTTCACTGATACAAAAATATGGGTCTGTGGTTAGTTATCAAATGGACTAACCATTGAATGGCACATAATCAAAAGCAAACCATTGAGCACCCATTCCTCGAACGTGCACTTCATCAAACCTGTGAGACAGGGAAAGTAACTAGTTGGCAATACACCATTTCACTTTTCCCCACTGTAATATAGTCTTGGAGTTGGTATATATAGTTGGGTGTGTGGGGGTGAAGTGGTGGGTTTAAAATACTGCTGTCTGTGAGATGGAGAAGTGCTGGCCAATCCACAATCTGTTATAACACTAAATTTCATGGATCCTAACAGGTTTACACATTTGATAATTAGATTACTCAATGAAAAACTTGATACAAGAACTCTCAACAAATTATTCTCAAGAAAAAAATGGACTACACCCAAAAAAAAGTTTCTTTGGACTCTTCTACTATGAAAGGTTGTAGCTCAACCCCTCTCAGCTCACGTCCTCACATTTAAAACAATTCAAATGGCTCAATAAGTCTAGCAGAATAGAGCAACTCAAAATAAGTGTTCTTGAAGAGGTAAATCACCAGCACCCCTTCATAAGGGAGTATCCCCGGCCCTCACAAGGTATGTATAAAACAAATGCAGAGATGCACAACACTGGGAAAGTGAGATTCCTGGAAAGAGTGCACAACAATCTCAAGTAATCACTTGTTCCACTGTGACTCAAATAAACAAGTGATTCTACGATCGTCAATCTAAAGAATGCAGTGAATTTATTCCATTATTTTAGTGCTGCTAGGCTGCTGACAGTACTGCCTGTATTTTTTCACCTGCATCTCTATTTTACTTAGTCTTTTAAACATTTTTGGGAGTTTTGATAGTGTATAAACATTACTGGGAAATGTTAATTCTGACAAGAAAGTTGCTTGGTCCTGCTTTAGTACAAAGAATCCATCACTCTGATCAGAAGGTAAAGAATTGCTCAGATTAAAAATAAAGGTCTGTTTGATCCTTTTAAGGATAAAGCGTCCTAAGGAAAGACTATTCTCTTGTTTTCCTAGTCAGCAGCGCACATCCTGTCTTGATTCCAATTTAGCTGCTGCAAGTTATGTGGATGCTATTGCATCTGTAGACATTATACCAACAATCTTATCAGGCCATGGGCACTGCTGGTCCAATGTGTAGCACAACTCTCCATTGCCCAGAATTTTTCTGAGTGTCCAGATTTGTCTTATATTTTTGGTCTGTTCCTTATAAAATTTGTATTCTTTGGCAAACCATTAAAGATTGAGGTCATTGAATAATGATAGTATTGAGTTTCAGACTTTATATCCTTAAGAAAATGTATGTCAATGCAAAACTGGTTATTCTAGCAACTTTCTAAGTTTATACGAATGATATTTAAAAAAAATTCCCTGTTTTGAAGCCTCTGCCCTGCCATTATTTTGATTTTGTCTAGAATTATTGCACTAAGAGATATAAAAGAACTCTATAGCTTGGCAACATAATGTGTTTCATTTGAGTCTGAGAGTCTCTTGTTATTTGATTAAGGTTATAGTGGCCTAAGTGAATGACCTTCTACTCTATGGTGCTCATTGAAGGTAGTTATTTGTACAGAAATAGTGGGGCTGGCATCCTGTTACAATGACCTAAACAGTCAGTTGGAAAAGTTGTATTTTGCATGTTATTTATACTTCTCAATTATTGTTTTGGTGGTTAAATCACAAGCCATGTATGCTATTATGGTGTTCTGTCATCTTTTATCTCTCCTTTGCTGCTGTATTATTTATTTACCCCCCTTAAAATCTTATTAAAAGTTGTTAGATACATTTAGGAAGCATGGCAAAGCTTAAAAAGGCTACTTGGGGTCATTAGCTTAGTAACAATCTAAGAACCTATTTATCTGTCTGTCTCTTTTGGAGACTCACAGTAGTGTGATTTTATCTAGTCTTGCAAGCTGCACTGTGATATACCTTACTTCACTCCAGTGCATTATATAATAGGTCTGTATCAGGTGCTTCATTTTTTATAAATTTCCTGTGTTAAGCTGCACTCCATAATTTTATTATTGCATACTGTCATGAATCCTATTCATTTTCCTTTAAGTTATACCCCGGCACTGTCAGGATTCATGGAGACAATCTAATAAAAGGTTAAGTCAAACTGGTTTGCCCAGAATCAGTGCCATGACCAAGCCCCAATTAATGTTCAGGACACTGAAATTCAGTTAGCACTTTAGGAGCTTCATGCCTCACAGTAAGACATTGTCCTGTTCGATTCTCAGCTAGAGCGTCTTCTCTGTGGAGACATGCATGAATGGGCATACCTTCATTGAAGGTTGTGCATCAGAGCTGGCAACTCGGCATGTAAAAATCTACTGCCATTCATTAGCAGACCGGAGTTCCACTATGGTGACCCCTAACCGGGAAAAGCCGAAAGACACAACACAACAACTATGGGAGCTTCACGATGTTGGCCATGGAAATGGAAGTGGCCATCCTGTGTAGGAGGATGGGGTCTAGTAGAATGCAGAGATCCACAGTCCATTGGAAGGGGGGGTGGCATTTATGTGGGGACCAGACTTAAGGTTCATACTGCCACCACCTGCTGGTAGCCCTGATTAGTGATTGCATAGGATCATATTTTTTGCAGGGGCCAGGGTATTTTGAATCCATGTGGAGGTGCATAGATCCTGTCTTCCACAGAGAGTTTGAGTTAGACTTACAGAAAATGCTGTCATTGCTGGGATGCCAGTGAGAGCATGACATCTCTGCAGTCTCTCTGGATGATGGCCCTTCTGGATGCCTCCCACACCAGTGGATCTGTGGTCTCCTCACTGCTAGGGAATGAATGCGCTCGAGTCCAATAGGAGGAGGTTTGATGGTTGGCTAGTAGAAGGGAGAATGCCTAGGAAAATGTTTTTCATAGTGTAGCCAATTTTTCTGAGGAAACTGAGCAACAAAACTAAAACATGGTTTCAGATAATATCAGTTGTAAATGTGAATTCTGCCATTTTTGAACCTGCATGTCTTTGTTAAAACAGATTAAAATTATTTTTTTTACTGCTTGCCAAATAGATATTCATTTTACTTTGGTCTATATTCTGTAGTTTTAAGGGTGATGCAGGCTTGGGTTATAAGATATACTGATTGTGACATTGTGTAAAAGGAATGCTAAAGGACAGACATAGACAGAAACTGAAAAGATATTTGGTCATATATTTTCTATACAGTGCTAACCTCCCTACACTGCTCTAAGGTCTTACTATTATTTTTATAATTTGACATGTTGGGACAGGTTTTCTGACATAATCTTGTTTTCAATTAAGGCTTCTCCTTCCCATGATGCACTATGAGTTCTAAAATATGGTGCAATTTGTCATTACTTTTTCTTCAGTGCCCTGTCTGTAATGTTGCAAAACAGCTTCAAGAGCTTCACTTTCAGCTCATCACTTCCCCATAAAATACATATCACCTCAGTCAATTTAAAGTTTTAAAATACATTCGAAAGTTGTCTTTCAATACCTTAATCTAAAGAGTGGGACTTTACTGGATACCGATAAGACAGCCAAACATCCTATTACATGTGTTTTCACTAGCTGAGTTATGACTCAGGTGAAGAAACCAGGAGGAAAGCTTGTGAATTGTGCATATGACTGTCTTTCACTAACTTTTTCTTTTTCATCTTCAAAATAAGAATCCATGGATTTGTTTTGAAAAATAGTATTCCTTGTCTTAAACACCTGTTTTTTTATAACACTGTTGTAAGCAAGTTTTAGTATGACTTATACAATAAAATAGACTACTAATATTTCTCTATCTCATACTGTATTTTATAGTGTTAACAAGAAGTACACCCCTGCTGTGTTTACATTCACTGTCCAACATATTAAGCATATTAAATGTACTCATCACATCTGAGTTCTTTAGAGGGGAATTTTCAAATTATATGAAATTTTACTTTTTAATTTCACCAAGAAAGACCTACTGAAAAGAGACTTCTAAATGGATACTTAGACCCATCTAACTGTACTGATATAGACTGTAATACTTCTCATAAATACCTCTAATCACCACTAGGCAACCAATTCAGCAGAAGCTAAAATATAACTGCATTCCAAATTTCCTTATTTTTGAAATGACTAGCTATTTCAGAAAATATTGTAATCTTCTGCTTCCTTCCTGAAAAAGGTTAGACCCTGCCTAAATCTGTTTCACTTACCAAAGGAAAAATATATAAAATATAAAATGTACACATTATTTACTTGTATTATTGAGCTCCACATCCAGTTTATTATTGGAAATGACCCAAGGAATGCTTTTTGTAAACAGCTCCACGCACAACTGATAAGGATGGTATTCATGGCTTTGGTCATTACTTCACTGGGCTTTAAACTCTCTCCATACAGTTGTAAAGTAATCCATAAAAAATGCACATCACAGGGCAAACTAAAAATATTCAATGTTTATACGACCGCATTGCCTGAAACCCAGACTAAAAGTATTCAGTGTTTACATAACCCCATTGCCATGCTTAAACACACACACACACACACACACACACACACACACACACACACACACACACACACACACACACACACACACACACACACACACACACACACACACACACACATGCTCACATTGCATTTATACTATTTTATTTAATAGGTACAGCTGGGTCACTGTGGTCCATTTTTGTGTCTTTACATGGCTTTGTAAAAACAAATTAGGGCAATAAATGACTAGTTATTTATAGCAGAATGTTTAACAAGATGAAAGACATCTGGGTAATGCAACTGGAAGAGATATAAAACAAAAAACTACAAGTAATACCCATTTGAATTAATTTGCAGGATTTAGCATGCAATAAATACTACAGAAGATGTGTTATTATGTAAAACTGAAATATGAATTCTGCCACATTAAGAAGTAGTTAAATGTTTTCTTCAAATACACTTGCTTCTGAACTAAAGAAGAAAAATACTTCCTTGGCCATTGTGCCTGTAGAAGTCCAAGTATGCAAAGGCTCTAGATACCTGGACCCTCGACAATCATATGTTGGAATTTTGGTTTGCCCTGAGGCATATTCCCTGCATACAGTTTATTACTAAAAATGTACAGAAGTACACAGATGTTCAGGTATTGCCCCACCACAGCAACACAGTTTGCATCTAATCCGGGTAACCACTAGATTCACACACTGAGCATCAGACAAAACAAAATAATTGTAACATAGCAGTATAAACATATACAGATTTGTCATGATGGGGGCCAACAACTCAGGCCACAATTAACACAGGTACGCATACAGACTTCTACTGGTGTATGTGTGTATAGCAAACAATAACGGACATACTTCTGTGAACCCCATCCCTATCACTCCACTATTAAATGATGAAAACAGGAAAGCAAGTCAGAGCATACTTCACAACAGCTGTGAATATCACAAGTAACATATATCAATGTAAAGTATGGACAAAGTATCATGTACTAAATGGAGTTACCTATCACTAGTAAAAATATTAGACTCACTTGGCATCAGACGTCACAACAACCACAGAGAGATGAAAGAAATTGTCAGCAGTTTGCACAGCATTCATCATCACAATATGGTGAGACTGACACAAGACATAGTGGATCATCTGTCAGCGTTACTCTAACACAGTCTAGGGTGCCCTCATTGATGGCTCATACCACGGTCCTGGCTGTCTCTTCCACATACATAAACACTCGGTCCTTGTAGCTCCACAGAGGAGAATGATTGGGTGATACCAGAATATAGAGACATATTATGGGAAGGAGCATGGGTGCAAGTTTACTGTCCGGTCGTGACTGCTTGGTTGACACTGGATTGGCCAGCAGCAGATGTGTGTGCACACTGGAGCATAAACATTGATGCCCAATGGGCAAGTGCTGGTCTACCGAGAGGGGTGCCTGCATCTCATATGTGGCACTCAGCTAAGCATAGCTAGGGGACATAGACCCCTGCTCATACTACAGTACTACTGCAGCACAGCCATAACTAGGGATTGAATGGTCCATGCCATGGATAACATGCTTTCGTTCTGATCAGCCAGTACTGCCATGACATCACTGTCTGCACTCCTGTCCTTCATGCAGCATACAGAGCTGGTGTGCAACATGATCTGTGGTGTGTGCAAGTGCAGGAATGCCAGATTCATGATGTCATGGGGAATTTTCACTTGCCTGTAGGAGTAGACAGACACTATCTAACACATGCCCATGCACACCAGCTACACAACTACATCTATTGGGCCAGACAGTATCGCTCTGTGAGAAAGTGTCAACACTACCAGCAGATTCAACATGGGACTGTGGTCCACAGACCTTATCCTGTCCATCTGTTCCCATATTGTCAGAATGGCAGGACATGTTTTCTTCCATATCTGAGGCTAGGTGACTCAGTAGTGAGGCTTTCTCACTCACTAGGTTGAATAAGGAGAAGGTAACCATCAGCTGTCTATCAGTTGGCAGAATCCAACACATAACACACGCACTCAGGTCCCAACAAGTACAAGAATGACTCTGTCTTTGTCCATGTGGGTGTGAATGACCTGAGATGCACCTCCCAGGAATACGTGAAAAGAGACATGGTGGAGCTCTTGGGTTATGTGGTTCAGAGAGGTGTGACACTAGCCCTGAGCAGTATCCTACCATCACCCAGAATGATACCGCAGTACAAACAAAAAATTATTGACTTCAACAATTGGTTAAGCTTCTGGTGTCATTCTATGGGGATCCAGCATATGTCTGCTTGGGATGACATGACTGACAGACCTTGATGCTTTGCTAGAGATGGCCTTCATCTGTCACTCCTGGGTTTCTGGGTACTGGCTAAGGCTCTTGCCACACCTATAGTGCCTTTTTAGGCAGTGTTCCAAAGACCAAATTACCACTTTAACAGCTATAAATAAATGCAATCTGAGGGTCATGCTGCACAATGCTAGAAGTCTAAAGCTCAAGATGCACTCGTTCAAAGCACTTCTCAAAATGGAGAACACAGACATTTGTGCTGTAATGGAGACCTGGTTTAAAGCAGCAGAATGTACCACTGCGCTACCAGGCTATAACTCATTCCACACCTTTTGGCCCCAAAACATAGACTGAAACTCCAAAGGCGGTGGTATCTCCATATTCATAAAGGATATGCACACCTCCAGACTAGTAGCCCAGCATAATACATCTGAGATACGTCAGACACAAGTAAAATTGTTTAAGACATCGATTCAGGTCATAACCTGCTATAGGTCCCCAACCATGTCCCTAGACTCTCACACCACGTTCCTAAGCACCCTGGATTTATCAAGGTGCAACCCAACACTCTCATTGTAGGATATTTCAACTACCCCTCCATCAACTAGGAAAACTACTCACGCACCAATACACTGGCCCAATGCTTCCTGGAATTCATCAATTCCAATGCCCTAGACTTGCTCATTCTGACTCCCACTAGAGGAAGCAACATCCTTGATCTGGTTAATACTAACATGGGCAACCACTGCTCTACACCAATAGTCAATCCCTCCCTGGTCAGATGTGTCCATAAACTAATCACCATGTAAATCCACATTTCACGCACACCCCCCGAAAACTTCTCCAAAGCTGACTTTGCACTCCTAAAAACAAAGGTGGCTAACTTCACTGCACCCATGCCAATGGATAATAGCTGCATGACTGCCAAATCATACACCGATGTACTGTAAGAACATGTACATAAATGCATGGAACTAGCCATACCCAACAGAACCAAGACGTTCTCCTCCAAAAAAAGGAAGACAATCTGGTGGATCCCTGCCATTAATAAACTCTGCAACAGAAGGAAGAAACATTTGCAGAAAAAGGTAAAGTCCCAAGACTGGGAAAACTCACTTATTAGCCTCAACAAAAAGTTGAGATCCCTCATCAAATCCTCTAAAGCCAGCTATGAAGGCAGAGTTGTGCAAGCCACTAAAACAATCACAAAGCCTTCTATAGTTATATCAAGAACCTCCATGGCAATACCCTGATTTTCTCTGAGTTACTGCACAATGATACCTCCTATACTGAGCCAAAAGATATTGCCAAAATACTGGCTGACAGAATCAGTGCCAACTTTACCCCCCCCCCCCAAAGGAACAATCACAATACCGGAAGAATGCCAGGCACCCAGCATTACTGCAGCACATGTTATAGCTGCATTGTCCAAGGCCAAGACTACAGCTTCCACAGGACCCAACCATATCCCTGGATGTGTTCTATGTGAACTACAAAGTGAACTGGCACCACATCTGTGTGCCCTGTTCAGTTACAGCCTCACCTCAGTCTTTGTCCCTACCGAATGGTGCACTGCTACAGTTATCCCTCTCTATAAAGGGGAAGCGACTACAGACACTGGGATTTATAACCCCATTAGCCTGATCAGTCTGATATCTAAAGCTATGGAGTGCATCATCATGGAACTGATTAATAAAGATATAGGAAATCTCCAGACTCTGGACCCCACACAGTTTGGCTTTGTGAAAGGGAGATCATGCCTGCTCAACCTGGTTGACTTCTTTGAGGCAGTCACCAGGACTGTGGATGAAGGTAAGGCAGTGCATAGAGCCTACCTTGATCTGGCCAATGCCTTTGATTCCATTCCTCACTTGGAAATAATTGATAAACTCACAAAACTAGGCATCAACCACTATATCACTAGGTGGGTTGCAAATTGTCTTACAGATAGAACATACAGTGTGAAAGTAGCGAACTCCAAGTCAGACTGCCAACCAATCATGAGTGGAGTCCCACAGGGATCAGTTCTGGGTTCTCTCCTATTCAGCATATACTTCTCAGAAGTCCAAGCCAACACAAAGGGACTCTGACTGACCAAGTTCACAGATGACTACAAGCTGGGAGCCATTATTAACTCCCCAAGTGATGCAGACATCCTACAGAAAGGCCTCACTGAGACCAATGACGGGTGTCAAAACCATGGCCTTAAGCTTAACACCAAAAAAATGCGTTGTCATCCCCTTGGGTAAAAACTCAGTTCCCACTAATTACTATATTGATGGGAGCCCACTGAACACTGAAGGCATTATAAGAAATCTGGGGATGCAGGTTGACAGCAACCTCTCCTTCAAACACCACATTGCCACTGTGGTCAGAATGTCCTTCTATGTGGCACATCTCATTACCAAGGGTTTTGCAACCAGGAAAAAAGAGGTCATAATCTCTCTCTCTACTCTTCCCTCATTAGACCAGTCATTGAGTATAATGCCCCTTTTGGCATGTACCTCACTAGATACCTGCAACAGCCGGAGAGGTCACAGAAGTACCTCACGAAGAGGATCATAGGCATTAAACACATGTCCTACATGGATAGTCATAATAGACTCCAGCTATTCTGTTTCATATTGCCTACTTAGAGGCGATCTCTGCTTGACTTATAAAGCCATGCCTGACCCAGCTCTGTTAGAAATGCTACATCTAAAGAGATCTCAATCCCTCCACACTACATGCTCCAAAGACCTCAACCTCATTACCCCAATCAACAGAACATCAACAGTCTAAATCTCAAGATGCACTTGCTCGAAGTAATCCACAAAATGGAGAATATCGACATTTGTGCTGTATTGGAGACTTGGTTTAAAGCAGCAGAAAGCACCACTGTGCTACCAAGCTATAATTCATTCCACACCTTTCAGCCCCAGAACATGGACCAAAGCTCTAAAGGTGGTGGTGTCTCCATATTCATAAAGGATATGCACACCTCCAGACTAATAGCCCAGCATAACGCATCTGAGATACTTCAGGTATAACTAACATTGGGTAAGATGGCAATTTGGGTTGTAGCATGCTATAGGTCCTCAACCATGTCCCCATGTCCCAAGACTCTCACTTCAAGTTCTAAGCACCCTGGAAACTATTAGGGTCCAACCCAACACTCTCATACCAGGTGACTTCAACTACCCTTCCATCAACTGGGAAAACTACTCATGCACCAATACACTGGCCCAATGCTTCCTGGAATTCATCAATTTTAATGCACTGGGCCAGCTAATTCTTACCCCTACTAGAGGAAGCAACATCCTTGACCTGGTTATTACTAACATGCAAAACTGTTGCTCTACACCAATAGTCAATTCCTCCCTGGTTAGATCTGTCCACAAACTAATCACCATGGAAAGCCACATCTCACCCACACCCCCTGCAAATGTAACCACCATGAAAACCTTCCCCAAAGCTGACTTTGGGCTCCTACAAACAGAGGTAGCTAACTTCATGGCACCCATGTCAATTGAAAATAGATGCATGACTGCTGAATCATACACCAATGCACTGTATGAACACGTACATAAACTCATGGAACTAGCCATACCCAACAGAACCAAGATGCTCTCCTCCAAAAAAGGAAGCCAATCTGGTGGTCCCTGCCATTAATAAACTCTACAACAGAATGAAGAAACTTTTGCAGAAAAAGGTAAGTCCAAAAACTGGAAAAACTCCCTTATTAGCTTCAACAAAAAGTTGAGATCCCTCATCAAAACCTCTAAAGCCAGCTATGAAGGAAGAATTGTGGCAGACGCTAAAAACAACTACAAAGCCTTCTATAGTTATATCAAAAATCTCCATGGCTACACCCAGGTTTGCTCTGAGTTACTGCACAATGGTACCACCTATACTGAACCAACAGATATTGCCAACATACTGGCCGACAGATTCAGTGCCATCTTTGCCCCTCTCTTCCCCCAAAAGGACCAATTACAATACCGGAGGAATGCCAGGCACCCTGTTCAATCACCACCTCACCTCAGGCTTTGTCCCTGCCGAATGGCGCACTGCTACAGTCATCCCTCTCCATAAAGGGGGAGCAACTGCAGACCCTGGGAATTATCGCCCCATTAGCTTGATGACTCTGACATGTAAGGCTATGGAGCGCATCATCATGGACCTAATTAACAAGGATATAGGGAATCTTCAAACTCTAGATCCCACGCAGTTTGATTTTGTGAATGGTAGATCATGCCTGCTCAACCTGGTTGACTTCTTTGAGTCAGTCACCAGAGCTGTGGATGAGGGCAAGGCAGTTCAAACAGCCTACCTCAATCTGGCCAAGGCCTTTTATACCATTCCCCACTCAGGAATTATTAATAAACTCACCAACCTAGGCATCAACCCCTATATCACTAGGTGGGTTGCAAATTGACTCACAGATAGAACCCACAGTGTGAAAGTAGCAGACTCCAGGTCAGACTGCCTACCAGTCATGAGTGTAGTCCAACAGGGATCAGTTCTGGGTCCTCTCCTGTTTGGCATCTACTTCTCAAAATTTCAGACCAACACAGAGGGACTCTGGCTGACCAAGTTTGCAGATGACTCCAAGCTAGGAACCATTATTAACTCCCCAAGTGATGTAGGCATCCTACAGGAAGTCCTCGCTGAGACTAATGACTGGTATTGAAACCATGGCCTTAAGCTTAATGCCAAAAAATGTGTTGTCATCCCCTTTGGGAAAAACTCAGTTCCCACTAATTACCACATTAATGGGATCCCACTGAACACTGAAGGGGTTATAGGAGATCTGAGTACACAGGTTGACAGCAACCTCTCCTTCGACCACCACATTGCCACTGTACTCAGAAAGTCCTTCTATGTGGCACATCTCATTACCAAGGATTTTGCATCCAGGAAGAAAGAGATCATTCTGTCTCTCTACTCTTCCCTCTTTAGGTCAATCATCAAGTATAATGCCCCATTAGGCATGTACCTCACTAGACACATGCAACAGCTGGAAAGGCCACAAAAGTACTTCACAAAGAGGATCCTTTGCCTTAAACACATGTCGTACATGGACAGACTCAAATAACTCCAGCTATTCTCTGTCTCATATCGTCTACTAAGAGGCGATCTCTGCTTGACTTACAAAGCCATGCCTGACCCAGCTCTGTTAGAAATGCTACATCTAAAGAAATCCCAATCACTCTGCACCATATGCTCCAGAGACCTCAACCTCATTACCTCAATCAATAGAACATGCTGGAGGGACAGGTTCATAACCCAGAGACTGCCCATCTTCTGGAAAAGACTTCCCATACATGTCAAGCAGAGCACCTCACTGTCCTTCTTCAACAGAAATCTTGATGAGTGGATGGGTAATAGAAAGTTCACCCTGGGGATCACTCCAGTGGGTCTACTTGATAGAGGCACTGGGAATTAACATTGGACGGCACTATGCCACGGCACTTCTATGGGCTAGGCCTGTAAAGGCTCCAGGGCCATTAGCCTAGTACACACCTATGAACCTATGAACATCGCTGCAGCATCTTGGCAGGACTGTATCACCAAAGCTGTGAACTGTGTGCCAAGAGTCATGCTAGCATAGTGAGACATATCAGATCCCACCTTGAAATCAGAGGATGGGATAATGGGGGATGAAAGCAGTGGTCATGCTAAAAGAAGAGACAGATGACACGTCAGGTAAAAGTATATATATATATCATATATATATATATATATATATATATATATCATATATATCACATGCTGGGTATCATTACTGACATATGGTATAATTATATCGCTACAAAGTGACAGATGTCATAGATTTACCAGGAGGTCATGTCCAAGTGTGGCCCATGGAACTTGTATAGCAGGGAGTTGACAATTATGTCACATTTGCAACATACATAACGTATGTGAGGAAAAACAACATAATGCTCACCTGACAAGTCTTCATAGGAATCCAGTGCTGGAGGCTATGGCAAAGATGCAACTGTTGTAGGGAAACAAAGGCAGTTGTACTAATCACATACTTGCCAGCATGTACCATTCCAACAGCTGTACAACATACAATAGGTCATATATACGGATCCACTTCAGATGATTGAAGTTTTAAAACTTTGAATTTCATATGGCTGAGACCATATGATCGAGGTTTCAAAACTTCAAACAACTGAAAGAAAAAAAAAAAATCCTGGATGTTTTTGCAGGGGGAGCAAGTCCCCTGCACCCCATGCAATTTTAATATACCAACTCCGAGATCGCACTACAGCAAGGAAAAGGAAAAATTTCCCATTCCGTGCTGTATGGAGATCTCCATTCAGAATGTTTAAAGTTTTAAAACTTCGATAATATGGTCTCGGCCATATGAAATTTGAAGTTTTAAAACTTCGATCATCTGAAGGGAATCCATATATACACATACCAGTTCGTCGCGGCTGAGATGCTGATGGTGGCTGTTCTATTCATAGTTAGAAAGGCCCACTATTAATGAAGGACAACAACAGGAGTAACAATAATGACATGTAAGAAATTGAGGAAACAGCATGTCAGTTACACCCTCTGTATATGGTGAGTCTGTCTGTCATGATGCAGATCCTGCAGTGGGAAAATGCAGACAAAGTAAATAGAGTCATGTATGCAGGCATAGTAGCATGACAACATACATAACACACTGACAGGTTATGGTGATACTCACACGATGTATGGTGCACCTGTTAGCCAGATGTCCCTGTGAATGAAAAGCAGCAACATTAATTACATACAATACCTTTGCAGTGACTTGTGAGTCTGGTATACCTGAAAGTTAGACCAGCTATGTGCACACAGCTTTTAAGTCCCATTTGCACCATACATAATTAATGAAGTGAATTGGCTATATCCATGTACCAACCCTGATTAAGTTATAAACTAAAAGCATATTCTGCAATTATCATAACTTGTAACTACATCACCAAGCTGTGCTTCCAATCTGATGTCTCTTACTTTTAATTCTCTGTCCATGACAATTACAAGTCCCTACTAGGGAACACTACTAACCCATTGTATATAATCACTTTGTTTTTATAATTGTTTGCTAACTTCTGTGTTATCTATGTAAGTTTATCTTTGTGGAGCTTTTCTCCCCGGGCCTCTGCTGAAAATGGACATGTATCCAGTCGGACTATCCCGGTAAACAAATGTAAAATAAATAAATAAATAAATAATGATGCTCATTAACATTCAAGAGTTTGGTATCCCATTTGCACACGTCCGCTGACGTTCCTGAAATTTGGCACATTAGCCAATACCTTGGTGTAACGAGAAGGTGTTCTGTGCTGTGCAACTACCCAATAGGTATTGTTAAATGGGACCATATGCAGCACAAGTCCATTATTCTCCAATGATTTAATACTATTCTATAAGCGCTACCTTTAAATTGTGATTTTGATACATTTACAGAGCAGACCATTGCTACCTGCAAACAGACTGGGACCTCAGTGAGCAATGTTTGGAAGTTTGATATCTTCATATTATCATCAACGTGTCTGGGTGCACAACTAGACTGAGGAGGAGACCACCCAGATGCTCACTGTCTACACAGGGGTGGAGCATTGTATGCCAGTCAGATCACGGAACTTTGCAATGATTGCATCTGGAACCAGATTGTATGGGAACACTGACACTGCACTAAAATCTATTGTACTGGAGTACAGGTTCAGCACCGTTATGATGACCTGCACTGGGGGGACACTGAGGATCTTCACCAGAGGGTTGCTGAGGTGCAAAGACAGCCAGTGGATGCCTATAGTAAGTGTCATCATCCTAAGTGTACCTGTACATTCCTTTAGAAATCACAAATACGGTTGTGACCCATGTATCAGACATATTCAAACTCATTATTTAGCTGTTCTGACAATTAACTCTCTTCCTAATTATGGGTTCAATTCCCATGGTAGTTATTTTTTTAATATTGTTTTTCATGCAAATACTATTGAACATTAGACTGGTTTAGTATGGTAGTGTTTCACCGATGCCTTCAGCACCCAGGCTACTGATGACTCTGTATTTCTTTGTTATCGTTAATGCTCCAAGACTATCACACAGTATACTTTATGTGTGAATACTGAGTCATACAGACATCACTTGGTCAACTCTGCTTTAGAAAATGAACATTATTGTTAAATTCCTGTTTGTTGAACACATTAATGTAAGACCACTGCAATTCAAAATGTCTAGCATATGCTGTATGTTATAAAACTTAATGCTATCTGGCAGTTACACATTTCAAGTGTGTATGGAGCATGAAAGCCTATGGTGTTTAGGTGTCAGATGGTTGTGTATTCCTCCATTAACTGCAGGAATACATAATCACTCATGCAACAATAGTTCGTTAATAAGAAAAGCATTGTGATATGTGTTAGCCCCACTTGTTAAGCAACAGTCCAACATATATACACTGTATCATGGCTACATTTGGGTTCAAATCCTCACAGGGGATAGCTTTTATTAAATTTGAATGTGTTTGTCTGTGTGCACATTTTGAAAATGCTTGTACAGACACCTGCTTGTTGATGTTTACAGATGCTTATAACCATAGAGGTTATTTATCAGATTTCTATGAATATCTCCATTATCCATAACTTTTTCTGCCAACAGCAGCCATTTTACTACAGTTTTATGTGTAAAGCTTTGACCATGGTGAGATAGTTCTGCACACTTGGAACAACATCTCAATTAATCATTAATATAACATAATCAGGGAATAATTCAGAAATAATCAGTGACAATCAGGGACAGATTTTCTGTGTTACTACTATTACTGTGTGACAGTGACAGTATACAGGAATGTAAAATACAATAACATTGGCAAAGTGAATATACTCTATACCTCAACCATTATTAAGTGCAATTCACCATCCTCTGCATACTGTTATTTTGTGGGAGTAAGATGGACAGGTATAGTCTGGCTCTAAATCAGGGACATCCCCAAATATCCAGGATATTTGTGATGTATGATTTGTTAAGTAACAATAAAACCTATGTACATATTTCCTGCCCTCCTACCTAAACTGCATTTGATCTATGTGATGAATAGGAAGTGTGGTGTAGTTGTCTGTAAACAGTAACTATGTGTTCTATGAAAGTGTTCCAGGCTCTCAATTATGAAATGTTGCAGTCTTGTTTTCTTTTTCTTTTTTTTTTTTTTGTGACCACTGTGCTGAAATGCAGTCAGGATTACATGTTTTGGTTTACAAATGTACAGCACAAAGGGAACTTTGGCCTGTAGTTTAATCATCTTGTAATATGGAAGTCCTTATCCATGTTACTACTCCTTCCAGCACAGTCATACCTCTGATGTGTTTAACTGCATTTACTTCACATAATTACAGTCAAGATAGATTAGCTAGGCAGGTAGGTTTGTGAACATAACTCACAGTCACAGATTTAAATCTGAGGCCCAGTCTATATTCATAAGTCTTCCAATGTGTAAAGTACTGTGCGCAACACAGCACATACTGAATATGCAGAATCTGTAATGTTGTTCAATATAACACAGAGAATATGGACTGCTCACTGTATTTCACTGCTATTTTAGACATAGCTAGGCAATGCCATTAATACATGCCTTTTACTTTTTTGCAGGTGACAAAGAATGAGTGAGGAACTTAGCGTTGTGCATTGAGCTGATGCACAGGCTGGAGGAGCACTGTGGGGGCAGAAGTATGTTTTATACATTTTCATGTTATTTTACCTAGAACATATATGAACATTGTTAGAGGACTGGCTTGGTTTGCATTTCCTTGCATACTACTACTAATATAAGACTACCCAGCATGCACCTGCAATGTAACTGCAATAGTCATGCAATTTCTGTGATTGCCAGTATGTATTTCATAAAAAAAAATATGTTTCTATTTGAGTTAGGAGCAGGCCATGTTTGCTAAAGCTAATGCTGTTAATTAAAATCACAACCTAGATGACAGTCAGTTATGTGTAACTGTCACAGTGCTTTTAATTGGAATATTTTATGTGTGTCTTACAAGTGTTTAATTTCTGTTTATAATAGGTGGTGGTACACTTGTATGTCTGGGTGTGATGCTTAGTTACTGCTGTTGTGTATAACCTGCCTGTTCACATATTTCATGGGTGTCTGCTGTCTCAATGTTTAGACTGCTGTTGGCAGACTCTATCTGGCATGTATGATCAATGTGAAAAGTGTATCTACCTACAAGACTGTTGATGCTTTGGTTACAACGCACTTATATCTGGTGTTTAAGGGTAGTTGTGCTTTTAGCAATTCCTGTTACATAATCACTGATCAACATTATACTGTTTGCATTTTGGAGTGGCATACGTAGTGATTGCTAAAAAATGCATGTAGACCATTGATACTTTATACCTCTCAACTGTACAGATTTTTGCAGAATGTTCAGATTTTTTTCCTCATATTTTTGGTTTGTTTTTCATAAAATTGTGTTTTTCTGGCTAATCACTGGCAAATTGTTAAAGACTGAAGTCAGAAAATGACACACATTTGAATTTCAGACTTCACACTCTTCAGAAAATGCATACTAATGCAAAACCTTTTATTCTATCAACTTTTAAGTTTGTAAGAGCAATATTTAAAAATTGTCCCTATTTTTGGGCCTTCGTCCCCCCATTTTTATGGCTTTGTCCAAATTTCTTGCTCTACCAGGTTGAGAGGTATGATTAATACTCAGGTAGAACTGTTTCTAAAAGTTGGTTTTATATGTCAGATGCTGTCAGCGTTTATGATTGTCCAATATTTCTAGGTGCTATATTGCATTCCAAAGAAATTATGTCACAAGACATCTGCAACAACTGGAAAGACCACAGAAACACCTCACTAAAAGAATCACAGGCCTAAAGTAGATGCCCTATGCTGACCGACTAAAAAAACTCCAGCTATACTTTGTCGCATATCGTCTACTCAAAGGCGATCTCTGCTTAACATACAAGGCCATGTCAAACCCAGAGCTTTTGGACATGCTACACTTAAAGAAATCCCAATCCATCAGAGCCACATGCTCCAGGGACCTAAACCTTGTCATCACAATGAACAAAACATGCTGGAGGGATAGGTTCCTGACCCAGAGACACCCCGTACTCTGGAGTAGACTGCCCATACATGTCAAGCAGAGGACCTCCTTGGCCCTCTTCAAAAGGAACCTTGACGACTGGATGGGAGAAAGGAAATTTATCCTGGGGATCACCCTGAAAGAGAGGGGTCCGGGGAAGTAAATAATGTGGGAAGAAATAGCCAGAGAATTGTTATGGCTAGGCTTGGACAGGCCCTAGGGCCGATAGCCTATTATCAACCTATGAACCTATGTTGTGTCAGCCAGTGACCAAGTTAAGTTGCATTGCTCATCTCATTTGCATATAGCTTTTATATTTCCCACTGAATTGTAATTTCATGATTCATTATACAAATATGCTAGCTGATAGCTGTTCTCATGACTCATTACTTGCAAAGACACCTGGGTTACAGTTGTGAGTGATTCACATATTCACACACCAACATAAATGTGTAAGGCACACATACAAGATAGGGAACATGGAAGCAATGATCGCCTTTCAGCCAGTCTGTTTGCCAGTATAATGAGGTATATTGCAATTATTACCAGCTACAGTTGTTCGTGTCTATTATCAATTTCACAGTAATCTCACAGTGTAGCACTTCTATTGCAATATGCACATATCAGTGTTGCGACAGTGTCATGTCACATATCAGAGTTGCAACAGTGTCATGTCATGCTTGTCTTCATATGCTATGATACCTATATGTGCTTGCTATGCACATTTGTCATGCATAATGATAGCGCATGATAGCTGGTAAACAATTGTTCGGATAATGATTGGGTATTCAAAGATAAACTGTATTATGCATGCTATGTCATGGTCTGGAGTAACCTGCCGAAATTCTGTGATGGATACTGTGGTCCTGACATAGTCCTCTATTGAAATCATATATGTACATAAGGAATATGTTGTGTCTATGAATAGCTTACCCACTATGCCTCATCTGTTTTTGTTACTGTATATTCCTTCTGCATAATCCTCTTATGTCATATCATCTGGGAATGTAGTTTTAATGACACTTGTAATGTATGGTGATATACCTTTCTTCTCACATGCAGTGATCCCCTTGAATCATAGTAGTTCATGTCAGTTACATTTTCTGTGCTCATCAGTTTGTGTTTCATGGCAGCCATACTTTGTCAGGAAAGTATGGCCTGATGGATGTGGTTTTCATTGTGATGGTTTAGATTCATGACTTACATCATATATGGTTGTAGATTTGATTATGGGCATGCCTTATTGTAATGTGTCATACTGAATATCTTCTGCCTGTGCATTGTGCCACAGTGGGTATGGTATGTATTCCTTTAGTTGCAAGTATGCATATTATATACTTTGATGTTATGTGATTCACCTTGACAAAGCATGGGACCCATGGACACTGATCCATCAGATGAGAGATGAGCATAAGTCAGACCACTGCTCGAATCTTTGGATGATGATGATGATGACTATGATGGAGATGATGATGATGATGATGATGATAATAAGGAAGGACCTGGACCTGCATGTGCTGTCATCTCTGCTGCACCCTGGAAGAGACACCACCCACCATCACCAGCAGATGATTTTCTGGATTAGATCTGGGAGACGATGACTGTTATCTTTCATACACAAGTGAGAGAGTTGATGGGGAATTTCTTCCAGGATATGGTACACATTATTTGGAATTCATTCAGGAAAATATCCTGAGAGATCATTTGTGATATTCATCTCCATCAGAGTGGAACATCAGGACCTTAAGTATTGTCTGTGTGATCCACTTGTGTACAGATACCACTGTGATGTTTGTCATATAAGCAATTGGAATATATAGGCACACTTGTCCATGCATAGCATATTGCTACTATGCTTATGTGATACATATTGCTACTATGCTTATGTGATACATAGCCAACTGTACTCTGCAGGTGTGACATTTTGCATTATGTTGCACCTGGTGCATGGCACACATTACCACATCAAATATGCAGTCATCGTGCTGATGTCAATGAGTCTCTGCACTTGATGCATACATTGCCCCATGTGGACAGATGTGGTACTCATTACGTGTGTGTCTGTGTGTGAGTGTATGTACTCCTATTCATGCAGTGCATCATATTGCTGTTATGGCCAATACACTGTGGCCCTGTGTATTACAGTTATGCATTTTGCAGTTAACATGCTGCTACTGACACAAGATTTCTACTGTGGGATTGACAGCAAGTCACAAACATCATTATACCAATAGTTGACAAATAACACAGTGAGCTGAGTATTATTTGTGGGTTGCAGCATCAAGTCTGTTTAACAGGACATATCCTTGCCCCTGTGCTTTGCATGACACTTGTCCTGCTGTCTCACTGGCATACTGGCTTTGTGTGTAGCATTTATTGGCAATGATCATGCCATGTTGTATCATCTAACTATGTCTGCTATATATGGGAAGTCCTACTTTACAAAATACATAGACCACCACTGTACCACTCTTGTATACACCAATGGATTGCTAATTTTATATAACAACATTAAAGAATGCTATATAACAACATTAAAAAAAATGCCTTCTTTTGCCTGGGTCAGATTTCCACATGCATTGCTTACTCACGCACATGTTCATATTTGTGCAACTGGTGTAGATATGCACAGATTTATGTACATATCTCTACACATATTGCAATCAGTACAGAAACTCCATTGTACCTTGGGACTGTTAGCAGTCATTGACTTCATGTTAATGTGCTGTAATGTTGTTCACAGGACTGCCCTTTGCTCAGTCATACTTATGGGCAGTGATTAGCTATAGATATAGCAATATTACCACAGGAGTTTATTCCAGATGTTGTTGTACTGTACATTAGCATGACAGTATATATATATATGTGTCAGTGATACTAATTATTTGCTTGTTTACATATGCCTCTTGCTATTAGATTATTGCACAATAGTGTGTGTGCGTGTGTGTGTGTGTGTGTGTGTGTGTGTGTGTGTGTGTGTGTGTGTGTGTGTGTGTGTGTGTGTGTGTGTGTGTGTGTGTGTGATTTCTACATGGTCATGTTTATTGCCATCAGCAATGCAGCCTGCTCATGTGACATATATTGGCCATTTGTTTAAATGTAACTTGGGCTGACTTCATCATCACTCAATGAAGTGTACACATGCATTTGCAATGCGTCCCCTAACATAGTATTGTCCTGCTTTATCATGTTCCTAATTAGTTTTGTTAGTGTGTAATGTGGCCCCATGTTGTCCACCTTCCTTCCCCCTTTGTAGGTATGGCATATATCTTGGACATATGTATGATATATGTTAAACTTCATTTGAATTATCATCCATTATCATATAGTTATATTGTTAGAAGGTCAACTTGTTCCAACCCTATGGCCATTATACACATGCAGGACATATGCACACCAGTTGCTGGCTATTGCTTGCATTACATCTTTGTTCCTGTTATACGTGTTGTTACATAGTACCCAAAGTAATTTGTCATACTTCATGTGCACAACCTGTAGTAGTTATATAGTTTAATTGGAGATTTCATAATGTATATTATTTCATATTGTTGGTGTGTGTATTTGTATTGACAATGCTTTCTAGTTATTGGCCTAACAGGAAGCTACGGTCACACACATGCATCTACACCTGGGTGTTGCCTCTGACATGGCATATGTGTGTGATATATGCATTCCATTACACATCTGTTGTATGCATCTATTTGTGCAAGGAGAAGCCAGTTTGTTGCTTTGCTACAGTACTGCAGTTTGGCTTGGTTGTTTGTCTTTCACATGCATGATCAGAGGTTCTGTTCTGAACTCTGCTGGCATTCTCCAGCATTCTGTTGCCTGCATTTGCTCATCAATGCTACTGATTGGCTGTCAGACTATTTCAGTGTTAGATTCAATATCCAATGCGTTCTGTGATTCCCTACACCACACAACTGCCATCAGTCATACATATCCAGGTATGATTGTCAGACAGTTTGCAACATGTAATAATGTAATAGTGTATAGATACACAAGCATTTCTGCATTTTACCATGACTGGTATGCATCCCCACCCTGTTTGTCAACTTTCCATTGCCCATTTTGTAGAATGTGCTGCCTGTGTAACTCAGCTTTCCTTACTGTTCATTTCTGACCTTTGTCTGTCATGTCCTATAATATTTATTCTATGGGTATATCTGCTGTTTTGTCCTCCTCCTCCTCTTTCCCTATCTTTTCCTTCCTTTCTGGAAAAAATTCGGCCTATTCCCACCAAAAAAAAAAAAAAACTTACCCATGCCCCTCTGACTGTCCCTCATATTTTTATATTGCAACATACATCTTGTGTGTCCTTCTTCCTTACCCATACCCCACTTCTGCTTTTCTATCTCCCTATTTTCTTTGGTGTGTGCATTACTCATGTTCCCCACACATGTCCCACACCCATTATTAGCTATTGTTTGCCATAGTGAAGTGGGTGTCAGTACGGTTTGCCTTTATTTTTTATCAGAATTTTTACGAATTCTATTGGAATCCATATTTTGTCAGGAAAGTATTTAATTCATGCATGAAGACTCAAACAAACTCCAGTGGCAGCGATGAATATCCACAGACAAAAGATTAATTTTTAAGTGCTTTCGTCCTTTAAGTTCATTAGAACTAAACTGAATCAAAACCATTTAAATAACCCTCCAAAAAGGTCAAATGATCCAATCAGACCAATAGGAACTTGCAATGGCTTACATCACACTTAAACCAAATTAAAGGAACATACACTAGATATTAGTATACAAAGACTGTCAACTAATAACTATAAAAATAAATAAAAATTAAAATTGGAATTTAAATGTTAATTAAATATTCAAGTATAGTTGTGCTGCAGCAAAAAACATTTAATATTAATAGATTCATTAAGGCCATGCTTCTAATCAGCACTAAGTCTGATCTTCCAGGCTGTTTCTTTGCATTCAAGCATAGTTTTAAAGTCACCAACAAACCCAGTACTGTTAACCAAATCCAATACTGCAAAAGTAAACTTTTTAAAGTTTTTACAAGACACAGCATGTTTGGCCAATGCATTTGAAAAGTATTTCTTTTTAATGGACAAACAATGCTCATAAGTCTTCTGTTGAGTGCTCTGATAGTTTTGCCTATATAAAAACTCTGACATGCATTACAGTTAGTAGTGTACACAACACAGTTGGAGCTCCAGTCAAATCTTTGTCTGGCCCTAAAATTTTGGAGGGTTATTTAAATGGTTTTGATTCAGTTTAGATTTTTTTCTGATGAAGTTCTAATGAAATTAAAGAACGAAAGCGCTTAAAAATTAATCTTTTGTCTGTGGATATTCATTGCTGCCAGTGGAGTTTGACTCTTCAGTTTTAAATTTTGAGTTGCTGGTGGAGTGTTTTTATAAGTTTTTTGCTTTAATTCATACATGACTTACAGAAACATCCATAGTTGTCTGTAGACATGCTGGAGGAATTGCTGTATCTATAGCTGTGCACAGTGCACAGATGCTGCAGCTCAGTTCTAATTTGTGCCCACATATTCTAAGTTCCTTGAGGCATATTTGCACAGATATCAGTGAAATGCGCTGGATTCTTTGAACCTTACAGAATCCGTCCCCTACTGTATAGAGTAGCCGGAAATAAAGAACTGATACTGAACCAGTAATTCCAAGCCTTTTTAGAGCACCTGTAATGAAATTAGCACTTAACCACATTTTGTATGTTCATTTAGGGATGGATAAAACAAAAGCTAGAGTTTTAGCCAGACATTAATGGTCAACTAAAGGACACCACCCCCACCCAAAACCAGAAGCATCAGTATATTGTAGTAATAACTGGTTACACAAAAACATTTCCTGAGCTGGTACTTCTGTAAAGAGTAAATGCAAAGGTCAGAGCAAAAGACCTAATGCTGCCTTTTACCTAAGGTTGAAAATTCCTAAGCAGTTTTTACCGGCCAGAGCACTATATTAATGTTCTGATTAAAACATTGACAAATGTAGACATTAAAGTGAAACAGCTAAGGACATCTCTGTTCTGCCCTCAAAAGCAGGTAGAGTAACTGAACATTTTAACAATTTTAAAATCTAAATTTCAAAAAATTATAATATTGGATGGAAGAAGCTGGGGCCAGATGTTTACTTACTTTCTCTTCGTTATGAGAGAAGCACCTGAAAGTCATAGCTGTAGTCACATGCTTTGAATTACTGTACGGCACAAACCAAACAGGTTTGAAGATGTAGCAAAAGAAATAAGGGAAGAGGAGAACATCCCCTTTATAAGTGTGATAGAGCATTTTACAGATCTGCAGTACAGGATACAAAATCTAATCTCTACAGTAATACAGCATATGGAGACAACCCAATCTGTCCAAAGACCATATAATGGAAATGTTTTTCTCAGCGTTTAAACAATTATTTAAAATACTTCTGATGGTAGCCACTGCTGAAAACAAATTACTAATAGTGTTCAAACTTTTTAATTAAAAAAAGTAAAGTGAATTATCAGGTAAGATAGCTAGGAAAGGGAAGTTATTGAAGTTACATCACACAGTTTTCAGAAAAAGTCCCAGGGTATACCTTGAAATCAAAATAAGAGAGATATAAGGACATGTTTTCATAACTGCATGGCAGAACTTGTTTAATGCATCATTACATGTAAACTGTGTCCGAGAAACTTAAATTTAAAGCCATACTATATAAGAGTCTCATTACCAAGCAGCCAGAAAAGGTATAATTTGTCTCAGCCAGTTCTCTCTTCCTTGCACTACCACTGCTGCATTAATGTATTATCTGTACATTGAACTCATGGTTACTGTCCTCAGCCTTGTATGATACATTTTTGAGGACTCATCTTTCCGTCTTTCATTTCTTAATTTATGCATTTCATTGTCTTTACTTTGTATTAGCTCATAATGGTTGTTTAACTTGCGTAACACATTTTACTATCTGCATTCTGATCATTTTATGACTTCATTTATTTGTTCTCCATGGTGTAGTAATAAAGCAGTTACTCTATCTTCTCTTTTTAGGCTTAATGATTCTGCATTGTTTGGAACTCTGGCTACCCTCTTCTTTCGGTATGAGCTTGTAGTTTGTGTCATAGATTGTTTCAAATATTGGCAGGTTAAGAACCTAAACCTACATACAGACATCTCTGTATTCTATTTTTTTTTACTACTTGTGTATCCCTTTTTATGACAGCAATTTTCTTAGCGTAACATTCAAGTGCTTTCCTACTTGGAAAAGCATACTTGTGAAAATGTACACTAATAAATCAAAGCTGACCCATTGGTTTACATGTCTTTCTAAAAAAACACAGCTTTCTGCATCACAGGTTTTCATTCTGTTGTGTCCATGGACCTGGGGGTGGCACATATTACTGTAACTGACTACATTTGGTTTGGTAGTGAAGACCAACATCAGAAACAAAATATAGTAAGAGTTGGTTATGGACACACTACAGCTAAAACCACTGATGGCCTTAGGTGAAATGGTGCCCCAGATGAAGGGCTTCATGGTGCTTCCCCTCCACTATCCATTGGGAGAGGATATGGACTTTGCTGGAGAACGTGAAAGCTACAACAAAAGTGTATGAGTTACAAAGTGTGGTAATTTGTTTAGTCAAGGATCAGTGATCCAGAAAGAATGAAAGAAAAGAATAAGCAGACAGCAAAAGAAAGGACTGGAAGGGGAAAGAGAGAGTAAGGATGAAGGCTAAGGAAAGTCAGACTTAAGCATAGGTGGTCAGGGAGCCATTATAGAGGTAGTGATAGTGCTAGACCTAACTCTTACTGCAAAGACTGGTCAAAATCTATAAGATCATCCGACTATAATGGTCCTTATGGAACATATGATGAAGTTGGGTGAATCACTGAAGCAACAAAATAAAGGGGAATAAAAAGATTGTAACTTTACACCGAGGTTTGAGAGGCATAGTGATACACAGACAATTGGGTGGCCACGGTGGTGCAGCAGTTAGCGTTGCCACCTCACAGCAAGAGATTCTCCAGTTTGATCCTTGGCTGGGGTGCCTTCTGTGCGGAGTCTGCATGTCCTCCCTGTGGTCGCGTGGGTTTCCTCCGGGTGCTCCAGTTTCCTTCCACCTCCCAAAGACATGCTGTAGGTGGATTGGACACATTAAATTGGCCCTATGTGTGAGTGCATGAATGTGTTCCTTCTGTGGAAGGTTGGGTGCTGGGCTGGCAACTCAACATCATATAAACTTCACTGCCAGTCATGAGCTGACAAGGTGATCCACTGTGGCGACCCCTAACCGGGAAAAGCCGAAAGAAGAACTGATACACAGACAATTACTTATCCCATGAGCGAGTGCTCTTAGGAAGGAGATTTCCAGGTTGTTTACATGTTGGTTGAAGAAATGGGAGAAGGAGCAGGGAATTAATCAGTGGTTGGTATAAGGGTGTCATGGAAGTACAAGGAAGAATTAAGGAGATTCAAGATATCTCAGTCCCAAGTACAGAACTCCTGAAACATGAGATAGATAGCATATCAAAATTATTGTGCCTTAAAACAGAGATTGAAATGGGAAAGGGAACACTTGGCTGAGGGATAGTATCGGATGATGGGAGATGGAAAAATCTGGGTATGAAAGAATAAGTAGGTGCTGAGGAACGGGGGACAACAGACATTGTGCAAGGAGCATAGCATATAGACATGAAAACAATAAAAATGAGTAGAAAAAGAATTTTCTAAAAAGGAAGAGAAAGACGAAAGTATGAATGGTAATAGACTGGACACTATACACACGTCAGACAATTTAAAAAAAATGGGTCAGGCAAAGGATTTGAGTCAGATGATGGTAAGAGGAAAGAGGCAGAGATAATATGAAGAATTATATGGGTAGGGAGGAACATAAGGAAGCAGTTAAAGACAGCAGAGATAGGGTATGTTCAGCAACACCAAAAGTCTAGGATGGAAGATGGCCAAGTCTACAGACTAGTAGTTGACAATGAGGTCAACATGGATAGAGAGGGGATCAAGCAGGGCAATCTTGGGATGTACTTTGATTTCTTGGCAATCAAGTCACTGTAGCCAGGTATCCTGGCCTCAGTCTCATAGCATCTTATTTGACCATGATAAATAAGCATAAAAATCCATTTAAAAGTATTTTTGCAGGGTGACTGTGCTCTCTGTTCCCTCTCATGCGAGGCCTTTGCTAACACTGTCTTTTGTTTGAGTTGATGCAACCTTAGAGTATACATAGATATATGGGGTGTGTAGTGTGTAGTAGGCGGGGCACACCTTCCCCGGAAAATGTTTCTAGTATTGTGGGTATTTGTTTTTGTCATGTTTGTATAACACATGAAAGAATATTAAGCTGAAGAAATCTGGTTTGGTAAGCCTGGTAATGGCAAATAAAAATAGGCCTTAATCCTACGGTGTAATGTATTTAGAAATTATAGCATAGGCAAACATGCAATGGAGTGTTGCAGTATTTGTCAAGAATGGCTATAGGATATGGTCATAAAAGAATAGAAAAAAATATATAAGGGCATCTGAAAGAGGAGGAGAAGGAATTTGAGCCCTTTGTTGGCTTCTTAGTAGTAAAATTGCCAAGGATCAAATGTGAGAGTCCTTTTACAGACAAAATGCAGCTATCAAGGGTCACTAACTGATTAAACATAAGATTATGAGAAGAGCAGTTAAGTTGGCTGTTTTGGAAGACCTCATGGTGCATGCGACAGACTACAGAATTTCATTACCTAGAATGGGCAATCAAACAGCCTGATTAGGATAGTTTTGACTTAGACACATTTGAACATGAGATAATGATTACATTTAGGTATGGAAGAAACCTCTGTTTTGTTCTCAACACAAAGTTTGTAGAAAAGGCACTGTAAAAGGATTCAGGGCTTAGTATTACATGTGAGACAAGTATGGAGAAGGTGAAGAAATGAACAATCATCTTGGTAAATAGAAAGCACTACAGTGCAGTGACCTGCAGCTATAATGCAGTATAATAAATGGAATTGTTGCGGGGTATGGAAAACAGTGTGAGTAGTGCTGCAGAGGCAAATAGTAGAAAATAAGTTTTACAAGAGAAGTGATGACAGCTCCAAGAGCAAGGAGAATAGAGAAATGATGGGACAGAGTCTGAGTAGGATAGTTAGGTATATGTATGAAACAAGGCTGCAATGATGCTTATGGTAGACCAAGTGATCATGGAGGAATACTGGCATCAGACACAAAAGAAGGAGAAAAAAAAGCTTTCTTTGGGTATGGGGAGAAAGAGATAAGGGAAAATAACAGGTGAATTTCACTAGGAAGATCAGAAGTATAAATAGGCCAGGTAAAATATGACAATAGCCAATGAATGCTAACTGCATTCACCAAACAAAAGTGGGCAGCCTACCAGTCTGTGATGGCATTTCAGAAGGAGCAGGTAGGCAGGTGATGCAGCAATGACAGAAAAAAATGAGGAAGGTGGCAGGGACATTAGGGGAGAATAAGGCATAAAATCTCAGATTCTCCCCAGCATCCTTAAAAGAACTACTGGGATATTAGCTGAAACCCTGAGAGAATTCCTCCACAGACTCCTTTATTTAAAAAGTTATCACATGGCACTAGAAATAAACAGGTTGTTAGAGCTCATGCCTTTCTGTAATAGTATTCTTCAGTTTAAGGAACCAAAGAGTATGTGCTATAGTATCTTGTTATGGTGTCTGTCCTGTGTGTACTTGCCAGTATCAATCTCATTGTCTACGTCATCAGTAGCTATTTAAGATACAAAGCTGGAAGGTAACATAGCTTTTGCAGCCCGTGCAATAACTTCTCAGTTCTAGTTTAAATGACATCTACCAAGTAATTTTAATTTAGTTCTGAGTAATGCAGTGACACAGAATGATTACTGCTTCATAGCAAAGAGTTTTTCTGATTCAGTTCACAGCTCATATGTTCATAAGTACTAGGCTAGCTGTTCCTGTGGGCCATTTTAAGTCTAGCCAACTTTTGCTGAAAGGTAAGAATCAAACCCTGTACTTTGTCTGTGAGGTAAACACTTTATGTATTATGCTAACCCCCAACCGGATGCTTTCTTTGCAGAGTTTTCATGTCCTCATTGGATTTTCTTGGTTTTCCTCTGGCTGCTCTCAGCTTTACCAGTTTTTCCCACCTTTGGTTCAATGCCTATTCACTGAAAGGTATGTATCCAGAGTGTGTCTGTGTCTGTTGTACAGATTACAGCCCTGATAAACACCTTTCTGTGTCTGTGGTACAGAAGACAGGCCTGGTAAACACCTTTCTGTGTCTGTAGTACAGCTGATAGGCCTGGTGAACACCTTCCTTCCCCTGCACACCTAGTGAACACTGTGGATGGCAATGGGTGTTCATGAAGTTTCTGTATAAGTTGGTTGCAGCTTGACAGTAGTGAATTGATGGAGGAGTTTAGGTGACTAATGGTTCTGGCCTGGTGATCTACTTTTGTTCTTTACTTAACCTAGTAAATGCTGTGGATAGAAATAGTTGTTCATGGGGTTTCTATATGAGTCAGTTGCAACTCAACAGCAGTGGATGGATGAACGGATTTAGCTGTGTGTAATGGTTTTATGGAGTTTTTGTATGTATTTCAAGTTAAACACGTGTTGGCTTTCATTTCTTCTCCATTTTAGGTAACGGGATGTGGTACAATTGATAGTTGACATGAGCTGAGATGTGACAAATGCTTGATGAAATAAGTTGAGTGATCATTCCGTTATTTATGATTTGGGGAAAGTAGTGCCAAAAATATCTTGAACTTTGGCTCACAGAAATGTTTTTATCACACCCTTTTGTCAGTGCCCATTGCTGAGAAATATATCTAATATAACCAGTGTAATTTGTATTTGTAGAGATACTGCATATATTCAATGTGAACTGAGAAATGATTCAGTTCATATACTCACCGAATGTTCCACATATAATAAAAATGAAGAAAACTGTGCACCTAAGAGCGTTATATCTTACCAAGCAGTCATTAATGCAACATTTTGGCACTAGTAGCCCCATTTCAGTTTGAAAACTGCTAAAAGTTTTTAGCTTCTTAAAGAAGTCTAGTGGTTGTAAGTTACTTGTTTGCCTTTTAAATATTATATGTGCTTTATGCCAGTATGTTTCTAATTGTACCATAGGAAGACTTCTGAGTTCAGGAATAAATAACATACTCTTGTTAACATGATTTATCCCAGACTCAGTATCTTGGCTGAAGACCTCAACAGTAGCTGCTGTTTACAATGAGGTAAAACAATCATAACTAAGGTTCAGAGGGCAAGGCTGAGAAAATGAGCTGCCTTTAGCTCTAACATGTCAACATCTGTGTTGGATTATACACTGATGGAGTTTGAATATAAAAGAGTGATTTTTCGGGTGTTTGTGCTGTGAAATATTGCATTCTAGTGTGTTCTACCATGTAAATGATCCAGTTACACCAGAAGATGCCTCAAAGCATGGATTTTATGATCACAGACATGCACTCACTGGTTATTACAGCAATGCCAATGTTGCCACGTGTGGCATTACAATTCGGGCTTTCTATTTTTTGCATTCTGCTGCAACCTGTAGACAAGGATTATCACTTTACTGAGTGAAATAGGACACTATTGAGGGTAACCAGCATGCTGATATATAACATGGCATTATAGATACTAAATATAAACTATACATTAAATCTGCCATAACAGTGTAAAGTTTGGCAAGGCTTGTGTTATGCTTTAACATTTCTCAGTAACAACACATTCTAATGTCCTGTGTAATCTGACTTTAAAATATCCATTAGAGTTCTTTATAAAAATTTATTTTGCAACATTAGTAAAATGTGTGAGGAAACAATCCAGTCTTTAAAGTGAGTTGTCATAGCTTATCAAGAACTTCTCATAAAAATAATTGTCTTTCCATCTGTGTATGTTCATTGAGATATCAAAGACTTCTTTACCCAGATGCTGATATACCTTAAGGTCAGCTAACGTAACATGGCTATGGCTCCAGAACTAAGAAATGGTTGAAGCGTCGGTTCTGGTGATGACTGCAAACAGAGGTTTCTTTCTGATTTCACCGTATCACGTTTAAACACTGCTCAGATCTCATTAGATGGCAGTATAGATTACAAGCCCCCAACAAACTGTTTCTGCAGAAAGATTTATTTAAGAGCAGTGTGTAAGACTCAAGCAGCCCTTAAGCCAGTTTCTGTGTAGTGTAGATCCCTGCATAACTATCCCCTGCTGTTTCCCCTAATTAATCAATATATACGTTGAAAGTTCCTCTGGGCCAAATTGAAACTTCTGTTTGAAATTATGTTAAATCTGAATTGAGCTGCGGGTATATCATTATTCTGGCCTTTTTTAAATCATTAGTTACATTTTTAGGTTAGAACCATTGCAGTTTGTTTAAAAACATAAAACAATTTTTGAAAATTTTTTAAAGCTGACAAAGGGAAAAGGTGCACAAAAATAATGGAGATGATTTTTAATGAAATATTGTTTTGTTTTTAATTTATTTATTTGTGCTGCTTTTCCTTAACCATTGAACCAAAATATTGTGACTCTGAGCACATTGATTTTAACAGCATAAAAGTGCATTAGGCATATCTTAGGACACATAAATTACCTACACTTTGTTTACATATGCACTGACAGGTTTACATGCAACTGTTACAAGAGCGTGTTTGAAAATACATATTTGAATCAAATCTATACTTTTCAGTGATTATGATTTACATTTCCCAGACTACTGGGAAGCTGACCATTATCAAGAGGCACATAACAGTGAAAAAACAAATCTCTTTGGAATAAGTTTTGTTTGCAAGGTACTGATCTGCCCTTGTGGCCTTGAAGCATCTGCTGTAGTAAGCCAAGACTTTTGGATCCGCTGACCGTTCGCAATTGTCAAAATATTGAGCAGACATAATGAACTGTTTGTATTGATATGCACTATAGTGTGCTTTAATATAAACAAATATTTAGTGACCATTCTCAGGATTGTGACTGATTCACAGCAAGCAAAGCTCAAGAGATTACATAAGCAACGTCAATACTAGGATTCGGGCTGTTTACTACCAGTCTATATATGCTGAAAGTCAAACCATATGGATAGGCCAAAGTAGTCTAACCACAGCAAAAGTAGGAACATATGGAATACATAATACAAAATGGTTATTCATTCTTCATTTCTGATACTAGCCTTATCCTATTCAGGGTTACAGAGGAGCAGAGCCTATCTTAGAAATCAAAAATTAAGGCAGAGCATCAGTCCTGGATAGGATGTCAGTCTGTTGCATCACTCTTACGCACACACACTTTATGTTACATTGGATTCTGTTGTATTTTGTTTTGCATATCATATATCATGTAAGCTACTTAAATGTGAGAAACAAAGTGCTGCCTTATGAATTCTAACAGTACAGCCATCGAGCTAGACCAGCTGGATTCTTGACTTAACACCCATGGATCAGATGCAGTTATTACCAAATTCTAAAACCTGACCCTTATAATTTCTTTCCAGATTGCCAGCATACCTTTAATGACACCTCTCTTTAATGTAATGACTAGGCAAGCTGTTCAGTAGGACAGAGAGAGAAGGATGGTCTCTGTAATGCTATCTTTGGAAAGACATATTGGTGAACAGTCTATATAGCTATGAGCTATTCTTGTTTTGTCCTAAATTTTCTTAAGAAAAAAATAAGGTCTGAAGGATACTTCGGATGAGTTAGAATTGTAACAAAGGTTAATGATGAATGATCAATAAAAGAAGGGATACAATTTCAAATTATTATTTTGTTAGCTCTGTTTGATTACTGGATCAAAGAATCAGTGTTTATTGATGGAATTATTTCATTTTGTGGGTTGCTGATCATTTAATTGTCCAAGTTAGTGAGTATTCATAGAATTGCATTCCTATGCTGACCTGGAAGGTTAATTCTGAAGCATCTAAAAAGATTATATATGTTTTTGCAATCAGAGTTATTTTGGATCTACCACAACTGCATAATTGTGGTAATAGCGATCATTAGATGTTGTAACTTCTGTCACTAGCATGAAATTTAAATAAGTAACCCTCCCCCAGCTTTTTTAATCCTAACCATACATTAAAGATATACTGAAACCAGAAAAGAAGTAATACAAGTCTGATTTAAGACTTGATAACAACAATATCTAGAACATGGGTGGTAAGCCAAGAATGCAGTAGCTCTAGTTTGGTCACTGTACTGCCAGAATTCATTACGCAGCATTTAATTTCTTATATCCTAGTAGTTTATACTTTGTAGAATATTTACAACAAAATTAATATAGTATAATATAATATAACATATTACTTAATAAAGCAAGGATGGTAAGCCAAGAGCACAATAGATCTAGTTTGGCCACTGTGTTGCCAGAATTCATTACACAGCATTTAATTTCTTGTGTAGGTTATACTCAATAGAATATGTATAACAAAATGTAATATAATATGACATATTACTTAATAAAATGTAATTATTATTCATGAAAGTTTATGCTGACTGGACAAAGCAACAGAGCCATAGCTGGCTCATCTAGTTCCCAGTGCCAGTCCCCGATCTGACACTCAGCCCCCTCAGCTCTTTAGATAAATATATATAAAAAAAAGCTTCACTTTCCTAGTTTAGTGCTTTACACAGGACTCCACCTCCATCCTCTTAGAATTTCAAGTGAAGAAGTGAAGAGCAAAAAAGGGAGGGTCCACTCATGTTAGTTTGGCACTACAAACCAAATCCCAACCCCCTCAACTCTTCATTTGAAGAGCACAAAAAAGGAGTCTGTACCGCTTAACTGTAGCAAACTGAATGCTGCATTTCTAGCAATTAGCTTGCTACAGCTAAGCTTTACCAGCCACAAATAGCTGAAGAGATGATAAAGTGCATTTCTTATTTCTGTACCTGCATTCAGAAATGCTGTCACACAAATAAGAATGCAGGAACTGCACTTCTGATGGTATCCCCTATGCTTATCCCTGTTACATTTCTGTAAGCAAATCAGCATGCCAATTTGCCCATTCTGAATCCTGCTTTTACTCAAAGGAACAAGTTTGGCCAAAAATAAATTAAAAGTCATACAAGATCACATGGCTGTAGCTACTGAAATAAAAGAGATAAGTGTGATACACTTTACCCACCAAGAAGAGGATATAAACTTGATTATTAAGCTATAATTTAAACTATAAAAAATGCCATCCTACCGTATAGCACAAAACTGCTCCACGGATCAGAAAAGCACACAACATTGAAAAAATAGAAAAAAAAGAACAAACAAAACAACTAACAAACAAACAAGTACTCATAGAATGCTGGGAGTGTGAGAGCTTTCAAAAATAAATAGCTGCATAAATGTGCTATCATGACTCCCTTAAAGAAAACATGGCACAAACTGCGCTCCAGCTAATATGCTTTGAAAGCATTGGTAAATACATGCTCTGTGCCTGCAAGTTACATCTGTCATATGTCCATGAGATGACAGAAGAGGCAGGGTGGCTTGAAGTCTCTTCATAAAATGACATTATTTAAAAAAAGACATTTCTTTCATATAGGATACTGTATAACAGCAACAACTCAGCATCAGTTGTGGGAAATCTAGGATTTACCTATGGCTAGCTTTGTTTAATCTCTCATCATTTGACCTTGTGATCAAGCCATACCTGCCATAGGTAAACCCTGCATTACCCACACTTGATTAGGGATTATTAAAACATACTCTATACTTACATGCTTACTACACACATATATATATGCTCATCTGTTCATACAGTTTGTAAGGCAGCATCAGCTCATAGATCATAATCACCTTGCGAATGCCCACTATCAAAACAAGTTAGGCCTGGAATGAGTTTATGGGTGTCCATCCACCTGTTTGCCTTAAAGGAAGCAGGGGTATTACACTGCTTTATATATGATGGAAGATTCTTTATTAGTTGATGAAGAGTTAAGTCCTTTGTTCTAGTGTTTGTTTACTGTACATATTAAGAATCAAGCAGGGTTGTCCTTACCAGCTTGGAATATCAGATATAATTCTCCATGCATGAAACTACAACAGCATATAGTTAGGGCTTTTAAGACTTCCTTTGTAGGTGAGGGTCTTTAGTCTTGTAAACCTTTTAGTAAGGAACCACTCAGGTTTTTTTAGCTACATGATGTGTTACATACTAAAAAGGGCATTACATTCTATAACTGGTCCAGTCTGGGCAGAGTACGGAGGAATGATAACTAATGTTAACTAAATCAAAACAAATTATTAATTGGCTAAGTAGAAGGGTTTCAAGACCACTGTTACTACATAATGGTCAAAGGATACAGAGATGTATACAAACATGCTAAGATGTCTAAAAAAAATTGTTAACCAAAGCTGACTGTATTGCACGTATTTATATTTAATGTAAGTCAGGTTTTAATTCAGCATTGATTTCCATGGTTTAGCTTTAGCTACAGTAACATGGTATCAAATGACCACCAAGCTTGTGGTCATTGACAATTTAATTAGACAAATGTCTAGACTTGTGATGAAAGGAGACTGTCAGCCTAGTTAGCTGAAATTTTGTAAATAATTATATGTCAATGGTGAATATCAAAATGATTTATATAAGATGCTTGTGTTACAAATGTATTAGAACTGTATGTCGTATATACCAAACTGCTGTACAGATGTGTGTGTGTTGAAAAGGCATTTGCAAAGTGCTGTTTGAAATATAACCACAGGGTGCCCTACTAGAAGAGAACAGAAATGTACATGCACTATTGTAACTGTTTAAATGCATATATTTTAACAGTGGAAACTGGGATACAGGATGTTAACCTCAGTCTAGTAAATTTCAGAAAACAACTGAAATTAAATGACTTTATGGCTAGGCCATAAAGGATGGCATCATTTAGTTTTCAATGCAGCATGAGACACAATGTCTGTACTAGGAAACTTTCTGTGTTGTTTTTAGGGTGAATAAATTACTAGTCTTGAAAACATGAAGGAATGCAATTGTTTTATGACTTCCAGCATCTGCCAGAGATCTGAGTAGAAGCCTTTGTCTATATATTGTTACAGGTAGATACTAATAACTGCCAGCTTCTTCAATGGTTGTTTGGCCTGGGAACAGCAGTCAGATGACAAGAAATTATGTCATTCTGCAAGCTATCCTAGAAGTAATATTTTAGATATTAATTTGAGAAGTCTCGTAGGGAGACAGAGCATTCTTCACTGTGGCTTGGATCAGACAAGTAGAAGATCCATTCACCACATCTGCCTTGCTCTATTAGCAAGTTCTTAGATTATAGAAATTCTCTTAGAAACAGTCAGGAATATAGTAAAGCTTAGTTTACCTGTTTTTCTTTATGTATTTGAGACGGTTGTGCAATGTTTTAAATATTTCCTATGGTTTTGAACTCTGTCACTGTGAATATATATATTTAGTATTGTCTTGTTCTTTTATTATTTATTATTAAATATATTTAAACCTTTCATTGTGGCTTATCTGTGTAGAGATATTTAAGTTTTGAGAGTACTTGCATATTTATTTGGTGACACTGTACAGGTCACTCCTAATAGCCTTGCTCTTGGTCAAACTACCATTTGGATTAATAGTAACATTACACAGTAAGATTGGACACCCTTTGTTAAGGGCCTTAAAGTAGCTGATAAGGAGTGACTGGTGGCAATAATAATGACCTTATAGTCTGGGCAGAAGGGGGTATAGCTAGTAAACCTGTGCCAGCCTCTCCCAGGTGTGTGTGTGTGTGTGTGTGTGTGTGTGTGTGTGTGTGTGTGTGTGTGTGTGTGTGTGTGTGTGTGTGTGTGTGTGTGTGTGTGCGTGTGTGTGTGTATGTGTGTAAATCAAACATCAGATTGTGTGTGTGTGTGTTAGCTACTTGGGCAGGGACATGAAGCACTGGTTGGACAGAAAGGGTGCTGGAGGTCTTGGCTTGGTAACTCAGCTGAGATCTGAACTCTATAGCTGTGCCAGTTGGGAGTCCTACTGGGGATCTGGAGGAAGAGGGAGAAACCAGCCCTGTACTGACTGTGGTTTCTCTGTGTTCTTAAGGGAAATTGCACATGATGCATAGAGATGCATCTGGAAATACTGTCTCCGGGATTCATGAAGCTCGGCGCAAGGATGACATTAGCCTTGTGCCGAGCGTGCAGCGTAGAGATGGGGTAGCAGCACCATTTGTATTAATGAAGGCATGCTGCCACCATCCATGTGCACAGGAAATGTGCACAAGTGCAGGGGGCGTGTTTAAGCCCTGCAAGGAAGCGTGAACATGTCGGCTACAGTCGTGTAACCCAAAATGCTGACTAATACAGCCTGCCCCTAATAGTAATCACTCCTGTCAGTGTCTGTGGATACTGAAATGTATGCAAAACATACAAGAGTGTTCTGTGAACACCAAAATA
>NC_056725.1:789228721-789233721 GCF_019279795.1 Protopterus annectens
GGCCTACCCCTTTGGGGGCACATGGGCACTTTACCAGGATGGTCCTCCACACACGGGCACATGGACATCACCACCTCCACAAAGGTGTCTGGCAGTTGGTGGCTGGCTGGATGGGCAGGTGCCATGGGACTGACCAGGAGGTCCTCCACACGTGTCAGGGGGATGGACTGCATAGCCCCCCCTGTGGCGAGATGATCCCCTCAGACTGCAGCAGCATGTCAATGGGCATTGCACAGCAGGTCAGAACAATGATGCCGGAACTGCTCATAACTGTCTTTGTGCAGTCCGACATCATTGACCCTGTGGACTAGGTCATTCCACAGGGCGGTCCACTCCTGCTGATCATGGGTGGTCCAGCCAAACAGGATCGCATAGTGCTGTATTAGTTCATTCAGCAGGATTTCATTCTCAGCTGCTGTGTAGGCTGGTAGCCTTCCATGAGACATCGTGCCTGAAAGGCATAAAGATGGACACAGGTGTGAGCAAGTCATGCTGCACTGTTACCACAGTTCTTAATACACATCACTGTCACCCCCCTACCATATCAGTGACAAAAAACTGTACACACAACTCAGTAGGAATGGCTACAGCATACCTACCAGTGGGGCAGATATTGTACTGTACCACACTTTGTGCAATGTGTTTGTAGGCATTTTTCCTGTGTGGACACTATCATTGCTGGCCTGTTACAGACCATTCACCTGCATGCCATTGTCAGGGCCACGATGGTTCCATATATGCCTGTGGTATGCTTGCTATGTGTTTGCTGCACATCTGACATTCTGTGTTATTGCGGTTATCTATGCATGCTGATGGACATGTTCTGGGATTGTGTAGACTATTATTGCCAACATACATTATATAACAGTGACACAATAGCATGTATATGCACTATTGTCCAACAGAACCACCTCTCCAAACTCATCTGCCATTGTTACCAGGCCACATCACATGTGTGACCCACCCTGGGGCCTCCTCATGTACTGGTCCAGCAATACCGTCAGGTGGAACCAATCCAGGGGATGTTGTCCCCCCCATGGGGGCACACACAGACATGTCCCTGTCCCCTGAGGTCAGGTTCAGGGTCTGTTCCATAACGGGCTCCACAGACATGTGGGATGTGCTACATCACCTTGAGGCACCCAGTAGACATTCACAAGGTCCACATGCTCCTCCTGCTCAGCCTTCAGGCTAGGCATCTACAGGACATGGACTGCTGTTGTGAGTAGCAGTGAGTGGGAGGCTTGTTCCCATTGCATATTGGAGCCCATGGGGTGTCCACATTACAGACCACACACACCATCCAGGGTGTTTACCCACCATGTGTCACATACCATCCCTGTAGGCTGTCCTCTATATCTACCAAACCAGACCACTTCCACATTTATACCTGCCATACTTCCCCATATTCCTATTCCATACTTCACAGACAAGGGCAATGTGGTCCCAACAAGGGGTTCACATGTGACATACCCATCCATGTTGCACAAACAGACAGCTGTAGATATCTGTGTGTATTGCTATATGTGCTGTTTCCTCACACATAGCATGCAGCCCTGTGGTAGTAATATAGGGGACATGTATTTACATACATATATGTTTGTGTGTGTGTTTGTATATATGTAGACATGTACATACAGGTATATTTCTATATATGTGTAGATATATGTGATGTATATATGTGCTCATATATATGTCTACACATGGGTATCTGTATATTTGTGGACATACATGTATATATGTATATATATATATATATATATATATATATATATATATATATATATATATATATATATATATATATATATATATATATATGTGTATATATATATATATATATATATATAATATATATATATATATAAGATATGTGTATATATATATATATATATATATATATGTACACATATACATACCTATATGTGGGGTACATTCAGAGATCAGGTCCACAATCTCACAGCACCTTCCTGCACAGCTGCACTGTTCTGCCTTGCTACAACACAGACAGGTGCCACATATGAACACAGCCTGACATTTGGGGGGATATATGTAGGGCCAGATTGCAGGTAACCCTATTAAACACCTATGGTATTCCTGCATGCTACAATACAGATTAACCTGAGTATCCTGCAAGAGGTGGGCTGTGGAACCTACGTGTCCATCATAACAGCATTACTTTCACCACCAGCTATTGGCCATGTAATATACATACTTCCCATTACAAAACACACACTATGATACCTTACATATTGTCAGTCAGTGCTGCTCTGCATGGATGACGGTATGGCCCACTACCCACAGGGACAGAATCTATTGTCCTTAGCAGTTGTTCAGCTGAACATCATTACAACAACACCTGAAGGCACATATAAATCATTCCACATCATCTAGTCCATTATTATGGACCAAGTACTACGGTCAATTACATATATATATATATATATATATATATATATATATATATATATATATATATATATATATACTTCACATACCTGTTTTGGGAATGCTGACTCTTCTGGATGGTTTGATTTTTTTTCCTGTGCCTTATATGCACTTTCTCTCTCTCTCTCACTCACAATCTCTCTCCAGTAAATGGAATGAGCTGCTTTGCATAGATTGCAGCATGGAATTTGTAGTTGATGCACATGATCAGGTAATGGTCTCTGCACCAAACAATGTCCTCCACTTGCTACTTGCATGCAGCATGTGTGTAGTACTTCCAATTACCACTGTCTTGGCAACCAACTACTATAAATCCCTACATCATGTGGACGTGGTCCCTTTACCTTTCCTGTATGATAGACATCCTTCCTGTGTGTGGGCATTAGTGTTACAGACAGCAGGTAGCAATACCTCTTACAGGAGAACCTGCACACTCAGGCCAACTACATATTTGTAGGAGGTTCCAGAACTACAGACAAAGTGTGAGTAGTTTTGTTGTATGCATTCTATAGCACTGGTGTTACAGGGTTTGTGTGAACATACTAGTTTAACTTGGAATGCAGTCTGTCTGCATAGCTCTCAACTGTGGGCCTATCTTCTTGATGACCAGAGGTGTGCCTATTATGTTTTGTCTGTCCACCACACAGGTCTTGTGTCAGATATATCACTGGCAGTATGTGTGTTGAGTGCTATCAGTACATGGCTACATCCATTTCTGTTTCTAACTTCATATTCCTGACAAAGGGTATGTTGCAAACTATCCTGTAACACCAGTGACTTGCTTAGTGTATGACAACAGTTTTACACATATTGGCCTGTGTTCCAGCCTCTGTCCTCCACCTACATACCAGGCTTTGTACATATGACATGCTGTCAGGGGTTGTTCTGTAGTGGGCTGTGAGTATGTCATGCTGCCATTCCTGCCATCAGTCCACTGCTGTTGTGTCCCCCACACATACTGTGAGGTTGTGTCCATATATGTGTGGGCTTCACCTACACAACACATGTGTGCCCTTATGCACTCCAGAGGCCAGTGTATGTAACATCTGAAGTCAATGCCTCATTGGTCCTATCCGACCATAAGCTAATTACCGTTGATATCCACATCCTGCCTCCACCCCCCATTAAGGAAACCATAATAAAAAATTTCTCCAAAGCCAACTTCATGCTTCGTAAGACAGAAGTGGTGATCTTCATGACACCCATGCAGATGGACAATACAGTTAAGACTACTGAATCCTACACAATTGTACTTTATAAGCACTTAAATGAGTGCATGGATCTTGCTATCCAAACAGAACCAAGACGCTATCCTCCAAAAAAAGGAAGCCATTCTGGTGGTCCCCTGCCATAAACAAACTGTACAACAGAAGGAAGAAACTCTTGCAAAAGAGAGTAAAATCCGACGAGTGGAGGAGCTTCCTGGTCAGCCTCAGTAAGAAGCTGCGATCCCTGATAAAAATCCTCCAAAGCTAGTTATGAAAACAAAATCGCCACTGATTCTAAAGACAACACAAAGCATTCTATAGCTATGTCAAGAATCTGAATGGTAACACTCAGATCTGCTCTGAGTTACAGCACAATGGCACTAAATATACAGACCCAACTGATATTGCCAACATCCTGGCCGATAGGTTCAGTGATAACTTTACCCCCCTCTCACCCCCTAAAGAGCCCATCTCTATACCGGAAGAATGCAAAGTTCCTGTAATCATGGCTGCACAGGTAAAAACTACACTCTCCAAAGCCAAGAACACAGCATCCGTGGGACCAGACAACATCCCAGGCTGCATTCTACACGAACTACAGAACGAACTGGCACCCCTCCTAAGTACCATGTTCAATCATAGCCTCACCTCACAGCAATGGTTATCCCACTCCACAAGGGGGAGCCACCACGGACCCCGGGAACTACTGCCCCATTAGCCTGACGAGCCTGGTCTGCAAGGCCATGGAATGTATCATCATGGGACTTATAAACAAAGACATTGGTAATCTCCAAACTCTGGATCTCACCAAGTTTGGGTTTGTAAAAGGCAGATCATGTTTCCTAAACCTGATAGACTTCTTTGAAGCAGTCACCAAAGCCGTAGACAAGGGTAAGGTGGTTCACACAGCCTATCTAGATCTTGCCAAGGCTTTTGACACCATCCCCCACTCTGGAATTATAGATAAACTCACTAAGCTAGGTATAAGTCCCTATGTCACAAGATGGGTTGCCAACTGGCTCACTGACAGAACCCACACTGTGAAAGTAGCAGACTCCAAATCCGACTTCAGACCAGTGACAAGTGGAGTACCACGGGGTTCAGTCCTGGGTCCTCTCCTGCTTGGTATCTACTTCTCTGAAGTACAGGCTAACACAGTAGGTCTTTGGCTAATGAAGTTTGCAGATGACTGCAAACTAGGAGCCATAATTTAAACTCCTAACAATGTGGACATCCTACAAAAGGGCCTGACTGACACAGATGCCTGGTGTCAAAGCCATGGCCTCAAGCTCAGTGCCAAAAAGTGCATTGTCATCCCCTTTGGTAAAAACTCTGTACCCATGA
>NC_056725.1:789566221-789573721 GCF_019279795.1 Protopterus annectens
TTTCCAAGCTATTGGCTACAGGAATAATACCACAGCTGTTCCACATGGAATTAGCAAGTGTGGAACTCCAATTTGTGCAAGGCCATCAGCTGATCCTGACCAGTACCTACAAAAGGCAAGTTGATGCCTCTGCAAAACAGATGTACAACCTACATCTCAGAGATAGAGAGAGACCGACAGACAAGAGAAAAAAAAAAGAAAAAGAAAAACCAAAAACAATCATAAATCAACAGGAAAACAAAACAGGTATGTCAAACAAGTATGCATGTAATGGACTGCAGTAGGGGGTATGTAATAATGGGAAATTGGAAGTTTAATATGTATTTCCCAACAAGATTTGTTGTACGGACATATGGCTGAACAGAACCTATGGCCATAGCATCTCTATCCATCTGCAGTGACATAGACTACAGCTCAGGCCCCGGGTGTCACATATATATCCAGATATGAATTGTGAATACAACTATGTTATGCATGTTTGTCTCAGAAATGTTATGAAGCTATACAGGTAGTTGCATAGTGGAATAATTTCACAGCTGTGTGTGTTGGACTGCATGTGATATACTGAGCTCATACCATTCAACTGTCCATTGTTATGCACACTGACCATATCTGTGCCTCATATTTGTAGTCATTTACTCAAAGACTTATGTCATGTCTTGCAAATAATTGGCAACCTGCAAACAATGACATTACAACATATCCCTCCCTTTTATTTGGCCATTGCTGTTTGGGGTCCCCACAGCAGATCATCTCCACCCATGGCATCCAGTCCTCTGCATTTTGGTCTCACACACCATACACCTGCATGTCTGCCATCACCACATGCATACACCTTTTGCAGGCTATTTGCTGTCCCTGTAACCTGGCAGCCTCATCTGTTGCAAGATATACTCAGCATACTCCCTCAGCACATGTCCAAACCAAGCATGCCACTGTCTGGCATTGTCCCCAAGCCATCCAACCTGGGCTGACCCACTAACACACATGCCCCTAATCCTATCTCCCCTGTCACACACAGTACAAATGTGAACATCCCACACTCTGCTGTGTCCAGCCCTGAATCCTGTCTGTCTGTACAATCCCACTGTCTACAACCAATATAATGTAGCCAGTCACATTACCCTCCTGTAGACTTTACATATCACTCTTAATGGTACTTGTCTGCCACAAATAACTCCTGACTCCCCTCCCCACCACAAACAACCTGCATGTACTTTCTCATACACCTCTACCCCACACTGCCTATGACTCTAATCTGGTGTTCCCAAGTAGGTAGACCTATCCACCTTCCAAACTGTGCACCCTGCATTGTCACCATTCTTCTATCCCCCACCCCATTCACACACATGTAGTCTTACTTAGTCCTGCTGACCATCATTCCTCCCCACTCTACAACATAACCCCACCTCCCCAGGGCCTCTCCAACCTGTCCCCTAATCTCACTACAGACCACAATGTCATCTGCAAACTGCACAGTCAACAGGGTCCCCTGTCTGATCATGTCTGTCAACCTGTCCCTCACCACTGCAAATGTGAAAGGACACACAGCTGACCCCTGATGTACTCCCACCTCCACCTTAAATCCACCTGTCATGTCAAAACCAGAAATCACTGCTGCCACACTAGCCTCCTACATATCCTGTAGGTGTCTGACAGACTCTTTTGGCACCCCTGACCTCCACATACAATATCTCAACTACTCTCCAGGCAGCATGTCATATGCTCTGTAGGTGCACATAGACACAATGCAGCTGCATCTCAACCTCAGTGCAGAGCTCCATCAACACTTGTGGATCACCATTTGCATCTGTACCACTCTTACCTGGCATGAAACCATACTACAGATCATCAATCATCACCATGTTCTCAACCTAGCTGTCACCACCCTTTACCATTACCTCACCCTGTGACCGATCAATGTCATCCCTCACTTATTACGACAGCTCTGCAGAACACCCTTGTTCAGATAAGCAGTACTCATACATATTCACCAACATCTCACACATCTTCTCACTTTCCAAAAATACAGTAAACAATCCAGTTAAAAATACCATTGCCAGGTCTCAGAAACACCTCCAGGCATCCACAGGTATGTCACCTGAAACAACAGCCTTTCCACTGTTAAACCCCCTTATAGTTATCCTTACATTCACCTTGATAATCTGTTGCACCTCCTGATTAACAATACCAACCTCAGCCAACCTTCCCACTCTCTCCCATTTTCCTCATGGAACAGGCCATCAAAGTGATGTTTCTATATGTTTTAAACACAGTCCTAGCTTGTATGCTTCACCCATATTCCTTTATCACCCTTTTGTGCTGCAAATCCATCCTAGCTGTGTGTCTCTGTCTAGCCAATAGCTACAGGCCCGATACACCATCCGTGCTGTCCAACATTACATACAACCCCAGACTCCACATCTGTATGTCAGACTCCATATCTATAGCCATGTCCAACACTCTCTTTCGCATGCACCACATCTCTTTATACTCATGTCTACTGTCTACATCTGCCTGTCAATCCCACTTCTCCTTTGCCAACACATTTCTCTTCATACTTCCCTGCACTTCTTCATTCAACCACCACATGTGTAGGAGCAGTCACCATCTGGACAGCATGTCAACCTGTGTCTGACTGAGCATAGTAGGTCAGAGGTGCATTATTGTAATGCTGAGTATGCGTACAAATTGGACACATCCACTGATGTCTGAGGTCTCACAGACAATTATCCTACCCACTCTGTAATGTAGGTCAGCCACAGAACATACACACACACCATAGCTAAATAAGACCTGCTTCAGACATGTTTAGGACAAACATCACCTCCCTGGCTCCACATCAGTATAGAAGGATATGCACACCACATGCACCCCTACCCTCACCATTAATCAGGTGCAAACTGCCTACTTACACATAATGCTATGCATGTCCATACAATGCTGCTTGGGGGTCTATAATAGAATCGAGAAAGCTGACTTTCGCGAATACATGTTCCTTGACACATAAATGTTGATGTACTAAAACAGAGAAGTACAAAAAAATGAATTTCAGAATTCCGAACGGATTTTCTTAGCCAGCAGGGTTATCATGGGGATGAGGAAATAAATCATTTTCCCCACTGTAGTGCAGTCTCAGAGTTGGTATATTTAAGTAGGGGATGGTGTGGGGGGGCACAGCCCCCCATGTGAGTGGTTGCATGGGGGCTTACCCCCCTGCGAAATGTTTGAAAAAGTGTTTTACATTAGGTTTGTTCAGATAGGTTTACCTTACCTGTATGGCACTGTTGCTTCCAGGAATACATTTGGCGTTCTCATTTTCACTTTTTTTGTATTTTTCTGTTTTTGTACTTCGACGTTTATGTGTCGATGAACTTGTATTCACGAAAGTCAACTTTCCCAATTCTAATATAAACCCTGCTAGGTACTGGAGTATTATTTGATGTAATCTTGCGGCTACTGATACTCATTGCTAGTGAGCTGTCTTTGTAAAAAACTATGGACAATGTCTGATATCTTGTGATGTATTTTTCCCTGTTTATGTCTTTCAGGTGTGATGCAGAAGCTTTCAGCCTATGATGTCCAGAAGACAGCAGCCATAACTGAGGCCATCCTGGAACACTACCACATCCTGTTCAGTCAGGGTCGCCAACATCAGCGGGAGAGGACAGCCCTCTGGGAAGACCTCACACAGAGAATGAACACCTTGGGGAACCATGGCCACATGTATGAAAAGGTCAGGCACAGAGCAACTAACCTGATTCAGCATGCAAGGCAACAGGCTGCTGCGGTGGTGAGCGACTGCTTCACTACTGGTGGGGGGCCAGCCAGAGAGACCCCACTTACAGCAATGGAGGATCTCCTTGCCAACCTTGGGGTGGCCCACAAGAACAATCACTACAAAATGTAGCTGTCATGGAGGAGGGTGCTACCCAGAAAACCGGCAAGGAGCATCCAGGTATGGCAAAAGACCACATCAGTATACTGAGGTTACATTTCAACTGTGTAGTAACAGTCTTTAGATGCAGATGTCATTGCAAAATAGAGCACTGGGTGGGGTTTAGTAATGCATACATGTGCCCATTTCAGGTGAAGAATAGCAACTAGTGTGATATCATAGTGTAGACTGCACCATGCAGCATTGCTCCTGGACCAATGGCTATTGTGAAGCTGCTGACAATACCTCTCCCTCACATTACCTAGGTACCTCTTGTCAACATGAGGCACAGCAGCCTGAGGCTGGTAAGTATGAGATCTTTCTGTTGTGGCTTACCAGTACCCCAGGCATTTTAAGGTAATGCATGTGGCCATGCACTGAACTGTTATAGTCAGCAAATTGCATGTATCTGCAAGATCACCTGTGGTGGGGTTCAATGCATGATATCACAGGGGTCTATTTGCATGAGATGTCACATATCAGTAGCATAACTCACAAACCTGTTATTGCAGGACATCTGGATATTGATTGCCAAAATGTATGTGGGGACAGAGTGCCAATAGTAGGGATATGTTGTATACAGTACTGTGAGACAGTGCATATAAAAGGTGTACACACATGTCACAATGCCAGGTATGTGTGAGATATTACAATGTGAGCACAATACACAAGACCAAAGCTATGCAATCTGTCATGTGACTTATAATCTGTACAATGCAAATGTGAAACATACAACTATGTTAAGGGAACATGTATGTAGGGTGGAAACAGTCCAAGAAGCTAGATGCATATGTGTGGACAGGAAGAAGCTCATACTGGGGTATATCAGCATGTGATACAACCACAGCAGTTGATCAACCACAGCAGTTGATCAGATTGGGTACACACCTGCCATCAGTCATGGACTCCTGCAGTGCCTGCATATAACAGTAAGCTCACATACCAGGATTAACCCAACACAGACCCACAGTTGCCTGCTACAGCAAATGCCATGGCTTGCATACAGCCTAACATGCTGCAAAGGGATTAAACGCTATGGATACATACACACAGCATTGCATATGCCATGGAACACAGTGCAGATAGTCATCAAAAGGTGTACAAAAGATAGTGCAACAGTGACAGTTTGAAGAAGTGGACATCCATACGCATATGTTGGGAAAATCATCCTAGAAATGTCCAGGGGAGGCTGCCAGGAGCCATACAGCAACAGTGAAGGGGTATCAGACATCTCTGGCAAGTACTGCATGTGTACTACATGTGACAACAGTCTTCCATGAACTAGACATGTCTTGGGTATAGGGTGTGTTTTGATGATGACAACTGTTCCTCAGAACACACAACAGCCAGTTCTGGGTAACGTCTGGACAACAATACATCAACTTTTCAAAACACATGGGTTATGAGACCAGGATTGAGCTCTCCTTGTGTATAATTTGGTCATGTTAGTTTGGCACAGTAACAGCACTGCACAACAGCAGAACAGCACTACCCACACAGTGAAGCAGGGTGATGGCAGTGTCCTGCTTTGGGATTGCCGTCCACCATCTTGAACTGGGGCTGTAGCCAATTTGGATTGTATTATGACCACTTCCAAACACCAGTCCCTTGTGGCTCTGATCTGTCTGGTGTCTGCTACATAGCTGTGGATGGGGAAGTATCCCAACATTGCACACAACAATAGGCCACACCCTACATCCAAATGAACAAAAGGATGGATTCACAAGAACACAATCAACAATCTGCTGTGGCCAAGCCAGAGGCCACACCTACATATGAAACACAGTCTGTGTGCTGACATGACAAGTGCTGTGCACAGGATGGCCTCACAATCAGACAGATTTGGAGTTGTTTTTCAAGGGAGAGTTTGCAAACATTGCCATGTTGAGATGTGCCATGCTGAAAAACACCACCCCAAGAGGACTGATTGCTGTACTGAGAGCAGCAGGTGTTTTACCAAAGTATTGGTTTATGGGTGTGCACCTTCTGCAAGCCAGCTATTGTAATACTAATATGTATGATATTCCACCCCTTCCTGATGTGTATGTTTCTCATTCAGAATGCACAGATTACATTAAATACAAAATGGTGGAAATCTCATGGCAATAATCATGTGGTCTCGTGATATGTCACAAAACCCTTGCATGTTAAGAGGGGTGTGTACACTTTCTATATCCATTGTCAGTTTGTGAAGTTGTTTGAGGAAATGCCCTTGTTTTCACATACATGTATTGCAGGTTATGACAACTGGAAATCACAGTATGTCATTAAAAGTGTGGTCACCAATCCACTGGTCAAACCATTAATGTACCAGACCAACATAAGAAGTATGTGCAGCAGACAGGAAGTATGACCCACATATCGAAATAGATGTGAAAACTCTGTACAATTTGCAGTTATGTTCCCTAGGCTTTGCCACAGTGCTATACAGGTGAACAGCACTGATGTCTACATGGGTGTAGTGTGCTCTAGGTGAAGGCTCAACACCTACTAAAGACATTCGCACATCCTAGTGGTGTAAAGTAGTAGTAAAACTAAGTTGAAAGTATGCACTGCATGATGTTGAGGGCCTGTCTAGAGTGTGTCTGTTGTGGTCTGGGTGTGTGTCATGACTGTCACCCTCTGTCTATAATGTGAGGTCTGTGGGACACCTTGTGTGTGTGTGAGTGTGTGTGTTTGTGCGTGAGTGTGTGTGTGTTTGTATGTGCATGTGTGCATGTGTGTGTGCGTGTGTGTGTGTGTGTGTGTGTGTGTGTGTGTGTGTGTGTGTGACAGTGTGTAAGAGTGAATGTGTGAGAGTGAGTGTGTGTGAGTGAGTGTGTGAGAGTGTGTGTGTGAGGCTGTGTGTGTGAGACTGTGTGTGCGAGACGGTGTATGTGAGAGTGTGTGAAAGTGTGTGAGACTGTGTGTATATGATAGCAAACATATCTTGTCTCTTCCTCACAGGTGGGCATGGTGGTCCCAGTCCCTCCCGCTATGGTCGCAATGCCCACACATTCCCCGTCACCAGTGGCCACAAGTGAAGGATAGCTGAGTGCTGGGTGCAGGCACAGGACATGCAAGTGTGGAAAATATAGCAAGTGAGCAGTTAGTCACTAGCCATAGCCAGACTGCTTGCGAGGTCACACACAGACAGATGGGCAGAGGTGGTCGAAGGAGGACTGCTGCCCATCCAGCCCATGTAGTAAATGCCAGTACTGCAGTTACCAGGCACATGTTTCAGGTTGTAATCGATCCACAGGCATGTAATGAATGGAACACAAGACAAATGCACAGGATTGTGGCAGACCATCTCCCTGGTGCTCATGGTTGTCTCGAGGAACTTGTTGCAGCCAGGTGTGAGAGCAATAAGATCATGGATAGATGGTTGGGTGAAATCGGGGCACTCATCAGCCATGTAATATCTGTGCTTGAATGCTTGGCAGGAGAGAGCAGCAGCCACGTGGACATAGCTCAGCACCACAATCAGCTGGGGGTCCAAGCAACCATCCAGCATCATGCTCCCGTTGTGGCAGTGACACTGGCAGCACTGAGGGTGGTGTGCTGACCACTCCATGATGTAG
>NC_056725.1:789583721-789776221 GCF_019279795.1 Protopterus annectens
GACATCAGCTGCAGTGCTAAAGGAGGGGAGAAGGAAGTATAAGAAGTGTGAATGACCACAAAATCAGGTGTCAACAAAGACACATACACTCTCACAATTGCCTGGAGCATAATTAGAACTCCTACCTAACTAGTTTGCTACACTATAGTATGGCGCAGTTATTACAAGTGCCATGGAGCTTCTAGAGCTGAAATTTGTCCAAAGGGTTATTTCAAGATGACTGACATCAGCAGGCATGCTAAAGTAGGGAAATGGTAGGTGTAGTGAGTGTGAATGGCCTCAAAATCATTCATCTTCACACACACATACACACGCACACACACACACACACATTCACAGTTGCCAGGACTAGGATTAGAACTTCTATCTAACTAGTCTGCTATACTACAGTCTTACATAGTTATCATAAGTGCCACAGAGCTTATATGTTAAAGAGCTGTCAAAAAGTATCTTTGAAGGTGAGTGACATCAGCTGCAGTGCTCAAGGAGGGGTGAGGAAAGTGTGAATGACCACAAAATCAGGTGTCAACATAGGCACCCACACATTATCACAGTTGCCTGGACCAGGATTAGAACCCCTACCTAACTAGCTTGTTACACTACAGTATTTCACAGTTATCAGGAGCACCACGGAGCTTATAGGGTGGAGATTTGGCCAAAGGGTTATTCCAAGGTGACTGACATCAGCAGGCATGCTAAAGTAGGCCAGTGGCAGGTGTAGTGAGTGTGAATGGCCTCAACATCATTCATCCCCACACAAATACACACATTATCACAGTTTCCAGGACCAGGATTAGAACTCCTACCTTGCTACACTACAGTATTACGCAGTTATCACAAATGCCACGGAGCTTATAGGACTGAGACTTGGCCGATGGTTTATTTCAAGATGACTGACATCAGCAGGAGTGCTAACATGGGCAATGGGAAGTACAGTGTGTGTGAATGGGCCATAAATCATTGTGGAGAAATACCTCAGCACCATAACTCCCAACCTCTTAGTGCAAGGGAACGGAATGTGTATTGCAGTTATAAATATAGAATGTTGCTACAGTGACTGGGGTTGTGTCAACATACATGTTGTGAAGGAAGGCTCTTCTGAAACTGGCATGTACGCCATCAGTTACTGACAGACATCATAAAATCATCATCATGAAGTACCACACAAATCACAGTAATAATCCTGTGGAATACAGAAGAGATATGAGCCATAAACATGGACAGTCTAAAACAATCTGGTCAGTCAGGAGGTATACACAGAACTCCTTAGTGCAAGAAATGTGGAAAAAGCCTGACAAAGGGGATATTTAAAGCAATGAAAATGGGGATATAGCAGAAATACTGGACTAGATAAGCTCACACAGTTGATGCATTCACACCCTCCTGTATGTTCTAACACATATTAACTGAGGAGTAGAGGTCCTAAGCCACATACTTCCTACTAGTTAGTGACATACATCTCCACAGCAGCCAACTGCTTTGTCAGAAATGCACAACATGTATGGTAGCCCAATTTACCTGTGGGGGAATGCACATGTAATTGCAAATATAGCAGGCACTACAGGCATGTAACAGCACAGAGTAAAAGACACCAGTGTGAAAGTGCATACCCACAACCAATCTCAACACAGTCACAGTCACATAATGGTAAGCCTAAGTAATAATACAGTATATGGACTGTGTGAACAACAGTCATCATCATGTTTGCCACTCACACACTAAACCTACATATTCTGGCCCAAATAACGGTGTAGTCTGATGCCTGACTGTGGTATGGGACATGTCTCAGTCTGGCCCTACAAACATATAGGCTGATAGGGTATCAGAAACTGGAGCAGCATGCAATGTTGGATAGAACAGGACCAAGAACACTGACATCTACCCCAGTCTGTACACAGGCCAAATAACGTAATCACAAAACATGGCTACATAATACAGACACTCTGTCGGCAATCACCATAAGTACACAGACCTCATTACTGTACAGACTACAACAAAATGTCCAGGTTTTGTCCTCAAATATTAGGCATCTTACAAATTATATGTCTGGTAGTCTGATTTATCACTTGCATGATATCAGGAATTATGTCAGTAAATAATGGTATACTGTACATATCCACCTCTTACTGCATGACATATGAACAAAGGGTGACAGACTTGGGGGGCAGAGGCACAAACACAGGCCCAATATTGACATATTACAGTTATAAACTGAGAACATTGCTGGTGCAACTTAGTTTGTTTTGAAATATATCTTCTGAGGGATATGAAGTCAGTAACATACATGGATGTTACCATTTACTGAATACAATCAGCAGAGTATGCTACTGCATTTATAAAGACAGAAAATATGTGAGTAACACACCAAATCTAAGACTCCAAACTCTGGCCAGTCTACAGATTGCCCTACAGGTGAGAGTTGTCTCAACCACATAACACTGTCATGCCAGACTTTAAATAATGCAGAACAGCCATTTCCACACAAACCCTGTTAAACTTACTGTTACTTCAAATGTAGAAGAGCAATACTTACATTCTGTCCTCATGTCTAGAACATCCTCCTCCAGTTTGTTGGCCTATCTCCACAGTGTTTTTTGTAAGAGGTGTTTCTATCTACCCTCTGTGATGCTGTTTGTCACACACCCAAATGAAGTACTGCTCACAGTGAAAGAGAAGAGCCAACACTCACTTGCAGTGCTTACTTATAGGAGTGTGTTTTCATGCAACTGGCTATAGGAATGACACCACAGTTGTTCCACATGCAATTAGCGGGTGGAGGACTCCAATTTGTGCACAAGCCATCAGCTGATCATGAGCATTACCTACCAATGTCAAGCTCCTGCCTATGCAAGACAAATGCATTTTTCCACATCTACCAGAGGGGGCAGAGGAAAGAAAAATGGATGATATAAAGACACAAGCATGTTTGTGTATGATCTGTGGGTGGAGAGAGATCTTTGGGTATTATAATGGTTGCCAGTATATACATTTATGGCTGTGGATTTTCCACAACAACCTCTATGGTGTCTGACAACCATTGGGCTTATAATGTGACATTGGGACATATGGGTCCTCAATATGAAAATGTAGCAAAACCCACCCTGCAATAGATCCTTTTATTACACACTCACACCGACACAGTATACTGCTACCACACACACACACACACACACACACACACACACACACACACACACACACACACACACACTTGTCAGTACTGTGTTTCAAACCTCTATCTAGCTATGTATTAGTACTACAGTGTTACACAGTTATTGCAGGTGCCACTGAGCTTATGTGTTAGTGAACTGTCCAAAGGTATCTTTGAAGGTGAGTGACATCAGCTGCAGTGCTAAAGGAGTGGAGAGGGAAGTGTAAATGACCACAAAATCAGGAGTCAAAAAAGACACAGGCATTATCACAGTTGCCAGAATCAGGACTAGAACTCCTACCTAACTAGTTTGATGTATTATGGTATTACACAGTTATCACAAGTGCCACAGAGCTTATATAGTAAAGAGCTGTCCAAATATTTCTTTGAAGGTGAGTGACATCAGCTGCAGTGCTAAAGGAGGGGAGAAGGAAGTATAAGAAGTGTGAATGACCACAAAATCAGGTGTCAACAAAGACACATACACTCACAATTGCCTGGAGCATAATTAGAACTCCTACCTAACTAGTTTGTTACACTATAGTATGGCGAGTTATTACAAGTGCCATGGAGCTTCTAGAGCTGAAATTTGTCCAAAGGGTTATTTCAAGATGACTGACATCAGCAGGCATGCTAAAGTAGGGAAATGGTAGGTGTAGTGAGTGTGAATGGCCTCAAAATCATTCATCTTCACACACACATACACACGCACACACACACACACACACACACATTCACAGTTGCCAGGACTAGGATTAGAACTTCTATCTAACTAGTCTGCTATACTACAGTCTTACATAGTTATCATAAGTGCCACAGAGCTTATATGTTAAAGAGCTGTCAAAAAGTATCTTTGAAGGTGAGTGACATCAGCTGCAGTGCTCAAGGAGGGGTGAGGAAAGTGTGAATGACCACAAAATCAGGTGTCAACATAGGCACCCACACATTATCACAGTTGCCTGGACCAGGATTAGAACCCCTACCTAACTAGCTTGTTACACTACAGTATTTCACAGTTATCAGGAGCACCACGGAGCTTATAGGGTGGAGATTTGGCCAAAGGGTTATTCCAAGGTGACTGACATCAGCAGGCATGCTAAAGTAGGCCAGTGGCAGGTGTAGTGAGTGTGAATGGCCTCAACATCATTCATCCCCACACAAATACACACATTATCACAGTTTCCAGGACCAGGATTAGAACTCCTACCTTGCTACACTACAGTATTACGCAGTTATCACAAATGCCACGGAGCTTATAGGACTGAGACTTGGCCGATGGTTTATTTCAAGATGACTGACATCAGCAGGAGTGCTAACATGGGCAATGGGAAGTACAGTGTGTGTGAATGGGCCATAAATCATTCCTCTAGAAACGCACACACACACACACACACACACACACACACACACACACACACACACACACACACACACACACACACACACACACACACACACACACACATACACACTCAGTCACACACAACTTTACATTTGACAGGAGTGAGTATACAAATGCTACATGAATACTGATTTGTACTATCGTGTTACACAGTTATCACAAGCACCACAGACATGATAGGACTGAGAGCTACCAAAAGGAATGTGTACAGTGATTGACATCAGCACATCATGTGATATAGGCCAATTGGATGTGTAGTGGGTGGGACAGGCCTCATAATGGAATTCTCTCTGTCACTCTCTGTCTCTCTTCCCCACATCTTTGTGTGTATGTTTGACATATTATAGTGTGTTGGTCTTGGATATGTATGAGTATTCCTATCCAATGTGTGTGTGAAGCATGAATGGTGTACAATTTGGTGTGTGCACAGACATCTGCAAATGACACATATGTATAACCCACTGTGTTGTCAGATATGGGCTTCAATTCTCTAAGTGTAGGAGCATGCCCAGTATGACCTTCTGTATTGAGTGTGTGAATCCATTCCAGGTAGGGTTGTACTCCAGTCCAGGATTTGGGGTTCTACACATACAGCTAGCAACCTGTTTCTGCAGGATATCTGTAGATAGGTTGACAATATGGAGTCACAATGATTGACAGATAGGGAGATACTGTAGCTATTACTGTCTGCGCTGCTTGTGTTACATGGTTGGTGTTAGAGATATTCAGACATATGTACTGTTTTACACTGTGATGTATTATGTTATCAACTACTGACAGATTTAATTATTTGCTCACAGTTATTTACTGGGAAATACAAGATGAATGAAGCTGAGTCCAGTATTGTGGTCCACAGCCTACACATTCTTGCACACACCTGCCATTCTGGAGGGGTAGCTACAGATATTTGCTGATGGGTCTGTGTAAATAGTCCAGCACTTTGGTGCTATGGTGTCTGAGGATCCTCTTTTTGTACATATATTGACTTAACAGAATGGCCATATCCTGCTGTGGCTATACCTCTCAGCTGTACAGATTCACCCAGATTACCCAGAGGCAGGGCTCATATATCTGGTCAGTTCCCCCTTCACATTGTGGTTTACAAGCAGGTTTGTAGCCACCCATTACTGGGTTTGCAGGGAGGGGTAGTATGGGCACACATCAGAGTTTCAGACCACACACTCCATAACGTTCATGCGTCTACACCCCCCACTCTGTTATTCTATCCTCTTCCTAACATTATGCAAGTGATATCTGAGAAGTATCTCTATACTTGACCCTTCATCCCAGCGATATTTATGGATTGGTCCACAGTTCATGCAGTGGGACATGGAAGGGCATACTACTGGGATTTGTCAACATGGCCTTGCATTTGTGTTCTGTTGCCTGTGTTAGGTTGTTAGTTGTGATCTCATGAGATACCATACACTGGCACTACGGGTGAGGCAAAAGCCTTTGACAGAGTACTGTAGGACATTTGGTAGTGATTCAGGCCATCTGTAGCAGGCCACTGCATTCTGTCACTCCTACATTCTCAGGCTGTGACCCAATGGATTCCCCTGGGGTGACAGGGTAAGCATACAAGATGTTAATGGCAATAGTTCCTGTCCATATTGATCCATCGGTCTGAATGCAGGCAGGGTGCTGTGTACAGCTATGGACACACCTGCATAGGACAGCTCCTCAGCATGCTGCATTCTGTGGATATTCTCACACAGAAGTGGGATCATACTGTACTCATTCCCAACAGCAAGGATATGACCTGTTATAAACCTGTGGCTGATGTTGGGATGAGCTGAGTGCATGTCTGATACTGAAGCTACTTGCAGCTGACTCACAGATGTACCTGGGACATCCCCCTTATGTTGCCTTGTGCAGGGACATAAGCAGTTTCTCATTACTTCATAACTGTGCCTTTTGTGGTCTGCCAATGATTGACCAGACTGCATCAGTATTCCATACTACACAGACAACTAATGTGCTGCTAACCTGTGTGTACAATTCCAATGCTGTGTGCAGCTGACTGTTAAATTTTATGCACTCTGTCTAGGGTACTTCCACCTGTGTACTGTGCGTATGTATTGGCCCACAGTCATGGCATGTCCATCTTTCAGACAGTGACAGATATTGACATCTGGACAGTGAGTATGGATGACTGCTGACATGGGTATTGCTGAGAAGCATTGTGGTTGGCTGATAAAAGACGATCTGAAGAATCAATTGTTTGAATTGTGAAAGTGCTCATCTTTTTCATTAAATTTTTTGACTACACTGGATTTGGAATATCGTCTTTTATCAGCCGTGGAACTGCATTTTTCTTGTTTTTTTCCTGTAGCATGGCAAAATGTTGATTTGGGTTTAAAAGCTTATTTCCAACTTTTTTCTTATTTTCGGGCCGATCCCATTTGTGCACCGCTGCCCTACGCTTTAACGGCTGAAATTGGCAAAAAAAAAAATAAAAGTTATTTTTTATAATTTTTCAACTATTTCTTATGCCAATGGCTATATATTTGGCCATTGGCATGCCTACTACATTGAATATATGCTTTCTTTGGAGCTGTCATGCCTTCGTTTTGTAATTTGCAGAAATGTATTTGGTTAGTATGCGAATACATTTCTGCAAGTTACACTATTCCTGCACAGATGCCTGCCTGCTTCCTGGATCACTAATTCACCTCAATTGCATGGTTTTCACCAGCAAATAGGGTGATTAGCATATAGCAGTGGTGTCCATGCAGGAATAGTGTAGGAGCGCTCATGCACGTCCTGGGAGCTTGTTCCTGGATCGCTTGTCGGCCATATTGTGTACAGCAGCTCTTGCACTATTCCTGCACACCGTGCAGAGGTTGCTGAATCCAGGGGTCTGTCTTTACTCTTATTTTCAGTACCTTATCTTATAAACATACTCCTTTACAAGACAATGAGCTATTTGTCCACTGTTGAGTAAAAACATACTCTTAAACATATTTGTACTTTTCCTAAATTATACATCTTAATAAATGTTCAACTGTATTTTAAGTGTCATTATTATCAAATACAAATGCAACAAGGTAAGATAAGCCATTGGATTTCCATGGACGATCTACTTAATCTTTGTTTCAATAAAGCACATTTGCTTTAATAAGATTTAACCTGGAACCCAAAAATAAAGTAAACCACAATTCTAATAATCTTTTTCTCTCCATTTGGTGAAAAGGGAAAACATTCCCTACATATCTTAGATTCCCAAGGACATTAAAATGCAACAGATACACCTTTTTTCATATTGCAATAAGTTCTCTGCTTCTGTAAGAATATCATCACATTGAGAATATAATTATATTTGATTATCAAACTGAATTTGTAAAATTTTAATGGTATCTAATCTGCACGGTTAAACTAAATGTTGTCTGCCTTACAGGGCCTGATAAAAAAGATGTTTACTGTCACACTGTTTGTAAAGCTTTTTAGCTAGTTTCATTGTGTGAAAGGTGTTAACAGGAAATTTTCTCTACTTGTTAAGCACCTCTTTGTTTGTTCTGATTTCCTGCAAAGAAGTGTATCATATAACTGATTTGTTTGCACTTAAAACCATTCTGTAAAGTCTCCTTGCTACTTTATCTATTTAAAAACTTTAATTTTGTGACTCACTGCTGTTCTTCTGCTGTGATAAACATTTCTGTAGTGTTTACTGTCTAAAAGAGTGTAGGCTAGTAGCTGTAGTATTTTCCCAGTCCAGATTTGCTGTCTCTGGGCCTGTTTGTTTTTGCAGTGGTTGTTGTGAGGACATGACCAGGCCATCGTGAATTAGCAGAAGCCTTTTTTTACCTTCATCACAGGATTGTGTTGATTGGCTGCTGGCTGATGGAGGTTGGATGGTCTAGGGCTTGGAGTAAGCACTCATTGGTTCTTTTGAGCTATTTTTTTAAAGTTGTTTAAGGTTGTATCTTCTGGTATTTAACCCCTATCTTTGAGAGGATTTCTGTCTATACACACTGAGCCGAGTGGAGGAGGGGCATGGACTACAACTCTGATCTGAGATATATAACAATAAGTATCCTGTTTTTTTTTTTTTTTGCTTAATTTTACTAGTTATTGCTTCTAGCAATTTATATATAGCACTTTTTATTGCCTGCTGCATACTTTTTACTGTATTTTATTGCTGTTATCTAATCTGCACAGTTAAACTAAAATTCTCTGCCTTACAGGGTCTGATAAATAAGGTTTTTACTGTCACACTGTTTGTAAAGCTTTTTAGCTAGTTTCACTGTGGAAAAGGTATTAACAGGGGGTTCCTATTAGATGATCGAAGACGCATTTGAAAGAATGCGTCTTGGCTGAACTTAAAACAAAGAAAAGGCAAAATAGAGAAGTGGCTTTTAAGCAAATTCTTTCCCAGGGAAAGAATTCTCTTGTCCGCTTTTGTTACTTTGCCATTTTCGGCACTGTAGTGCAATCTCGGAGCTGGTATATTTAAGTAAGGGGGTTTGGGGGGTAAAGCCCCCCACTTTATGTATTCTTTCAATTTTTTTTTCTTTTTTTTTTTGGAACAGCGATTTTTTGCCCTTGAAAAAAAATCACTGTTCTGAGCTTTCGAGATTGTAAACTTTTGATTGCATGGGATCGATTATTCATCATTCACTTTTTTAAGCATTTGATGATATAATATACACCCTTAATGGGAAATTTTCTTTACTTGTTAAGCACCTGTTTGTTTGTTCTGATTTCCTGTCAAGGAGTGTATCATATAACTGATTTGTATGCAGTTAAAAGCATTCCGTAGAGTCTCCTTGCTCCTTTATCTGTTTAAAAACTTTCATTTTGTGGCTCACTGCTGTTCTTCTGCTGTGATAAACATTTCTGTAGTGTTTACTTTTTAAAACAGTGAGTGTAGGATAGTAGCTGTAGTATTGTTCCCCACCCTCCCTCTCTGTTGGTGTCTTGTTGTTATACTTGGTTGCTTTGCAGTTACCCAAACCTACTGTAAATTTGATCTGGGACACTCCTCCCAGTCTAGTGTCATTAGCTCATTCTACCTAATACAGAAAGAACATTTGAGAAGGCCAACCCACTTAGTTTCCTATCCTTGAATTCTCTTCTGCTTCTCCTCTCTCTCTTTCCTTTACTGTAACCAAAAAAATTATGCTTGTTTCCTGCCTTTCCTATAATTAGGCTAGTCCAAATACAGATTTGCTATATCCAGGACTGTTTATAAGCTTCTGAGCCCCCCCAAACCTGTCTGTGCTGGAGGAAAGCCTGCTAGCTTATCAGTGGGAGTGGTAAGCACTAGGTAACCTGTCTACCACACAAGGAGTGGTTCTGGCCCAGAAATTGTAGTTATTGGCCATTAGGGCAATTTTTCCATCTCTCTCAACTTTCTGATTTAAAAGCCTGCATTTGCACTTATTTCCCCCTTTCCTGTAAATAGTCTAGTCCAGACACAGATTTGTTGTATCCAGGACTGCCTGTAAGCTCCTGAGGCCCCCAAGCCTTTCTGTGTTGGAAGGAAGCCTGGTAGCTTATCAGTGGGAGTGGTAAGCACTAGGTAACCTATCTACCACATAAGGAGTGGTTTCTGGTCCAGAAATTGAAGTTATTGGCCGTTTGGCCAATTTTTCCATCTCTCTTAACTTTCTGATTAAAAAGTCTGCATTTGTACTTGTTTCTTTCCTGTAACTAGTCTAGTTCAGATACAGATTCTTAGTTTTAGCACTTGAATTTGCTTATTCGTGCTCAGCACTTGTTCAGAACTTGTTGTAAACACTAAATAAGCTACAAATTACTACAGCACTCAACCTTCCTCATTACCTAAAGGAAAACGTTTTTTTGTACATACTTTCCTCACTTGCTTAGAGAAAAACAACTCTTGTACTCACTTTCCTCACTTGTCTATAGGAAAATAGTTTTTATTCAGGCATGTCCAAGGGTCAGCTCCCAGTGTTCTCTCCTGTCTATCTGATGAATCTGGGCATCTTGGGGAAATGTAGCAATTGCCTCATGTACACATACAACCCGTTCCTCCTACCACCCAACACTACAACCTTTGGGAGATGCACTTATCTAGACAAATGGAGGTAAAGTTCTCTCCAGCCAAGACTGAACTTGACAGTCAAGAGGAGAAGGTAAACACTTGCACCACACCACACTCATCACATAGTCCCACTAAACATACACCACCAAAATCCACACATAGAAATACAAAAACATTCACAGAGGCTCTCAATAATAATCTGCTCAAGCAACAGAAACCTCCAAAGCAGAAATGCAAGCAACCTCCACCCCACCAACACAACCAAAATGACACATAGCCCACAGACTCAGTGTATCACTCAACCACAGACCATAAGGCAAAACAATGTACCCAACACACTAGTCATATGTGACTATATAGTCAGACTCACTGATGTCCCACTCACCAGGCTAAACAAGGAGAAGGTTACTGTCAGCTGCCTGTCAGGTGCCAGGATCCGCCACATAACCAACACACTCAGGTCACTCCACAATGAGTACAAATATGAGTCTGTCATTGTCCATGTTGGTGTGAATGACCTGAGACATACCTCCTTAGACTACATGAAAAGAGACATGTAAGAGTTTGCTGATCTTGTAACCCAGGCAGGTATGATCCTAGCCCTGAGTAGCATCCTGCCATCGCCCAGAATGATACCACATACAAGGACAAAATGATTGATTTCAACAAGTGGCTAAGCTTCTGGTGTCATTCTAAGGGGATCCAGTATCTGTCTGCCTGGGATGACATGATCAACAGACCATGATACGTTGCCAGAGATGGCCTCCACATGTCACCCCTGGGATTCTGGATACTGGCTAAGGCTCTTGCCACCCCTATAGTGCCTTTTTTAGGCAAGGTTCAAATGACAAATTCACCAGTGTAACAAGAAATGGTAAACAAAAACTGAGGGTAATGCTACTCAATGTTAGAAGTCTAAATCTAAAAATGCACTCCCTCGAGGCACTCCTTAAAATGGAGAACATTGATATCTGTGCAGTGACTGAGACCTGGTTCAAGGCTCCAGAGAGCATCCCTACATTACCAGGCTATAACTCATACCACACTTTTCAGCCATCTAACCTGGACCAGAACACCAAAGGCGGAGGTGTGTCCATATTCATTAAGGATATCCACACTTCCAGGCTAGTTGCTCAATGCATCCAAGGTTATTCAAGTGCAACTAATTCTGGGCAAAACTGCAATCCAAATTGTAGCTTGCTACAGATCCCCCACTATGCCCCAGGATTCCCACTCCTCTTTTCTTGATATACTGGAAAATATTAGGGTTCAACCAAACACCCTAATAATGGGCGATTTCAACTACCCCACCATTAACTGGTAAAACTACTCATGTAACGACCCCTTCACTCAACGCTTCCTGGAATTCAAAAATTTCAATGCCCTGGATCAAGTTATCCACACTCCCACCAGGGGCAACAATATCCTAGATCTAGTCATTATCAACATGAGTGACTGGTGTTCCACACCTGTAGTCCTCATTGGTCAGATCTGACCATAAGCTAATCACCCTAGATATCCACATCCCACCCCCACTCCCCATTAAGAAAACCATGGTAAAAATTTTCTCCAAAGCTAACTTCATGCTTCTTAAGACAGAAGTGGCAAACTTCATGACACCCATGCAGATGGACAATACAGTTACGACTGCTGAATCCTACACAAATGCACTCTATAAGCACTTACATGAGTGCATGGATCATGCTATTCCAAACAAAACCAAGATGCTATCCTCAAAAAAAAAGGAAGCCAATCTGGTGGTCCCATGTCATAAACAAACTCTACAACAGAAGGAAGAAACTGCTGCAAAAGAGAGTAAAATTCCATGAGTGGAGGTGTTCCCTGGTCAGCCTCAGTAAGAAGCTGAGATCCCTTATACGATCCTCCAAAGCTAGCTATGAAAACAAAATTGCCACTGATTCTAGAGACAACCACAAAGCATTCTATAGCTATGTCAGGAATCTCAATGGCAACACCCAGATCTTCTCTGAGTCACAGCACAACGGCACGGAAATTACAGAACCAACTGATATTGCCAACATCCTGGCAGATAGGTTCAGTGCTAACTTTACCCCCCTCTCACCCCCTAAAGGGCCCATATCTATACAGGAAGAATGAAAAGTCCCTGTAATTGCAACTATGCAGGTAAGAGCTGCACTCTCTAAAGCCAAAAACATAGCATCCATAGGACTGGACAACATCCCAGGCTACATTTTACACAAACTTCAGAATGAACTGGCTCCCCACTGAAGCACCATGTTCAATCATAGCCTCACATCAGGCTTTGTGCCCACTGAATGGCACACAGCAACAGTTATCCCACTCCACAAAGGGGGAGCCACCACTGATCCCGGAAACTATCACCCTATTAGCCTGATGAGCCTGGTCTGTAAGGCCATGGAACGCATCATCATGGAACTCATAAACAAAGACATTGGTAACCTTCAAACTCTTGACCCCACCAAGTTTGGCTTTGTGAAAGGCAGATCATGCCTCCTGAACTTGATTGACTTCTTTGAGGCAGTCACCAAAGCTGTAGATGAAGGTAAGGTGGTTCACACAGCCTATCTTGACCTCACCAAGGCTTTCAACACCATCCCCCATTCTGGAATTATAGCTAAACTGACTAAACTAGGTATAAATCCCAATGTCACAAGATGAGTTGCCAGCTGGCTCACTGACAGAACCCACACTGTAAAAGTTGCAGACTCCAAATCTGACTTCAAACCAGTGACAAGTGGAGTACCACAGGGTTCAGTCCTGGGACCTCTCTTGTTTGGTATCTACTTCTCTGAAGTACAGGCTAACACAGAAGGTCTTTGGCTAACAAAGTTCATAGATGACTGCAAACTAGGAGCCATAATCAAGTCCCCAAATGATGTGGACATCCTACAGAAGGGCTTCACTGAGACAGATGCCTGGTGTCAGAGCCATGGCCTCAAGCTCAATGCCAAAAAGTGCATTGTCAACTCCCTTGGTTAAAAACTCTATACCCATGAACTACCACATAGGCGGCAGTCTACTTAACACTGAATGTGTGATAAGAGACCTTGGGACCCAGGTGGACAGTAGTCTCTCCTTTGATAATCACATCACCGCAGTAGTCAAGAAATCCTTCTACGTGGCACATCTCATCACAAAAGGGTTTTCATCCAGGAAAAATGAGGTCATTGTTACCCTCCACTTGACACTCATTAGACCCATTATAGAGTACAATGCCCCTTTTGGAATGTACCTCACAAGTCATCTGTAGTAGCTGGAGGCCACAGAAGTACATCACAAAGAGGATTACTGGCCTCAAACAGATACCCTATACTGACCGTCTCAAAAAACTCCAGCTTTACTCCATAGCATATCATCGAGGTGATCTCTGCCTAACATATAAAGCAATGTCAAACCCAGAGCTGTTGGACATGCTACACCTGAAGAAATTCCAATCCCTCAGAGCTACATGCTCTAGGGACCTAAACCTTGCCACCACAATAAACAGGACATGCTGGAGGGATAGATTCCTGTCCCAGTGACTTCCCATACTCTGGAACAAGTTACCCATCTATGTCAAGCAAAGTTCCTCATTAGCACTCTTTAAGAAAAATTTTGATGAGTGGATGGGAAATAGGAAATACATCCCGGGGATCACTTCTGTGGCTCTGCTCGACAGGGGGACAGGAAAATAACTATCTTGGGTGGTGTAAGCCAGGGAACCTTGTTGGCTAGGCTTACATAGGCCCTTGGGTTGATAGCCTAGTACCTATCTATGAACCTATGAATCTAAAGAGAATGCAGTATCAGCAAAGATGGAGACATTCTCATATCCTTTACATTTCAGTGCACCTGCACCAAGCTACTTTTCCCCATTTTGCACATAGGATTATGGTGTCAAATCATTTTTAACCATCACCTAGAACCAATGTTCACACTTCCATGCAAATACATCATGTAAAAAGGTCTCAGACTTAATCACAATATTTAAATCACTGGTGTATTGTACACAAAGTTGCATAATAAATTATTGACTAATTCTAATCTTGCATCGACTCATGCCATACTAATCTCTTCAATAGTAGCATTCATTATCAAACTAAATAATAAAGCACTCAGAGGCCATCCTTTCTTAATGCCACTGTGAACAGATATACAGTTTCCAAACCAACCATTAACTAATGGTCTGACCCAAGTATCAACATAAATATAGTCACATACCATACAAATTCTCTTACTAATCTTATAACGACTGATAAACTATGCAAAATATCAAATGTCTTTTTTAACATTATTAGCTATGACTAATACCACACTATTCATAGAAGTAATGCTATCTATAATTTCTTGTAAGAGAAGTAACATACTGTTAGTTCTGAACTTTACTTCAAAAATGCGATAATTAAAAACTTTAAATAATACGTTGCTTAATTTATGCAATATTTTACTGATTAATTTGTAATCAGTATTATTCAACATCAAAAATCTGCAATTATTATGTTCTCTGTTGCCCTTTCTATATATAACTGTAACCACCGCTTTGCACATATCCTTATTCCTAACAGCATATTGAAGCCGTTCATGCAATGTGCCACTTCTGAGTGATCGTCATACTTCTGTAAAAAGTATAAGGGATATCATTAAGATCCAGAGATGAATCTAGAAACATTTTACCTAAAACGGCATCACATTCTTCCAAAATTATGTTTTTCTGAACAATTTTCATCTTCATTCAAAGTTTTTATTGTCCATTTTTTTCTACAAGTATTTATATTTTGCATACATTTTAGATATGTAATCTTCAATAACAGTCATATTCTCGGACATAGCAGAAATTAAAATACCATCCCTATTTTATACTGTTCATGTTCGAACTATCTTTTCTTTTCTGTTTTAAAGAAAAACATAGGGCAGGATTCACGAAGCCTCCGTGTAAGAGTTACAAGGCTTACACGGAGGCTGCAGTTAAACGGTGTGACGTCAGCATATCATGCATATGGATGAGGACATGCTGAATCACACCTAAGGCTAACACGGTCCATGTAAGACAGTAGGGGGCATGTCCGTAGGGCGAGCCCTGCAAACGGACACGCCCCCAGAAGAGTAAAAGTCCTGAAATTTAACTCCCACGACAGAGTCCGTGGAAATGTGAATAAACACAACACAACACATGCCCCCACAGACTATGAACATAAAATGTATAAATGAACATCTTATATTTTTTTTTATAAGTTGTAAAGATGTTTGCCCGTGAGTGCGCTCATTTGCGTGGGCGTGCCCAGCGCTTAGCCACAGTTAGCAGTCAGTGGAAAAGCATATAAGAACTAAATATGCAAATTAAGCCAAGAAGCAATAGCGTAGCAGTAGAGACGTTGGCTGAAGAGCAGGCAGTCATAGTTCGAACCCCCACAACATCAATTTTTATTTTTAGTGAAATAAGCATGAAACAATTCCCTGACATATATGCACATATATAAAATTATATTTTATATAAAATGTAATGAAATGGGCCATGTATTTTAAAGAAATATGAGAAAATAAAAAAAAAAAAATGTCAGATGTGCCTATAGCTGAGCTACAGTGTAACAAGTTGAGGATATGAGCAGTGTTTTAACAGGTGTAAAATGAGTGCCTGTAGGTGAGCAGTGGTTTAATAGGTGTAAAATGAGTGCCCAGGGTTGAGCAGTGTTTTAACACGCTGAAACTGTGTGCCTGTAGCTGAGTTGAGCGTAATATGCATGCTGACAGCCAAACCATGCATAAGCCAGCGTGACCCATTTGCGCGGAGCTGCACACCGCGCCAACAAGCTAACCGATGGGCAATGTTGAGCAAGCTGTATCAAAACTGCCTTTACACAGACACACCTCCTAGCCTGTGTAGACAGTCATAAAATATAAAAAGCAATGGCCAGGTTTGAACCCAGGATACCATGCACCGTAGTCAAAGTACTGAACCACTAAGCCATGACAGTCTCACTTAGAAATGCAGTAATAGCATATATATAGGAATGAATAGAAAGAGGAGCATGACAAAGCAGGTTTTGTGAAGCTGATACAATTCCAAAATGGCCAATCACAGATAAGTGCAGGAAAAACGTCATATATAAGCCCCATAGGCGGGAGCACACAGCATAACCGATTGTAGGACCGACTTGCAGCCAGGATGTCAGGTGTAGGAGAGGGTAGTTGCTTTCGAGCACAGAGGTGGGGCATTGAGGAGTCCAAATATATGGTTTGGCTCCTCGTCCATAATCATGAGGCCCAACTCATGCAGGGCCAGGTCCTGTGGGGAGCATATAGGGCTGAGGCGTGGGACCGGTTGGCACATGATCTCACCAGTGCCACAGGAATACCAAGGACTGGTGAGCAGGTCCATCACCACCATGCGGACCTGAAGAGACGGAAGCAGGACCAACTGAACCATTGGATCCAGGAGTCCTGGCAAATGCTAAATGCCCCACTACTGAGTAAGTTACATGTAATTATGTATGTAAGAAATTAACCTAGCTGATATTATGGAGATGTGTATTCTGATATTACTTCATTTATATTACAGCTGCAGGTGTCCGTTCTGCGAACCGTCAAGCCTATGGCGATAGGCTGGTGCAGTTGCACCACCAGGCAGGTCAGTAATTCTCTCCCTGTAACTGTAAATAAATATATAAGTATGACAGTTAGCAAAAGAGTGCAGTGTAGTCACTAATTAATAAAATGTGCAAGTAACAGTGTAAGAGAGTTTGCAAGTATTGCTTGATTACAAAAGTGTGATGCAGCCTGTAATCCAAACATAAAAATGAAACAAGTCTGAAATAAAGATGTCCCACCTGTAATATAATAGTACATAACCTGCAGCAGGCTGAAAAGTACAGCTGCAGAAGCTGAATAAAACACATGTGTGAAATATATCCCTGTTGAAATTCTGAAACATGACAGAAGTGAGACTGTTGGAAAGGATTGTTATAACTAAGTAAAACATGTCAATAAAGCCTAGAAGTAAGTACCATCCTGAATTGTAAAAATAAAACAAGTGAGAGAGTATGAGAAAGAGGTATGAATCCACCAATAAAGTAGTAATAACTCCTGAATAAAGTATACTGCAGTCAGTACAGAATGAAATGAATGTGACAGGCAGAACCAAACAGCAACATGTGTTGAAAACAGTACTGAAGCTGGAATGTGTGTCCCAAACTCTGGATATGTTGCTCTCAGTCTGCAATATGCAGATAGTATGGTTGTCTGAAATACCAAACATCCACAGTTGTCTATAGCCATATAAAGCAAATGTAGCAGGATGATGTAGCTAAACAGAGCCAGATATGAATGTGTATGAATAAATATGAAATGTATATTGATGTAGCAGTAACATTCGTATCACCAACCTGAAGTAGTTATCACATAGGAAACTGTAGGCAGACCTGTAGTGTGTATATATCTGCAGCTAGTAGAAATGTACAGCATATGTATAGGTATTTGAAGTTGTTAATTAAATATTTCTTCACCCTACCCTATAACCACAAATAATCCATTCCACGTGAAATGGGTATGTGCAATCGCAATTAACACCCCTGGAATTTGTCCTGTTGGTTCATACATATTTGCATGTACATTGATGCATCTGCCCTGTTCATACATCCAAACCTGATGGCCTGTTGCCATCAATCAACCCTGCATGTTGTTGGAATGTGTATTGCTGTTCAGATTATGCATGCGTTATGCTTGCTGTTCAATGGCTTGAATTCATGGGTGTTTGGTTAATGGGAATACTAATGCATGCTGTTACATCCAATTGTGAATGGTATTGTACGTTACTAACCCAAACTGTCATAACATAATGCAAAACATAGGATGACAGGGAAGGCGGGTTCCAATGGACCCACCTCTCCCACCTCAGCTGGTGAGTGCACCTGGTAGTAGTGCCCAGGCCGGACCCTCCTCCAGTGGCCCTGTGCCACCTGCGGGTGGAAGCGCTGCTGGAGATGAGGCTCGTCCCCCCTCTGCAAGCGTGGCCGGAGGAGAACATCCACTCACCCTCCATAGTGTCCGGACTGTGGTGCGTAGGGAGATCTGGCACGCTGTGCTTGGGCCCCTATGCCAGCTTGAGGCATGGCTGGCACAACTCACGGGCGTGCCTGCTGCCCGGCCTACACAGCCCCCAGCGCAGCCCCATCCTGGGCAGTGAAGGCACAGTGGCAACTGCCCATGGGTGGGGATCTCAGTTCCACTGTTGCCATCTGTGGGCTCATGGGCTCGAGATATCCAAACATCCATCCCCGTCAATTGTGTAACCCCCCCCACATGTGTCATACACCGCCCCTGTATGCGTCTTGTTTGTCTTGTCTGTTAACCTCCCCAACCTTCCTCCCCAGCTATACCAACTTCCTGTACCTGACATACCACTCTCACCTGAAAAAAAAAAAAAAACAAGGGCACTCTGTACCCACAAAAAAAATACGCCCCATACATAGCTGCCCATTTTGCACACATGTCTGCTGGACATGTAAACTGGCAATTACAATTGGCTGTACAACAAGTATTATTGTTGTCCTTACACCTCTCTCAGGGGTGGAAGGTTTCAAATTTCACACCAAATTACAAACATATGCACAGTTGTTGCTGATGAAGAAATGGGCAGCTATGGGCCTTTCCTACATCCCTCCTGCAAAACCCGAGCTTGTTTTCCTACTGTCCTACCCTCTTTGTGACCTCTTTTTCACCACTTTCCTATCTCCCCATTTTCTTTTCTTTCAAAGAAAATAGACGGGTGTGCGTGAGAGTAAGTACTTTTAAGCAGTAGTAAGCGGGTGTGCGCGAAGCTAAGCAGCAGTGCGCATGCGTAACCTCCGCACAAACCCGCGCTAACCCACTTACAACTGCTTAAAAGTGCCTTAGTCACTCTGAATGACAAGGCCTGTGGTGTTCACAGCAGCAAAATAAAATATTTCCCTCAGTCTCGAAACCAGGACCTTGGAAACACTAGTCTGCATGACTTACCACTAAGCCATGAGTGCTATACAAGAACATTGTGCTGAAAGAAATATATTATAAAATAGTAGGAATTAATGTAAAGGGAATATAGAAGTCTAGTGCACAAAGCATGTCATGTATATTTACTGTCAAATCTAGTGGATTTGTAAAATAGTACTGTGTGCTGAGAGACAGTCATGCTAGTTGGTAGCTACTAGGTAATAATGTCACAGTAGCATCTGGCAAGCCACACACATACTCAGAGCAGGATAAACACTGCCATAGTTGAATAGTTAAGAGTTCAGACATAGCAACTATGACTGAGTTACAGGGATGTCCCTGATGTGAAAACAAATGTCAAATGTGCCCCACTGACACCCTGCCAAATGTACTAACAGTAGGCAGAAAAGAGTAACTACACATGCAATGGTAACTATGACTGACTGAAGGTCTGCACCACCTGCACGGCACAAATGGTGTACTAATACATATGCTTGAAATAACCCACAGTCACAACTGCAGAGTATCAGAATATGTCACTGGAGTAACCCACTGCTATGTACCATTCCATGAGGCTGATAAAAGATGCACCGGAGAGTATCTGAGGCCTGCTCAGCAGCATGATCAAATATCCCTGTAAGTGTCAAGGCCCACATCATGGCCAGACCATACTGCATGCAGTAACACCCTACCACAATAAACACATAGGGAATTGCTGGCCAAACAGATTTAGCAAGCATTACAAGCTGTGAATGTAAATGGGAAATAGGAAAGCCATAGCAACACATAACAGGAAAGACAACCAGCAGGCATACAAGGAGTGAATGTAAAGGCCAAATATTGAAGCCATAGCAACAGATTGCAAGAGCCACTGCTATATACCAGTTACACCACAATCCCCACAGGAAAGCATACACACCCATAATACACAGTATTACCAGTCGTAGGTGTCAGTTTGCATACACACGGAGAACAGGACACTGGAGGAAGGAATACTCAGCTTACAGAACAACATGCATTGCAGTGTCTACAACACAGCCTGAAATATGAGAGACATACCAACCCTTACACTCACAGAACAGTGTCCACAGCAAACCAGCATGGTCCCCACCCTGATAATCTGAAAGGGCTATGCCTACCTAACAGACCTCTTTATAGCACAGGCCTGTAATCACAGTGAGAACTGCAATCACTACACAACAGGCTGCATGCAATTAGTAAATGCTGGCTAACAACTGGTGCAGAGGCCATCACATGGACATGTGCAGATACCTACAAAAGCATCCTGTACTCCCAGTCCACACATGAAATATAGTCATTGCACCCACTGGAGGTAGAGAGAGAGAGGGAGAAAGAGAGAGAGAGAAAACAAAAAAAGAAAGAAAGAAAGAAAGAATGAAAGAAAGAAAGAAAGAAAGAAAGAAAGAAAGAAAGAAAGAGAAAGAAATAACAAACCTGAAACAACAAAGCAAAGAGGCAGACAGCAGGTCAAGCAACTGCAAGCCTACACAAACAGCTACAACAAACACAGGTAATGTAAAGTACTACTATAATACTCTACATACTGTGAACCCTCCAGATGTGTTATTGGTCTGTATCTATGTATATGAGGATGTGCATAGGGACGGGGACATACTGAAACTGTCACTGAAGGCTCCGCATACATATGTATGTGATGATAGCTATGTGCACATAGCAGTGTAGGTTGTAGTGCAATGTACAAGTAGGTGGTACAGTAATGGGTGTTCAGCAGTACGTTACTGTGTGTATACATATGTGGAACTAAAAAAGAGTATATATATATATATATATATATATATATATATATATATATATATATATATATAAAACATGTGCATACGTATGTATATTGAGATATGCATGTATATATATATATATATATATATATATATATATATATAATATGCATATGTGTATACATAGATAGAGAGGGATGTAGAAATACATAGACAGATATAGTTTCACAGTGGCATAGTGTGGTACTAGGCTATCTGCAGACAGTGTATAGAAGAGATTTAGAAACCTGCGCCTCTGTATAGTAGTGACACAGTGAAGACCCCCCCCTACATAATAGCATTAGTGTACTGTGCCTCTGTCTAGTAGTGACACAGAGACGACCCCTGCTGTAAACCTATGATCTCCCATTCACTTGTCAAGAATGCACATGAAGAGTGTCAGTGAGGGTCTCTGCCTAACATAAACTGGGATCCTGTTCCACAGTATGGGAAGCCCCTTAGTGATGGATCTGTCCCTACAGTATGTCCTATTCATATGTGTGCTGAGGTTTAAATCCGTAGCTGTCATGCTTCTGATGGATTTGGATTGTATGAGGTGGAACATGTCCATCCTTACCAGATTGGACATGGCCTACTACATCAGGCACAGATCACCCCTACATAGGCAGTATGCTATGGAATAGAGCATGAGTTACATTAGTCTGGCAGCATATGACAGTTGTTGCAGACCCTTGATCCTCCTGGTGATGTACTCTTGGGGTCCCCCTAGCTGTTGCAAGTGCCAGGTGAGGTACATACCAAATGGGGCATAGTACACAGTCATGGGCCTGATAAGGGAGGAGTATAGGGGTACAATGACCCCTTTTGATGTGGATGTGAATCCCTGCATGATAAGGTGGGCAAGATAGGAAGTCCATCCAACCACTTCGGCAACGTGGGTGTCAAATGAGAGGTCAGCATTGCACAGTGTCACCAGGTCTCTGATTACTTTGTCTGTACTCAGTGGGTTATTGTCTATGTGATAATATGTAGGTACCTTGTCCGTCCAAAAGGGTATGAGTATACATTACATATCATGCAGTGTCAGGCCATGACTCCGGCACCAGTTGTTGGTGTCCGTGAGGCCTGTCAGTAGGATGTATGTGTCAGCAGGTGTATTGCCTATGGTGCCTAGTATGCAGTCATCTTTGAACACTGTCAGCCACTACCCTCCCATGTCTGCTTCCACATCTGAGAATGATATGCCGAACATGAGCAGTCCCAGGACAGAGCCCTGTGGGACACCACATGTGACTGGCTCTGAGTCTGACATGGCACCAGTGAGGTTGACTATAGGGTTTCTATCCGTTAGCTGGTTTGCAACCCATCATGTGACATATGGATTTACATGTCAGCTGTTGATCATGTCTATGATGGCAGAGTGCGGTATTGTGTAGAATGCTGTAGGCAAGTCCAGGTGGGCTGTATGGACCGCTATGCCCTCAGCAATGTCTATAGTGACTTATTTGAAAAGGTCAACCAGGTTCATAAGGCAGGATCTGCCCTCTACAAAGCCAAACTGGGTGGGATCAAGTGTCTAAATCCCCAATGTCTCTGTGTATGGGTACCATAATGATCCTTTCCATAGTGTTGCAGACCAGGCTGGTTAAGCTTATGGGCCGGTAGTTACCAGGGTCTGTAGAGGTGCCTCCTGTGTGGAGTGGGACTACTGTTGCTGTATGCCAGTGTCCAGGTACATATGCTGTAGTAAGACTACGGCTGAATAGCATGTAATGTGCATGTGTAGCTCCTTTTTCAGTTCACGTAGCATACAACCTGCAATACCGTTGGGTCCCATTGATGCTGTGTTTACAGCTCCACTGAGGGTGGTTCCCAGCTGGACATCTGAGATGACAGAGAGGTTACAGTCAGCTGGGATAACTAATTCCACATGTGTGGGTGAGGGAGTGGAGAAACCTGCACTGAACCTGTCTGCCAGACTGTTGGCATTATCTGTGTGTTCAGTGTAGCGTATGTCACTGTGAACTAACTGTGAACACAACTGGGGGTTCCCACCCAGGTGTGTAACATAGCAAAGGAAGGCCTTGTGGTTATCTGTAGTGACCATAGCGATGTCTCTCTCATTGTTGGCCTTGCATGTTTGTATGACAAAACTTATCTTTCTACTACTGCTGATGAGAGATGCCGTAGATCTATGGAAGTATGCTCTGCCATGCAGTAGCTACCATCTGTTTTTATATAATTTGTTCAATGCTGGGGTCCACCAGACAGGATGCCTGCCCTTGGTGGAGAGGGTCATGGTTCCATTTGTGATTGCATGATCCATGCATTCTTGGAGATGTCTGTAGAAGCATATGTGAGAGTGTCTGCATTGTGGGAAGTGGATTACACTGGCCGAGTGGGCATTAAGGATACCAACTCAGTTATAAGACGTGTAAAGTCAGCATGTGAGAGGTTTCCCACTGTAGTCTGTTGTGTTGTGGGGGAGGTGGGATATGTATATCCAGGGGGATTAGTCTGTGGTCAGATGTGACTAGTAAGGGGTATACTTCCAGTGTGTAGCACATTGTCCCCATGTTTGTGATGATCAGGTCTAGAATATTATCTCCTGTTGTGGGAGAGGTGACTAGCTGTTCCATTGCATTTGACATAGTGAATTCCGGGAACCTTTGGGCTAGGGTGTTTGGGGTAGAATAATGCACCCAGTGTATGTTAGGGTAGTTGCACTATCCCAATATGATGATGTGTTTTGGGACATTCATATCCCCCAATGTCTACAGGAAGGCCGACTGTGGTCCCTGAGATTGGGAGGGTGGTCTATAACATGCTACCAGAAGTATAGCAGGTTTGCCTATGGTTATCTGCACCTGGATGGTCTGTGATGCTTCATGTGTTGCCACTAACCTGGAGGTGTTTGTGTCCTCCATGAATATGGACACACACCCTCCCTTTTTGTTTTGTCCCGAGTCCTGGGGCCAAAATGCATGATACGGGGTATAGCCTGGTACCACTGGTGTTCTCTCAGGAGCCTTGAACCAGGTTCTCACTTACTGCACAGACATTGAGATTGGTAGAATATGTACGTACAGATATATGTAATACACATATACATATATAGATATCTGTAGAGACTTACACATATACAGATAGATCTGACTGACAACAGATATGTCTGTATATGACTATCTCTCACTCTCTGTCCCAACCCCTCACACTCACACTCACCCTGTGTCTCTCTCTCACTCTCTCCCCCTCTCTCCCCACATCTATATGTATATATCTACATCTATATATACATATTATATATACATATATGCAAACAGATATATATCCATATACAGATATAAATATATCAATACATATATATATATATATATATATATATATATATATATATATATATATATATATATATATAGACTGTGTGAGGCACATGTGTGCAGATGTCTTGCTACAGGTGCCTGGTGTCACAGGCATGGAGTGAACACCAGTGTGGATACTGGAGTACCATACCCCATTCAAAAACACTGACACCAGTAACCACCACATATGTACATGCCTGTCCACCACTGCATGTGTCAGGGGGCAACAGGGTCAACAAGTGTACAATAGGCTCCACATCGATATACACAGTGGCACACTAGTCCTGTAATACCTGTACATGGAATGTGTCAGCAGACATGGTGTGTCAGCTATGGACATGTAGGTCACTGTACCCCTCCACACCCCACAATGTCCTACACGGTATGTACCTCCCATGACAGCTACAGATATGGTGAAGGACACATACATATGCAAGTAACTGTGTCAATGCACTCAAACACCACAGAGCGCACACAGACTACCTACATAGAGGTTAACACTGCTGGATATACATAGTTCGGTCACACCCATGACAGTTGTCTCCCAACCATGGTAACACCTCCAACATCCACAACACAAATTACCTATGTCTGTCGTCCTTGTCACTGCAGTATAGAGCACATGATGGAGGTACGGGACCCTACCCACAGATATGACATACCCTGTAGTAGACCACACAGAATTAAGAAGCAAGGCTCCCCATGAGTAGATGTCAGACATACCCCTGCTGAATGTTATGCTGATAGGTAATACGCCATATGAGTTACCCTGCTTAACTGTTTGTAAGGAGCAGGTACGATCATAACACATGTGTCACAAGGGGCAGGGTAGCATAACAGTATGCTGCTGTAGGCTCAGGGCTAACAGCAGACTACCTACCTAGGACACAATGCACACCCATTAACACATTGCAAACGGAATATGTGAGGTGGAATGAGTGTGCTAGTGACTGGGTGCATGTTGTGTACTGGTTTGATTGCTCACCATGACTGTCTGCCTGTCATGGTAGTGTGTGTCCTTGGTGTGAGGCCAGAGACAGGTGTGTGGGGTATTGCGATCAACACATACTACATTGCCATATGTTGTGCTGTGTTACCCTGTATGTCACTGTGGTGTAGGTAAGGTTATGGCAAGTAAGAGTAGTGTGCATTACCAGTGAAATATGTAACGTGCATTGTGTGCAGTGCATGGGCTGATAAAATTCCCCATACAGTACCTTGATTCAAACCCCCAGTGTGAGGTTGTGCATTGTACCTGAACCAGTGCATTGACTGCTGCAGTATAATAGTCTGTTGTATGGAGTGTGCCAGGTACTGTTGCACAGTTGTCGGATGAGCACTGATATCTGGTCATGTACATGTGTATCACCCAATAGACAGTCAGATGCTATATATGGTGCCTAAGTTATATCACTGCAGTCAAGTATAATGTGTATTATGTGTGCTATAGTCTGCTGACAGATATTGCTGACATATTTTCCTTCTCCTTTTCAGGGACATGGTTCACCAGCGGAACCCAGTCTACTCCGCTGCAGAGGAGGAGGAGATACACCAGAGCCAGGTGCGGGATTTAGCTGTACTCTTTTCCCGCACCAGCCAGAACCAGCAGGAGAGGGCTGCACTGTGCCAAGATCTGGTCCACTGAGTAAATGACATAGGCACACATAACCGGACATATGAGCAGGTATGCCATCACTGCAGTGATTTAATTAGAAATGTCCGTCAGCGTGCATCAGATATCCACAGGCAGCAGCTTGCCACAGGTGGTGGGGTGGCTAGACATCCCCCCTCACGAGACTGGAGGGACTACTCCTGAGTGTTGTGGCTCCAGCACAGCAGCAACAACAACAGCATACATGTGTAATGATGGAGGCTGGAGCCACACAGCAGCAGGACATAGAGCGTGCAGGTAACATGCCATGTGTATAGTGACCATTCTGTACACTGTTAGGTTATGCATGTGTGGGGTGTGTCATCGATTAGTAGCTGTTATCTTGGTAATTATTGTGCATTAGTGATAACCTCATTATCTGCAGTACACCTGTGGAAGCCAACTGTTGCACTACTGAACTGTATCATGCCCACAGTATCAATGGCACAGTTGTGCCCACTGATGATAAATGTCTCTTTTCTGCAGGTCCCTCTGGTGTAACAGCAAGGCAGCCTATCCATGCTGGTGAGTGTGTAATACCATTACCTTCACTACTCTGTATACTAATAGTAATAATAGGCTGAAGCAGTAGTGCTATGTGTTTGATTGCAGGTGTGTTTGTGTCTGTGGGTTGATATCTCATATACTGAGGTGTGTGCATGTGTGCATGTGCCCATGTGCCCATGTGTGCATGTGCCCATGTGTGCTTGTGTGCATGTGTGCATGTGTGCATGTGCCCATGTGTGCATGCATGCATGTGCCCATGTGTGCATGTGTGCATGTGTGCATCTGCCCATGTGTGCATGTGTGCATGTGCACATGTGTGCATGTGCCCATGTGTGCATGTGTGCATGTGCGCATGTGTGCATGTGTGCATGTGTGCATGTGCCCATGTGTGCATGTGTGCATGTGTGTAGGTGCACATGTGTGCATGTGTGCATGTTTGCATCAGTGGTGGCATTGTGTACACATTGTAAACTGTGTTTCCTGTCTTACTCCCACAGGTTCTGGTGCTGCTCTGGTGTCATGCAGCAGGGAACCTGAATCAGCTGCTGTGGATAGTCATGATGATACCTGTGTAATGGCACAGGTAGGTGTGCCAGGGTCCATCACTGGTCAGCCAATTGACACTACACAGCTGTCGACCCCATCAATGGGCACAGTCATCCTGCCAATACATCCTTTGTCACCAATATCCCTAGGTGATGGACAGGATACAGTGGGCATTGACCAGGGTAATGTGGCACCGGTGGCACATGCATCCCCACACTGCAGCCATGGCCAGGGCCCTAACACGGTGCCACACAGGCAGAAATCCATGGGTTCTCGTGGGAGCATCCATGGGAGTACCGCCCCTGTCAGACGTGCCCACAGAGGTCTTTCAACCCCAGATATGTTTTGGGCTGTAATGCAGGCATAGTCACGTATGGAATGGTACACCAGACAGGGTCTGAGGGAGCTGTGAACATGTCGCATAGCCATGAGTGACAGTATGCGAGATGTTCAGGCTGCCATCTGCAACTTCACCGAGGTCATTGACAGACATTGGGGGGACACGTTAGATCTGTTCCACAACTATATGTCCATGAGCCAGGGCAATGGTTGATGGTTGAGGCGTTGATGTGGCTGTATGCCAGCAACAGCAGCAGCTGGCAGCCGTCGCGGACGACAACAGGGCCGTGGCTGCTCACATAGTGCCAGCAGCAGCCCCATCAATGCTGGGTCTGTTCTGTCATCGGACCGCCCCAGGAGACCACGTGCACATGGCGCTGGACAGTCCCAACAGGGACCTGTCTCCAGTCAACGAACACCTGCTTCTGATGACAGTACCCAGTCTGGCTTGGTACCTGATATGGTCCGTAGCACCCCTGCCAGGCACAGGTACCATGTCCGTGGCCACAGACAGTGATCTGTATGTCCTGGCAGGTACAGTCTGTGGCTGTCCACAAACACCTGTATATGGCAGCCATGAGGTGGGACTGTGTGCATTCATACACACATGCAAAGTGATAACACCTAGGGCTACCACATACACGCACACACTGCATCAACATTGCCCCATCTTGTACTGCTGTCCCTCACAAACACACACACACACAGACATGTCAATTGGTTGTATTAGTGGCAGACTCAGGCATACCAGGTACACACCCTGTGCATATGATGAAACTGTGCCACCTCCTGCAATCTGTAACATCGGTGCAGGAACAGTTAACATGGTGCTGATGCACAGGGTGACTACATAGATGTATTGTAATAGTATGATGTTGACAACAGTACAGTGTAATTATAGCATTGTGGGTATATACCAGCATGCCTGATGCAGTTACAGTATGAATGTCATTGTATTGTTTTGTACACCCATACTAATTACCACAGTGTTCTGTCTGCACATCTTTGCATACTGCTGGTGAGGCTGTGAAGAGATGGCCACCTACATAGGTAGCACAGGAGATACAACAATGTACATATTGATACTCAATGATGGCCATGTCAGCTGCAAGTTGCATGCTGTCCACACACGACTCTGCAATGCAGATGTTTCAGGATGTTGATATCTGTGCAGTACTACACAACAGGTTCAGGGCTCACAAGAGCACACTAGCACTACAAGGTCACACCTCATACCATGCATAACAGCACCAGAACTAACTATGACAGGAGAGAGAGTGTCCATACATGTCAAGGATACTGTGGTGCCAGGACAGGTAGCATACATCATACTACATCAGGAACTGCTGAGTGAGGGCTCAGTGTCTGTTATTTGACATGTGTATTATTACAGGTATGAACACTTGGGTATCAGGCCAGTTATTCAACATTACGGAGGTACGTGGTCTATACACTTGTGGGGGTTATGGCTGGACCCAGCCCGTCTGACCTGGGAATGTCTGGGTACTGGCTTAGAGTGCCTGCATATATGCACTGTTACAAACTGGAAGTCGTACATGTTGTAGCATAGTCTACATACAGACCTGCTGACTGTAGCTTTGTTTGTATGCATGTTTGCCTGTTATGTTCCTGAAACACTGATTCCACCTGCAGTGCAGATATACAGTGCCTCTGTGGATCCCTAGTGACATCTGTGTTGCTTACTGTACTGATGTCCATGTGTCACTTGACAGAACATCACTGTTAGCCCTGTTTGCATGTAGCTTGCCTGTAACACATTGCATATGACTTACCTCACATTTGCTCAAGACAGCATTCATATATGCCAGCACTAACAATTCAGGAGCACTACACCCTCACATAGTCACCTTGAGTACCTTGTTCCCCATTGGCCCTATGTGTCTTTTCTTAGTATGGGAGTCACAATGCTATGGTAGCATGTGCAAAGGTCACCTGTCGATCTACTCTCAGGTCCAGTTGGTGAATCTGTGAGTCATGTGGCAATGTTACAGCTGCCTCATGTACACAGACAACCCTCTCCCCTTCCCATACATGTACAACACATGTGAGAGATGCAACCACATAGCCAAACTGGGGGCTAAGCTCTGTTTACACAGCACTGGCATTCCCTGGCAGGTGGAGTGGGATACTACAGTGAATACAGTACCAGTTTCCCATAGACCTGCCACGACCACAATCAAAACACAGACACACACAGGTACATTATTGGGCTCTCAGAATAGCATCCTGCCTGAGCAGCTGACACCTGCAAAGCAGACACACAAGCAAACATTACGCCAGAGCAGAGCACATGCAACACATAGCTCACAAAGCCTGTGTGCCAAACAGTGTCAGGCCATACAGCTAGACAACCCACCTGCTACGGTTGTATGAGGTACCTCTATTGACACGTACACGGTGGTCCTGCTCCCAGGCTGAACAAGGTTATGGTCATGCTGAGCTGCCCGTCGGGCACTATGATCCACCACATAACACAAGCAAAGCAGTCACTCTAAGGCATGTAGCAGTATGACTCAGTCATTGTCTGTGCCAGTGTGTATGACCTCTGATGCACCTCCCTGGACTACATGTTAGGGGACATGGAGGGGCTCTCTGAGGTTGTGGCATAGGCTGGTATGACCCTGGCTTTGGGTAGCATCTCACCCTCACCATGAATGCTGCCACAATATGTAGACAGGATCATCGGTTTCTGCACTTAACGTATCTTTCAGTGACATCCAAAGGGGATCCAATGCCAGTCAGTGTGGGATTACATGCTGGACATGCCACATTGCTTTGCTTGGGACAGCTTGCACCTGTCACCCATGGGCCATTGTATATTGGCAAAGGCTGTTGCTACACACATACTGCCTTTGTATGCAAGGCTGACATTACATAGCCACCTACACAGGTATCACATGGGATGGGACACTAATAGCAATGCTACTCAACAGCAGCAGTGTAAACCTCAAGATGCATGCAGTGGAAACTGTCCTTAGCATGGGGTACAGCAATATCCATGCAGTAACAGACTCCTGGTGCAAGGCTCCCAGGTGCACACCATCAGTGGCAGGTCATTCCTGATACCATGCTTGTCATCCCCTACACATGCACCAAAACAGAACAGGGGGGATGTATCCAAAGGCACCTCAGATACACACACCCCCAGGTTGGTGGCACTGCACAAAGCATCAGAGCCTCTCCATGTGCAACACACAGTGGGTTAGACTGCCTTCAGGTTCATAGCCTGGCACACACCACACTCCCATACCCAGGAAACCCACTTGGCCTTCCTGACAACACTGGGAATAGGATGGTCTCTACACACACCATTATATGGTTGTACTGCAACTACCCAAACATACAGTGTGAGCATTATTCTAGCTGAAAGACCCTATCTGAAGGTGTCATTTCATTCATTCCCTGCATTGTTATGGAACAACTTGTTACCACTCCCACAAGTGGTGACAACATGCTGCACCTGTTCATCACCAACATGTGGACTATATGCTCCAGACCAATCATGCATCCCTCGCTGGTGGGATGACACCATCTACAACCCACACTGTATAGTCACATACCACATGCAGCCCCTGCACAGAACACCCCAATCATACAGTTGTCTGATGCATATTCCATGTATTCACATGAGGCAGGCTTCAGACATGGGAACTCTTGCAGTTCACAGGTACATATGTGTAGGTGGCACACACATACATCATGTGTGCATTGACATTACTGATATAATGTATGTCGTGCAATATTGGGAACAACACCACACACACATGGACAAACTGTGTGACAAAATTACACATGGCATGTGTAGGATACAAACCCCTACCTATCTATGTTAGATCACTTGTGAGAGTCGCATTAGCAGAGCACGCTATTTTCATTACTGGGAGGATTGCTTTCTCCTGCTGTACTTATAGGGTGCTGACATCATCAGTGTTTAGACAGTGGAATATGCAACATGTTTTGTGTAGTAATAGTTGCCAAAAGGGACATTTTTATACACATGGAATTGCACACACTACTTCCCCATACACAGTCACACACACAGTGGGCACTTGCAGGATTCAAACCCCTATCTAACTCTGGTATGACACTAGTGAGAGACGCAGTAGCAGAGTGCACTATTTGCATTACTGAGGGGGGATTGCTTTCTCCTGCTGTACTTATAGGGTGCTGACATCATCAGTGTTTAGACAGTGGAATATGCAGCATGTTTTGTGTAGTAATAGTTGCTAAAAGGGACATTTCTCTTACACATGGAATTGCACACACTACTCCCCCATTCACAGTCACACACACACTGGGCACTTGCAAGATTCAAACCCCTACCTAACTATGTTATGACACTTGTTAGAGATGCAGTAGCAGAGCGCGCTATTCACATTACTAGGTATAGTTTCTGCTCCTGACATATGTATAGTGTGCTAACATCATTATGGATGAAGAGGTATGTACATCTGTTACTATCCATCAGTAAGGGGGAGAGCATATCTATGCATTAACTTTGCACAGGCACAGTGGCCTACTGTACTGTGGAGGCAGACACCAAATACACTGTGGATAGCCTTCTGTATTCCCTAGGGACAACAGTCAGGTATTGCACTCTATGGCCATATGTTTACCTGTCAGATGCACGTATCTGTTGCTCATATACTGTTTGTGGGTCTTTATTGCCATAGCCTTCCTTATTTCTATAAACAACGTGTGTACTGTGGGAGTCTTTCTGACTGCTGCATGTGTAAGGTAAGGTACATGCGAACTGGGGCATAGTTGTCACCTATGAGCCTGATACGGGAAGGGTATGGGGGCACAGTGACCTCTGTAGATCTACATGTGCATCCTTTCATATTAAGGTTGGCAATATAGCAGGTCTTCCTGGCCACTTTGGCAATGTGTGTGTCACATGATAGGTTACCATCCACTTGTGTCCCTAGGTCCATGACTACTTCTTCCATACATAATGGATTGCCACCTATTTCATACTTTTTGTGTGCCTTGTTTGGTATTTGTTGGGACATTCATAATCTGAAGTGTCTTCAGGAAGGCTGGCTGGTGTACCTGGGTTTGTGTGTGGGGTCTGTAGCAGGCTTCATACAGGTACACAGTTTGAGACAGTGTTACTCACCTGTGGATAGTCCATGCTGCTTCTTGCTGTGGTACCAACCTGGGGGTTTGGTTATTCTTGATAATTACTGGTAGCCACACTCCTATTGTCGTGTGTTCCATGTTTTGGAGCTGTAGAGCATGGTATGAGGCATAACCTGGTAGTATTAGGGTGCTCTTCTGGGCCTTGCCCAGGTTTCTGTTACAGAACACATATTACCATTCTCCATGTCGTAGTGGGTTTGGTCTGCATGCATCTTGCAGATTAGACTTCTGGCATTGGGTAGCATTACGTCCAGGTTATTATCCCTTGTGCAACCTATGTTGGTGGGTTTGTGTTTCCAGACTTACCTATTCCAGGCACAGTGGGGGTAACAGCAGCCTTTGCCAGTATCTACACAGCCAGGTGTGCTGGGTGCGTGCCATCCCTAGCAGGTGGGGCATCATGTCTTGCTCAGCATGTCAGCCCAGGCTGTCATCCATGTGTTCCCCCTTGCTAACAGCAATACCTCAGCCAATTATTGTACTTGATCTTGTTGTCTTCATAGTGTGGCATCATGCTTGGTGAGGGTGAGATGTTAGGTTGGGTCTTCATGTTTGCATATGCTAGATGGTGCTACATTGCTTAGCACATGGCAATCATGCCTCAGGTGGTGCTGCAGGGCTGCCTCTGTCGGATGCACATACTACACTCCCTGTACATGTTTGAGAGCAGGTTATGTCATGTTTGGCATCCCTGTTACTATATGAGTGAGTTTATGTGCTATGCGTTGCCTCTTTGCCAAGGCCAGAGCATACTGGGCATACCTCCTTCTGCCTACTGGGGCAGGCTCAGGTTGTTCCTCCTCCGAGTCATGCTCTGCCTGTGATGGCCTTGGCAATGGTGGGGGGCTGTTTGGCCCGGCCCTATGCTGGTCCTGCTGCAGCTGTTTTCACAGGATCATATTATGTAGCATAGCACATACCATGACAATTTGGGTATATGTAGTTGGTGAGTACTGCAAGGCTCCACCAGATGTGTCTAGACACCGGAACCGTGACTTGAGCAGCCCAAACACATGCTCTATTACATTACGTGTTTGTGCATGTGCCTCATTATGGCGTTCCTGTTCAGGTGTGTGTGCGTTTCTGATGGGTGTCATCAGCCATGGCTCCAGTGCATAATCTGCATCCCCCACTAGGTGTCCATGTGGGATGTCCCCTTTGGCAAATGTCTGGTACAGCTGCGCCAAATGCCAGATATGGGAATCATGGTAGCTCCCAGGGCAGCCAGCACACACATTCATTATTATGCCCTGGGCATCACACATGACCTGGCAGTTGATGGAGGGGAAGCCCTTGCAGTTAATGTAGGCCCTACCCCGCTCACCGGCTGGTGCTTTGATGCATATGTGCGTGCAGTCTATTGCACACACTACATCAGGGTATTCCGCTATTTGCTGGAAGAAACGTATATTGCTGGCCAATACCTCACGGGCTTTGGGGAAATATACATGATCACCGACATGTGCTGACATGGCATCCAGGAACTGATGCAGTACCCTGGAGGCTGATGCCTGTGATATCCCCATCATATCACTAGTTGGTCTCTGGAAGGTACCTGTTGCTAGTATTCTTAGGCCAACACATACCTTGGTTTCCACTGGGATGGGTTCCCCTCTGTTGGTTCTGTGTGTGAGGCGTGGCCCGCACAGCTCGACAATTTGCTGCAGGAGGTCTCTGTCCACTCTATAGCGCTCCACTATCTCCAGCTCATGTAACCCCTGGTAGGTGACCCTGGGCCTGTACACTCTTCTCCATCTCCTCACTGTGGGTTGTCTGGCAGCATTTCCATGATCACCACCCTCAGCAAGTCTCCTATGTCTCCTTATGACAGCTATGGCAGCCCCTAGCATGTTTGGTCTGAGTGCAGGTTTTTCAGTTTGCACTTCTACTAGCTTACTCCTGTCTTGCAGTATCTCTTGAGAGAAACATACTGCAATGCTGTTTGCAGTGTTTTAAGTGCTGGGCTGGGCTTGTATTCTGCCTGTGTAATTGCCTGCTTCTAATTGTTTTCACCTGCTACCTCTACAGGTATTCCCTGCTAGTTTCCTACTATTTCTTCTGCTTCCTTTTCCTCTCTGTTTTCTCAGGGGGAGCAGCGTGCATACCAGCGAAAACACGCTCACAGTGGCTACCACGCATGCACACATGCTTACACGGACTAGAATCTGCTTATTCAGGTTAAAACACGCGCACACCAGCGCAAACAGGTCTACAGATCTTTAAACAGGCTCCTACATGCTTACTCTGCCTTACACGCGCGCACTCTGTCTTACTTGCGCCTCCCAGCGAGCACACACGAGCATGCACATACAGCAAGAAACTTTGGTGTTGGCCACAGTGTACACCTTCCATTTCTTGACTTTCCCATGCTTATCTGTTGACATTCCTCTTTTTCTGCTGCGTGATTGATATGTTTCACATACCACTTTGCTCCAATGAGCTTGCTTTCTTCCTGACATTCCCCCCTGTGATGTCACCTATCTCCTACTCTGTTACTCCCCCTTATCTAACTCTTACACTACACAGACTGTGCTCATTTGCTATGTGACAGTGTGATTCACTATCCTACCATTCATTTACATAGGATTGCCTACTAATGCTTAGTTACATGTCTTACACTCAGCTTCCCCCCTTAGCAACCACTAGACGGTGGCCATGTTGTTTTTGGTCTGCTAGTCCCTGCATTGCAAATCCATGCATTACATAAAACCCACATTTGTGGGTTTCTAACCTTCATTTTTCAGTTTTATATAGCGCAGCCCGTTTGCGTGGGGCTGCGCTGTGTTTAAACGTCGCTGATCTCCGAAAAAAAAAAAACTTTTTTTCATGTTTGCATCGGTTTACCATGCCAATGACCACATATTTGGCCATTGGCATGCTGTCTGTAACATTTGCACAGTTTATTTGGAGCTGTCATGGCTCTGTTGTGTTATTTGCAGTAACGTACTCAGTTGTCAACTGAGTACATTTCTGCAACTAACACGACTCTTACACGGGCTGGTTTCAGCTTCGTGGATCGCTAATCTACCTCATTTGCATGCCTTTCGGCTGCAAGTGGGGTGATTAGCATATCCACACCCTGCCCGTGTAAGAGTCATGTTAGCTTTCTCTTACACGGGATTTCGGGCTGTTCCTGGATCGCGATGGCTGCATGGAGTCTTACATGGCTCTTAGACTCCGTGCAAGCCATCGTGAATCCTGCCCATAAACATTTCTTATTCAGTGCCTTAATCTACATGCATATGGCTATACAACCACGTTTCTATTCTTTCCTGACTTAAAAAAAAAATCAGTCTTCTCTCTATAACAATGAATGTGAAATATCCTTACATAAAGTACATTCATAAATATGGCATGTATCCCTGTATGTACTTTTTCTACATTTGTTTCTCAAATGATCAAATAATTTTTCATGTCTTTCTTTATACAATACTCAAAATTGTTTCCATGTTTCACACAAATCCACTATAGTGAAATGTCGATCCCATAACAACTAACTTTCTAATTTCCATTCTTCTTTGGTGATTATTTATTCATTTATTTTTTAGGTATCATTTTTATCTTTAAAATGTGACATGTAATAACCAATTTCAAAACATAATGCCATATGGTCTGCAATTTGTAATTCAATTTTTGTATTTTGCAATAAGTATAAGCTTTAACAAATTAAAAAAATAAAATAAATTTCCATAACTAAGGAGCCTCTTTAATATGTACATTCTACACCTGGTCCTAAAATCATCTACTCAAACTTCACAACATCTCACTAATATATTAAATAATTTTCCTTTACTTCTCCTTAACTGACAATTAAAATCTCCTGCTGTCATAATAGCCATATTAAGGGTAATGTTATATTTCTATAAATCAAATACATCTTCCCTATCCTTCATACCTGTAGAAGCATATAGGAAAATTATCTGCAATGTGTTTGTTCATACCCTAAAATTACATACTAATAACCTCCATGGAATGGTGATTAGTCTAAAATAGTTTTTCTTGTTATAAATAGTACCACTGCATATGTCCTTTCTAAAACTCCAAATCACTTTATCTCCCCATTGTAATTCTATGACATTTTTGTGAAACAGTCAACATCCTAATACCTGTATCTACATTCCTACAGAACTATAATGTTGTTAAACACCTAAATTTATTTATAGTACTAATAGCATTTAAACTACAGACAGTAAAGCTATCCTTTCTCATTTTTTTGCACTTTAAGCTCCTTGTTTCATTTTCTTTTCCCCAGCCCCTTTCCCAACACTATTACTTTTCCTGTAATTACCATCACTAACATCAGCATTTAGACCATCACACCATCACTCCCTAAATGTTCTCAGCAGATTCAACATTACTTTATTTTACCACCCCCACCTTCTTCACCATCACCCGAAGATAATGGCAAATTTGTTTCCTTTATAGTTGGTTTCTATATAATATTAGTATACTGAGACATATTTTCTTGTTGCTCAATTTCCTTAATCTGTAGACTACCAAACCAAAAGTGTATTACAGATTTACATTTTTTACCAAATCTATTTTTTTCACAGTGTGCTTAATCTCATGACACTGTATACATGAACCCCCGGATTCAGCAAGCAGCCGTGCAGGAATAAGTTATTCCTGCATGGCAGGGACCGTTCCTGTTCAGCAGGGCAGTGCACCATGCATATGTATGAAGGTGCGCTGCCATACTCTAAAATGGACAAAGTTCCATGTATGAGAAAAGGGGATGTGTCTGAGAGGAGAGCTCTCACAATACACATGCCCCCTGCACTCCAGAATTACCCTTTGGCAATTTAAAATGAGCGAGAATGCTCGGAACACCCCCAACCCATCAGTGAAAGAAATCTGGTCAAAGCCATAAGGGACAATCATCCCTACCAAGCCAAAAGTGGATAGAATAATGCATTTAGCATAAGCACATAGCACGCACCTCACAACCCATCAGAGTAAGGAATGTGGACAAAGCCAAAAGGGACAATCGTCCCACAAAGCAGAAAGTTGATAGAATAACAGGTTCAGCATTAGCAGGGATATTCTGAAGGGTACAAATAAAAAACACAACAAATATTTTTTTTTATAAATGCGATAATGTTTAAGCATAGCTATGCTGCTGTACCCGTTGCTTAGTTATGCTTAGTCCAGCTTAAATAGCACAAGAAGTTAAATAGCAAGAGACATCCAACATAAGCAGTAATGCAACAGTGTAGTGGTTAGAGCATATGCTTTACAAACAGCCATTCTTGCTCGATCCCCACTGTAACCAATTTGTATTTTATATGTGAAAGCAGTACATAAACATTTTTTTATAATTAGCTTCTAAATAACATATATTTGTTAACCAGAGTACTGTAGTAGGTCCAGATGTGAGGTGTCAGTTTAATAAAGTAGTGAAACCCCCAAATAAATACAAGTGCCCCATACAGTATAGTCACATATGAATAAATGTAATGAAAGAACATTGGGGGATGTCAGGGACAGTAAACAAATTTATAATATTTAATGAATGATGAAGCAATCCCATACAGCAGATAGTCTATAAAATAAAAAATAAGCAATGCTAAGCATTGCAAAGCTCTGCTTACCCGGTGTAAACATTGTGTAAATATGACTGCTAAGCAATGAGTAGCCCAGCTAGGTGGATTTGCCCATTGGTAAGCATTGCTGAACCTGCCCCTTTAAGCACTGCTAACCTTATCTAAGCAGGTTTGCCCATAGCATAGCTCAGCTCAGCATATTCAAAACCATCCAATCACGGCAAAGGGTGGGAAATTGGCCGTATCTAAACCCCTAGGCAGGAATACAGCTCATAACTGGTTGCAGCTTCCCACTGTAGGCAGTATGGCAGGTGTTGGTGAGGGCATGCACTTCCGGGTGCAGTGCTGGGGCATACAGGAGTCCAAGGTCATGGTAGGACTCCTGGTAAATAACCATGAGAGACTGCTGCAGGGCCAGTACCAGGCCTCCCAATATAAAACAGAAGCCTGGGACCATCTCGCCCATGATCTCACCAGTGCCACTGGTATCCCACGGACTTGTGAGCAGGTCTGGCAACACTATGCTGACTTGAAGTGGAGGAAGAGGGAACTCTTGGATGATTGGGTCTAAGAAACAAGGCAGAGGGATGATGTCCCAGCAGTGTGTAAATATTCATATCAATAACTGTTTACCAAAGTCCAGCCTGTGTATGTGATGGATTGGTATGGCTAAATATTTTTATATTCCCCTTATAGCTGCAGCTGAGCAGGCTGTGAATCAGGAAGCCCATGCCAGTAGGTTGCAGAGGCTGCATCGCGAGGCTGGTGAGAAACAATCATGCTTGTAGTAGTCATACCAAATAAATATAAAGTAGTAGAAAGTCATCTGGCAGCATAAAAACTGTATATGGGTTGTACTGAATAAACCAGACAATATGACAGCAATAGTCCATATAGGTGATATTTCAATAAAACCGTAACTGCCTGGCAATAAGGTTCTAAATTCTGGACTGGTTGTGATTACTCTGGTATTGTATGGCATTTAGTGTTGCAGTCTCTGAATAGTAATGTTGTGTTAACCACTGTTACCCACAGTGTGCTACATAAAAAATATGTCTAGGAATACCTGTATAAGACTGTTGTAAGTACAAGGACTGATTGTACAACCAAGAGACTTAGACAGAAAATACTAAAAGAAAAAGCAGCAGTTTCTAAATAGCTCACTCTAATAAAACTCAAATTGTTGTATTTTTAGCACACACAACCATGGTTTGAATCCTGGGAGTGGTAGTAAGCTGTATGCATAATCATACCTCTTAACTATAAAGATTTTCGCAGAATATCCAGATAATTGCTCATATTTTTGGCTGGTTCCTCTGTCTCCCTGGCAAATCACTGGGATGATCTCAGAATTGTAGTCACTAAATAATGACATACATTTGATTTTTAGACCCAAATCCTTCAGAAAAGGTATATTAAATCAAATCATGTTACTCTAGCAACTCTCCAAGTTTATAAGAGCAATATTCAAAATATGTCCCTACTTGTACCCCCATGTTGTCAAGCTTTGACCAGGGTGTGTGCATTAAGAAATTGAGAGGTATGTGCATAATATTAACTAGGAATCTGGAAATATGTGTAGAAACAGTCAGGTAATGTGAACAAACATTCCCCCCACTGGTCTTTCAGATAAAAAAAATGTAACTGCCTGGCAATAAAGTTTTAAATCCTGGACTGGTAGTGTTTACTCTGGTATTGTATGCCCTGACATGTAGCATTCACCAAGATCTGATATCAGAATAGTAATGTTATATTAACCACTGTTACTCACACTGTGCTACATAAATATGTGTCTAGGAATGTCTGTATAACACTATTGTAGTTGTGAGTACTGCAAGGATATATAAGTTAATTGACATCTCCCCCCCGCCATATCTGCAACAATAATCTAAACACAAAGTCAGATTGTACAACCAAGAAAGACTTAAAAAGAAAACACTGAAAGAACGGACAGTGTTGTCTAAATAGCTCATGCTGATGAAACAGAAATTGTTGTATTTTTAGCAGACACAGCCATAATTCGAATCCTGGGAGTGGTAGTAAGCTGTATGCATAATCATACCTCTCAACTGTACAGATTTTCCCTTAATGTCCAGATGTTTTGCATATATATTTGGCCTGTTCCTCTTTTTTCCTGGCAAATCAGTGGGATGATCTTAGGATTGTAGTGACCAAATAATGACATACATTTGAGTGTCAGACTTCAAATCCTTCAGAAAATGTATGTTAAAACAAATCCTGTTACTCTAGCAGCTGTCTAAAAGTTTATAAGAGCAATATTCAAAATATGTCCACATTTTTACCCCCATGTTGTCAAGCTTTGTTCAGATGTTGTGGATTAAGAGATTGAGAGGTGTATGCATAATTACAGCTAGGAATCTGGGAATATGTGTAGAAAGTCAGGCGGTGTTAACAAATATTCTCTCCACAGGTCTACCAGGTAAGAGAAGTAGAATTTTGCTATAAGACAGTTGAAGTATACACTGTGTACAAACATACCACTGCCCAAACCAAGGTCATAGGTTATTGTAATAATACCTGTAGAGTAATGATTAGAGCAATGATCATTAAAGTTGTGAGTACTGCAAGGATATATAAGTTAATTGACATCTCTCCCACCCGCCATATCTGCAATAATAATTGAAACACACAAATTAATGGGCATGTTTACACCAAACCTGCTGTTTGGACATATGTCCTATTGTTCAACAAATATTGAAATGTGTTTCTATTAATGTTCCATGTTGAAATACTATCATTGTTGGCCTGTTGCTATCAGTGTAACCTGCATGCTGCTGTAATGGCCACTGTGGTTCCATATATGCATGTGTTCTGTTTGCTATGCAACTGTTCCAAATCTGGTGTTTTGGATGAATGGGAATATATATGCATGCTGTTATAACTAATCCTGGATTGTGTTGACTATTACTAACTCACATATGTTCTAAAATTGCAACACCATAGAACGTTTGGGAAGGCCAGTACCAGTGGACCCACCTCTCCCTCTTCATCTGGCCATGGCACTGGGCCCTAGCACATCTGGGACCTACCCTGGGACCTCTTCATCTGCTGGTCCTGCACCACCTTTGGGTAAAACCGTTTCAGGGGATTGGTGCATAGCAATCTCCAAAGGGAGTTTGGAGATCTGCTATGCCAGCTTCAGGGCCGTGTGGTACCATTAGAGGGTCAGCCTTCCCCTCCTGCTCAGTCCCCAGCACAGCCACATTCAGGACCATGAAGGTGCAGTGGTGACTGCCCATGGGTGGAGACCTTAGTCCCACTGTTTTCATTTGGGGGCTCATGGGCTTCCGATTTTCAAACATGCCTCCCTGTCCAAGGTGTTTACTCTCACATGTGTCATATACTGCCCGTGTATGCATGCTTGTCTGTCTTGACTGTCTTTCTACCCAACCTACCTCCCCAAATATACCTACTATCCTTCCCCAGCATCCCACTCTCACCTTAAAAAAAAGGGCAGTCTGCTCCCAAAAAATTCCGCCCCATACATTGCTGTCCATTTCACATACATATCCACTAGACACATGTAATCTGGTCTAATTGGCTTCACAGCACATCATTGTTGTTCTCACCCCTCTCTCAGCTGTTTGAGTGTCCAAATATACCTCCAAATTCAGTATATATGCACAGCTGCTGCTGTAGAAGAAATAGACAGATATAGACCTTCCCTACATCCATCCTGCACATCCCTAGCTATTTTCTCTATTGTCTTTCCCCTCTTTCTGCCCCCTTTTTCACCACTTTAGGCTGTCTGTAGGCATATTTAACCAAAGGTTAGCATTGCTTACCGCCACATAAACCCGCTTATAACTGCTTAAAATAGCCTTAATCACACTGTATCCAACAGCCATTGTTCTGCCCAGCAACAAAATAATCAGCCCTTGCAAGTCTTGAACACACAGCCCTGTAAACCATAGCCACAGCAAGTTGCTACCAAGCCATCTGAGCTGCAGATATGTATGTTTTCTTAAACATATTATGCAGCACAGTAATTCAACAGTAAGGAAAATGTATTTATATATGTATATGTATGTATATATGTATATATGTAGACAAACATGTCATATATATATGTGTGTGTGTGTGTGTGTGTGTGTGTGTGTGTGTGTGTATATATATATATATATATATATATATATATATATGTGTGTGTGTGTGTGTGTGTGTGTGTGTGTGTGTGTGTGTGTGCATTGCATTCGGACACCGAATCCACACTCTGAACCTCTCACTGCAAAACAGCTGACTAAAGGCATTGTAAGTGGGGGTGAAGGGGCCCAAAATAGAGATCTCTTGTAATTATTGCCATTATCCCTTCCTCTACAGTTGAACTGTTCTGCCTTGCAGCAAAATAACCAGCACTTGAAGCCAGGATGCTGGGCAACATACACAAAACAAGTTACCAGTAAGCCATTTCAGCTGTAAGATGTTGGGATAATTTCTCTAACATATCATGCAGAACAGTCAGTCTACCATAGGGAATGTACAGTGTTGAAGCACTAAACATTCTAATAATACACACACACACACACACACACACACACACACACACACACACACACACACACACACGTGTGTATATATATATATATATATATATATATATATATATATATATATATATATATATATATATATATGGATCTAGGACATTTCACCGAATGCACATTTCACCGACAGTTAAATCAGTGTGCAGTTTTCACCGAAAAGACAATTCACCGAAAACACAATTCACCGAAACACATTTCACCGAAAGTGGTATATGGCCTTGTTCCCACTGTAATACAACCCTGGAGTTGGTATATATAGTATTATAGTATGGGGGTGTGGGGCACACCATCCCCCACATCAGGGGTTGTGGGGGGCAGAGTACCCCCACATATTTTAAATGTGTTAAACTATATAAATGCATACATGCAATTGAAATGTATCACTCTTATCCAAACATATCTACTTTAAATTTATGGGGGGCTCCGCCCATCACACCCCCTGATGTGGGGGGCAGTGCCCCCCACACCCCCTACTATATATACCAACTCCAGGGTCGCACTACAGTGGGCACAGGGCCATATACCCCTTTTGGTGAAATGTGTTACGGTGAATTGTCCTACAGCCATATAAATATATATATATATATATATATATATATATATATAAATATATATATATATATATATATATATATAATACATATATAAATACTTATAGATATATACAAATAGAGGGTATATATAGGGTGAACAGCATATCAAATAGCCATTATTCCTACAGTTGCCACCTTTTCAAATGGCCAGTTTCTGATTCTTTCCTACAAATGAGAATTATTGCATGAAACATATATCCACACACAATGCAAAGGACATGGCACCACACACATTTTGCATATATATATAAATGTTTATTTATGTACTGTTTCATTTGTTTATGCTATTTCTTATAGCATTTAGGTGTTTGAAATACATAATAACTGATTAATACAACTCTGAAAGAAAATGTATGATACAATAATCTGCAAAACATAACATACTTTGCTGTCCAGACTAAAGCCTTCAAGTAGTACAACAGTAAAAAGCACACTTGCTTTGAAGATAAGAATCAATCAACACTTAATTACAGATGTAGTTCAACAGCCTCCAATTACACTCTGTACTCAACCCCTTAGAGGTAAGCATATCAGTTGTCACAATGTAAATGTATCCATTACATAATAATGCTTAACTTAAAATGTCACTATCACACTGACAAACAGAACTGTGTGGAAGACAGTAAGCTCTAACCCACCACTGTTCCCGTGCTGAAACATGAAAATGTACAGCCATATACCTTAATGTTTCTTATTACTGATATCCCTCAAATGTTGTAATAGCCTAGGTTAAAAACATGTAATACCCTTCCCCCACAAAATGTCTTACAGGGGCATATAACAGTGTTCTCCATACACTGACCTCCAGACTGTACAGGGTCACATGTGTTTTGTCCAGCTGTAGCCCTCATATATATGGACCCTACCCCGCAACTTGTGTGGTAGTCCACAACATCACTGGAATGATAGCAGGAGTGTCAGCACTAAATAATGATAGACCAGTACCTATCAACCTCTTACTGCATGACATCTGGACAACACTTGGTATATAGGTGGAGGACAGAGGCTGAAACGCAGGGCCATATTTGAAATATTGCTGTTATACACTATGCAAGTTGCTGGTGTTACAGGATTGATTGCAACATACCCTTACTTCTTAGGAATATGAAGTCAGAAACATAAATGGATGTTGCCATTTACTGATAGCAATCAACAGAGAGAATGCCACTGATATGTCAGGACAAGACCTGTGTGGGGAACAGACAAAACATAGCAGCCAATCCTCTGGCCATCATGTGGATAGGCCTACAGTTAAGAGCTATATAGACAGACTCATTCCATGCAAAACTAGCATATACACACAAGCCCTGTAAAACTAGCAGTATTCAATACATATAACAGCAATACTCACACACTGTCCCTAGGTCTGGAACCTTATATAAACATGTAGTTAGCCTGTCCACAAGTCCTGTTGTAAGAGGTATTGCTACCTGCTGTCTGTAACACCGCTGCCCACACACAGGAATGATGTCTTCCATACAGGAAAGGTAAAGGGACAATGCCCACAAGATGCAGTTATTTATAGTAGTGGGTTGCTATGACATTGGCTATTGGAAGACCTATACAGCTGCCTGCATACAATTAGCAAATGGGGAACAGCAATTGGTGCAGATGCTATCCCCTGAACATGAACATTACCTACAAAAGCCATGCTTCAACCTACTCAAGCAAGCTCAATCCCAGTAGTGAAGAGAGAGAGACACACACACACACACACACACACACACACACACACACACACACACACACACACACACACACACACACACACACACACACACACACACACACACACACACACACACACACACACACACACACACACACACCAAAAAAAAAACCTTAAAATAAGAAACAGGAAGACATCCTGTACATAGAAGGAACCTGAAGATAAACCAGGTATGCGAAACATGTAAGCATGTAATTGAATGTAGTACTTGGTCTGTAATAATGGGATAGTTGATTATGAAAGATGTATATGTGCCATCAATACTTGCTGCAATGATGTCTTGCTGAACACATGCTATGGGCATAGCATCTGGCTCTGTCTGAAGTGGGCCATACCTGTCAACTGCAGATCTGCATAGAATGTCAAGATGTAGCCATCATAGTGTTTTTTTCTGTTCCTCCAAACATCTATATTAGTCTGGCAAATACTCATGACAGACACATGAGTTTCAGACCCCACCACCTTCAGAACAATCACGGTAGTGCGAATTGTATCATGCACAAACTTCATAGGTTTGTAATAGGCATATCTACGATCTTACCCTATATATCCCCCTAATGTTAGGCTTTGTCCACATGTGATACTCTAAGAGGTGGATAGGTTGGGTCACAGCTGAGGAGTCTGACACACCCTCGGAAAGGACAGCTCACATAGGGAAACCACTAGAGTATCTGTCGAACAGTCATGTCTGTGGCACTGCTAGGCTAGTTAATGGGATGTTGCCCATATCCATATGTTACCTGTGAATATGAGTATTATACATGTTTGTATTGTAAATCTGGGATACCTATATAGGGCATGAGCATAGTAAGGCACTGCTGCAAATGTGTGGGTTAAACTGCATGTGATATATTGAATTAATAACATTCAACTGTACAGTGTTCTTCTGGACAAAGTTCACAGTTGTGACAGATATCTGTAGTCACTTACACATGTACTTCTTTTTATGGCAGCTATATTGATACATTATCAAAATTGACTTCCCTGTTTTGTCACCCAGTGAGGTGGACCAATGACCAGAAGTCCTGGTATAACAGGTTGAGACATGTGATTGAGCTGCAAGACTGTAAATATAGTGTGTCATAATGACCTAGAACACAAATGTGTACCAGGTATCCCCTGAGCATGTGTAAGTATGTGTATGTTCAGCTGAAAGACACATAAGTAATAACGTGGGTCACAAGCAGTCCAGAAACTAGGATGTGCATGTTGTACGTGTGTGTAATATCACTGTCACTGCATACAACAAAATAAAATGTGTACTGCTGCTGATTGTTGCATTGCCATGATACTGATATGGGTACTAAAGTAGGCATGCTTATCACATAGTAATCAGAGAAGTGTACAACTGTGTTATGACCCACTGTCCATGCCTACCAGTAACAGCTATATCAATACCCATATACACTGGATATCAAAGTATACACACCCCTGTTGGAATGCCAAGTCTGTGTGCTGTATGCCAATGAGACCACAGGAAGTCATGTCAAAACATTTCTCACCTCAAAAGTGACCCATAACCAGTACAATTCTATTCAAAAAGAAACAAAGCTGTTTCATGGAAGGTGAAGGTGAGCAACCATTGCCAAGTGAAGATGTGATATGATGTTAAAGTACAAACCAAGACAAATGGATGCTGCAATTATCTCAGCAGGTGTTTACACAACATACCAGTTTAAGGGTGTGCCTACATATTCAACTGGCTTACTGTACTGAGTATTACTTCCCATATGCTGGAGGGACAGGTTCATAACCCAGAGACTGCTCAAGCTATAGAATAGACTTCCCATACATGTAAAACAGAGCACCTCACTGTCCCTCTTCAAGAGAAATCTTGATGAGTGGATGGGAAAAAGAAAATTCACCACAGGGATCATTCCAGTGGCTTTACTCGACAAAGGCACTAGGAACTAAGGTTGGGTGTTATGATGCCAGGGTAATCCCATGGGCTAGGCTTGTAAAGGCTCCAGGGCCATTAGCCTAGTACACACATATGGACCTATGACCCTATATGTTTCCACAGGACAGGTTGTTATGTTCCCTATTGAACTGAGCAGGCTATTGGGCACATCACAGGTGGGGATTATGTTGACATGTGCTTTTGTGGGGTCATGTTCTAATTGCACAAGTACCATGCATTGTAACAAGGGTGTGTACACTTTATATCCACTGTAGCTATATGGAATCAGCAGTACCTTACCTGTACAACCATCCTCCACCAATGATAGAGTAATCCCCCTTGGTGGACACCACCAAGACACAAAGCACATAATGGGCTGCTATACTGGCTGTACAGGGACACATAGGTGCAGACCACAACTTGGAAGCAAGTGCACCTCTATCTGAGCAAGCATGTAGGTTCACAGGTGACCTCCTGGAAGGCTGACTATGACTAGAAATCAGACATATGCAAACCACCGAGGCCAATTGCAACCATGTCTACACATATGTACGCAGTCTCAGAGCTAGTAACACAAGTCAATCTGTACTGGGGGTAAAGCACACCTCATACACACATGCCATGGATACAGGCAACCTGCATCAAACAGGATAGGTGGGAACAGTGGCACCCTAGCCGCAACAGTAGTACAAGGGGATATGCACATCACCCACACTCCTGCCTGCATCAGTGGTGAGCATGGACATAATACCAACTAATGACAATAACAGCAAGTCTTCATAGGGCATGTGAACATCACAGTTTGCCTTCTACATGAACACAGGCATGTGGTCACAGTCCCATCACACACTACAGTCAATCACACTCATGCCACCATCCAATCACCATCCACATGGAAGATGGCCACTGTCTTCCCCTCTACACAGAAATGAATGGTGTGTAGTGGATTATTCCATTAAATGTCCAACATTGGGGGAACTGGACAGATCAGGGTCAGGAGTGTAACACAAGATGTACAAGCCATGATAGCTTACAGTATTATGGCATAGTCTGGATTATTTGCAAGTAATACCCACAGTTGATGTGCACATGGACAACTGTATGAGGTCCTCTAACCTTTTTTCCTGTTTATGTCTTCCAGGTACAATGTCCCAGGAATGCCAGCCTACATACATGCCCCTGGAAAATGATGCAATAATCCAGTTCCTCATAGTCCATCATGCCATCCTCTTCAGGCACAGGGCCCAGGAACTGCAGGAGAGGACCGCCCTGTAGAACGAGCTCATCCACAGGGTAAACGATGTGGCCTGCACAACCACAGTTATGAGCAGGTGTGGCATCACTGCACAGATCTGATCCGCCACTCCCACCAGCTTGCCACTGCAGTTAGGAGGGACCAGCTAGCCACAGGTGGGGGTCATGCCATCCAATCCCCACTGACACATGCTGAGGAGCTCCTCCCCAGCCTTGGGGCACCTGCCTGCCAGCCAAGCCAGCAAGCTGAAGACAGCATTGTGGAGGTGGGTGCCACCCATGCAATGGAAGAGGAGTGTACAGGTAAAGCTCTAGGGCACATTAGTAGACCACTGTTACTTATCTATTTTCGTCTGTAAAATATCTACATGCATATGTCAGATAAGATAGTCTGCTGCTGAAGTGTGGTAATAAACAGATGTGCATAATCTCTAGTATTGTGGGTTTGTACTGCTGATGTGCTGAAATGCTGCTCCCACCCTGTAACAATGTCAAAGGTGTGGCTACTGACATTACGTCTCTTACACAACTATTTAGGTCCCTCTGGTATACAACTGGGGCAGCAGCCTGTAGCTGGTGAGTAGGGAGTTGTTTTGTTCAGGTTTGCCAAAACACCAGCCATGTTAGGAATACTTTGGATACTGGTGTGTGTGTGTGTGTGTGTGTGTGTGTGTGTGTGTGTGTGTGTGTGTGTGTGTGTGTGTGTGTGTGTGTGTGTGCATTAAATAGGAATACTTTGGATAATGGTGTGTGTGAGTGTGTGTATTAAATAGGAATACTTTGGATACTGGTGAGTGTCTGTGTGTGTATTAAATAGGAATACTTTGGATACTGGTGTGTGTGAGTGTGTGTATTAAATAGGAATACTTTGGATACTGGTGTGTGTGAGTGTGTGTATTAAATAGGAATACTTTGGATACTGGTATGTGTGAGTGTGTGTATTAAATAGGAATACTTTGGATGCTGGTATGTGTGAGTGTGTGTGTATTAAATAGGAATACTTTGGATACTGGTGTGTGTGTGAGTGTGTGTATTAAATAGGAATACTTTGGATGCTGGTGTGTGTGAGTGTGTGTATTAAATAGGAATACTTTGGATGCTGGTGAGTGTGTGTGTGTATTAAATAGGAATACTTTGGATGCTGGTGTTGGTGTGAGTGTGTGTATTAAGTAGGAATACTTTGGATGCAGGTGAGTGTGTGTGTGTATTAAATAGGAATACTTTGGATGCTGGTGTGTGAGTGTGTGTATTAAATAGGAATACTTTGGATGCTGGTGTTGGTGTGAGTGTGTGTATTAAATAGGAATACTTTGGATGCTTGTGTGTGTGAGTGTGTGTATTAAATAGGAATACTTTGGATGCTGGTGTTGGTGTGAGTGTGTGTATTAAATAGGAATACTTTGGATGCTGGTGTGTTTGAGTGTGTGTATTAAATAGGAGTACTTTGGATACTGGTGTGTGTGAGTGTGTGTGTTAAATAGGAACACTTTGGATGCTGGTGAGTGTGTGTGTATTAAATAGGATTACTTTGGATGCTGGTGAGTGTGTGTGTGTATTAAACAGGAATACTTAGGATACTGGTGTGTGTGAGTGTGTGTATTAAATAGGAATACTTTGGACACTGGTGTGTGTGAGTGTGTGTATTAAATAGGAATACTTTGGATACTGGTGTGTGTGAGTGTGTGTATTAAATAGGAATACTTTGGATACTGGTATGTGTGAGTGTGTGTATTAAATAGGAATACTTTGGATGCTGGTATGTTTGAGTGTGTGCATTAAATGGGACTACTTTGGATGCAGGTGTTGGTGTGAGTGTGTGTATTAAATAGGAATACTTTGGATACTGGTGTGTGAGTGTGTGTATTAAATAGGAATACTTTGGATGCTGGTGTGTGTGAGTGTGTGTATTAAATAGGAATACTTTGGATGCTGGTGTTGGTGTGAGTGTGTGTATTAAACAGGAATACTTTGCATGCTGGTGAGTGTGTGTGTGTGTGTATTAAATAGGAATACTTTGGATACTGGTGTGTGTGAGTGTGTGTATTAAATAGGAATACTTTGGATGCTGGTGTTGGTGTGAGTGTGTGTATTAAATAGGAATACTTTGGATACTGGTGTGTGTGAGTGTGTGTATTAAATAGGAATACTTTGGATGCTGGTGTGTTTGAGTGTGTGTATTAAATAGGAATACTTTGGATACTGGTGAGTGTGTGTGTATTAAATAGGAATACTTTGGATGCTGGTGTCGGTGAGAGTGTTTGTATTAAATTGGAATACTTTGGATGCTGGTGTTGGTGTGAGTGTGTGTATTAACTAGGAATACTTTGGATACTGGTGTGTGTGAGTGTGTGTATTAAATAGGAATACTTTGGATGCTGGTGTTGGTGTGAGTGTGTGTATTAAATAGGAATACTTTGGATGCTTGTGAGTGTGTGTGTGTGTGTGTGTGTGTGTGTGTGTGTGTGTGTGTGTGTGTGTGTGTGTGTGTGTGTGTGTGTGTATTAAATAGGAATACTTTGGATTCTGGTGTGTGTGAGTGTGTGTATTAAATAGGAATACTTTGGATGCTGGTGTTGGTGTGAGTGTGTGTATTAAATAGGAATACTTTGGATGCTGGTGTGTGTGCGTATTAAATAGGAATACTTTGGGTGCTGGTGTGTGTGAGTGTGTGTATTAAATAGGAATACTTTGGATGCTGGTGTTGGTGTGAGTGTGTGTATTAAATAGGAATACTTTGGATGCTGGTGAGTGTGTGTGTGTATTAAATAGGAATACTTTGGATACTGGTGTGTGTGAGTGTGTGTATTAAATAGGAATACTTTGGATGCTGGTGTTGGTGTGAGTGTGTGTATTAAATAGGAATACTTTGGATGCTGGTGTTGGTGTGAGTGTGTGTATTAAATAGGAATACTTTGGATACTGGTGAGTGTGAGTGTGTATTAAATAGGAATACTTTGGATACTGGTGTTTGTGAGTGTGTGTATTAAATAGGAATACTTTGGATGCTGGTGAGTGTGTGTATTAAATAGGAATACTTTGGATACTGGTGTGTGTGAGTGTGTGTATCAAATAGGAATCCTTTGGATACTGGTGTGTGTGAGTGTGTGTATTAAATAGGAATACTTTGGATACTGGTGTGTGTGAGTGTGTGTATTAAATAGGAATACTTTGGATACTGGTATGTGTGAGTGTGTGTATTAAATAGGAATACTTTGGAAGCTGGTGAGTGTGTGTGTGTGTGTATTAAATAGGAAAACTTTGGATACTGGTGTGTGAGTGTGTGTATTAAATGGGAATACTTTGGATGCTGGTGTTGGTGTGTGTGTATTAAATAGCAATACTTTGGATGCTGGTGTGTGTGAGTGTGTGTATTAAATAGGAATACTTTGGATGCTGGTGAGTGTGTGTGTGTGTATTAAATTGGAATACTTTGGATACTGGTGTGTGTGAGTGTGTGTATTAAATTTGAATACTTTGGATGCTGGTGTGTGTGAGTGTGTGTATTGAATAGGAATACTTTGGATACTGGTGAGTGTCAGTGTGTGTATTAAATAGGAATACTTTCGATGATGGTGAGTGTGTGTGTATGTATTAAATAGGAATATATTGGATGCTGGTGTGTGTGAGTATGTGTATTAAATAGGAATACTTTGGATACTGGTGAGTGTGTGTGTGTGTATTAAATAGGAATACTTTGGATACTGGTGATGGTGTGAGTGTGTGTATTAAATAGGAATACTTTGGATACTGGTGTGTGTGAGTGTGTGTATTAAATAGGAATACTTTGGATACTGGTGTGTGTGTGAGTGTGTGTATTAAATAGGAATACTTTGGATACTGCTGAGTGTGTGTGTGTGTATTAAATAGGAATACTTTGGATACTGGTGTTTGTGAGTGTGTGTATTAAATAGGAATACTTTGGATACTGGTATGTGTGTGTATTAAATAGGAATACTTTGGATACTGGTATGTGTGAGTGTGTGTAATAAATAGGAATACTTTGGATACTGGTATGTGTGAGTGTGTGTATTAAATAGGAATACTTTGGATGCTGGTGTGTGTGTGTGTGTGTGTGTGTGTGTGTGTGTGTGTGTGTGTGTGTGTGTGTGTGTGTGTGTGTGTGTGTGTGTGTGTGTGTGTATTAAATAGGAATACTTTGGATGATGGTGAGTGTGTGTGTGTGTATTAAATAGGAATACTTTGGATGCTGGTGTCTGTGAGTGTGTGTATTAAATAGGAATACTTTGGATGCTGGTTTTGGTGTGAGTGTGTGTATTAAATAGGAATATTCTCGGGTATCATTGAAAAACTCATCAGCTTAAATGTTAACCCATACATCACAAGATGGGTTGCAAACTGGCTGAGTGACAGAACCCACAGGGTCAGAGTTGCTGGCGCCATGTCAGACTCAAAGCCTGTCACAAGTGGTGTCCCACAGGGCTCAGTCCTGGGCCCACTCTTGTTTGGCATCTACTTTTCCGAAGTAAAAGCAAACACAGGAGGGTTATGGCTGACAAAGTTTGCAGATGACTGCAAACTGGGCGCCATAGTAGAAAAACACATCTGACACAAATATCCTTCAGAAGGGTCTCACAGAAGCGGATAACTGGTGCCAGAGCCACGGCCTAAGTTAAATGCCAAAAATGCATAGTCATACCCTTGAAAAACAAGGTTACCCCTAGCTACCAAATAGGTGGCAATCCACTGAGCACAGAAGAAGTTATCAGGGACCTGGGGACCCAGGTTGATAGTAGTCTGTCATTTGACACCCATGTAGCTAAAGTAGTTAGGAAGACCTTCTACATTGCCCACCTTATCATGAAGGGATTCTCATCTAGATCAAGGGAGGTCATAGTCTCCTTTACTCATCACTCATCAGACCAATGATTGAGTACAATGCCCCATTGAATGTATCTGACCCGACACTTGCAGCAGCTGGAGAGGCCACAAAAGTTCCTCACCAAAAGGATAAAGGGTCTCAAAATATGTCCTATGCTGCCCGACTGAAAGAACTCCAGCTCTATTCAGTCGCTTACCGCTTGCTCAGAGGTGACCTTTGCCTAACATACAAGGCCATGTCAAACCCAGATTTGATGAATATGCTTCACCTCAAAAATCTAGATCCATCAGAGCCACAAGGGGAGACTTAAACCTCGACACGGCTATTAATAGGGCGTGCTGGAGGGATAGATTCATCACCCAAAGACTCCCTATGCTGTGGAACAAAATCCCGGTACATGTGAGGCAGAGCACCTCGCTGGCCTTGTTCAAGAGAAATCTTGACCAATGGATGGGAGATCGCAGATATACCCCAGGGATTACCTCAGTGTCACTGCTCAACAGAGGCACAGCAAAATAATGGGTATAGTTCCCCATACTAAAGGGGTGGCATAAGCCACAAAACGATGGGCTAGGCTTGTAAATGCCCTCGGGCAGATAGCCTAGTATGAACCTATGAACCTATGAACCTATTCTATTTGCCATGCACACAGTTAACTCACCTACCCATAATGCATGCTGTACATGTTAACTTATTGTTGCTGTTAACTGCACTGCATCACAGTGGTCACCATGGTGGCATATCTGAAGGGTATGTAAGATTCCTGCAGTATATGCAACAACCTGTCAGTGCAAGATGTGTGGACAGAGATGAACATAAGGGTGGGACAAATGGCCTACAGTAGGGACATGTCTGAAACATTACCCTTATACAGTAGGTACAACAGTGTATACACCACTATTACAATGGCAACTGTTCCTGATCTAAACAATGGCAAATCACAATACCACATTCCACACCTTTTGCAACCTGCAATGTGATCCTAACATGAGCAATGAATGTGTAATATGGAATCCTATGTTAGGACAACAAATATGGGGAATACATACCCTAAGAAACACTGGAAGCATATGTGTGCACACATTCCAAATATATTGTGGAAGCAGCTTGTGAGGTACTGACAGCGTTCACTCTTGTTGAGTGCATACCTTCCAACAAGTACAGGGCCTCAATGTCACACCAAGTAATGGTCTGCTGTCCAAAAAGTATGGCCATGACGTTTACCCCCTCACCTGCAACAGAGGCAGCCGTGGCTTGCACACATCTTACAAACCATGAAATGGATCCCATATCTGTAAGGTAGCACTCAAGAGTGGGGAAAGTAGCCTTACCTCATCATTGCATATACCATGGCAAACAGTGCAGACAGTCATGTTTGTGTGTATGAAGTATGGGACAACATTAATGTAAAAAATAAACAGATGCCCATCCAAAACAGATGACAACACATGTTGCAAACTGGTCATGGAGGCTGCCCAGAAACAAGCAGCAACACTGAGGGAATTGCAGTAATGTCTAGCAAGTACTGCCTGTGCAGTACCTGTGTCAATTGCCTGGAATCTGCATAAGTGTGGCCTATAGGTTAGGGTAACCAGACGGAAGAGTTGTTCCACAGGAAACATCATACATGGCCCTCTACAGGTAGCATATGCATAACATCAAGTCTCCCAAAAGCATGTGTTGCAATGTGTAATGATGTCATGAGACCAATGCTGAAACCTACAGACAGTATTCATAAAGATACATGTGCTGCACAAGCAACACCTCACTCCACCTCAGGGCCACCATCCTCATTTTTACCTTGCAGGTTCCGGTGTACACCTTTAAGTTTGCTGTTCATTAACAGGAACTAGGCCAGAAGACATGGTGTTTGGAATTTGGAACACTGCAAGATAACACTCATGTGTAGCCTATAGTTAAGCATCTGCAATAAGGCTGAGGATGGGGAGAGGTGTCATCCTGAAACACAACAGTGAACTGAAGCATACAGCCAAAGCTCGCTAAGAATAGCTGTATATGAACACAGTAAAAGTCATGAATTGTGCCAGACATAACCCTGACTCCACAGCAATAGTGAAGCTACTTTGTGACCTCCAAGGGCTGTGTGCATGAGCTGACCTTGCAATCCGGCAGAGTTGGGGGACATTTGTAAGGCAGAGTGACCAAATAATGGAAAGTGAAGATGGGCCATGCTAGTATACCCCTTCCAGGAATAATGACTGCTGTAGTTCACTTAACAGGTACTGCAACAAACCATTGTGTTAAGGGTGTGCACACTTATGCAATCCACATATTGTATGCATCTCATTCAGCATCTGCATGACTAACACATTTATTTGATACTGCATTAGATTGCACAGGTCATATGTCACATATGTGTGTGTAATGTTAACATATGCAGTATTGTGGCCCCATTGCACATCACGGAAGAGGCTGGCATGTCAACAAGGGTGTGTACACTCCTCATATCCACAATAAGCTTTGAAGGTTTTCAGTGTAATCAGATTTTATTGCGCATACATGCAATGCTGATGATGAGATCTGCAAATCAGAGGTCAGGCATTAACTATTGACATCAGTCCTCATATCATCCCAGGTGTGTGTCAGACAAACACATAGGGGCTGTGAGTAACAGAGCAAACCTAACTGCTACACATATACACATTCAGCAATGGTGTGTACATTCGTGAGGTATGGTGCACAGTACATGTCAGTGTGCTGTACAGGTGCACAGCAATACTGTGTACATGGGTGCAGTGTGCTCCAGGGGAAGGGACATCACCTACTAACACAACTCATGCATCACAGAGATGTATAATGTTGGTAACAAGGATTGAGTATGCCTGCACTGCATGCTGTTGAGTGCCATATGTCATGCATGTTGACTGTTGATAATGAGAGGTCGGAGGTCCATGTAATATATTTGTGCCACCTCAACTGTAAGTGTGTGTGTGTGTGTGTGTGTGTGTGTGTGTGTGTGTGTGTGTGTGTGCGTGTGTGTGTGTGTGTGCGTGTGTGTGCGTGTGTGTGTGTGTGTGTGTGTGTAAAGGTAAACCATAATGTACAGGTCTTAAATTACATTTTTTGTTTGCCCCTCACAGCAGGGTCCCTCCAGCAGGCAAGCTGATGTTAGTGTCCATATAGACTCTGACAATGATGATAGGCATGGTGAGGCACAGGCAGGGTTGTCAGTGGCTAAAGCTGTGCCATCGGTTAACATCTCACTTTTATCCACCCCATCCCCACACACAGTCACAATGCCCATACATACCCCATCACCAGTGGCCATAGATGAGGGACAGTTGGCAGGTGGTGGCATGGGACAGGACAGTGTGGGGACTATGGCAAGTGTGTCTGTAAACAGCAGCCATAGCCGGATGACCAGCAAGGTACCATGCAGGCAGATGTACAAGGGTGCTCATAGAAGGGCTGCTGGCCATCATGCCCCTGGCAGAAGTGCCACAGCAGATGTCACCAGGCACATGTTTTGGATGATTATGGAGGCACAGGCATGTATGGAACATTACACCAGACAGAGTCTGAGGCTCCAGGGGGCTACTCATTCTGCTGTACTTGATAATATCTATGATCTTGCAGGTGCCCACCCTTATTTTTCAGAGGTTCTGTATAGATGGTTGGTGAGATGGTGGGAATCCTTGACCATGTGGTGTCTGTGGTAGAACATGTGGTAGGAGTAGCGCAGCGGCCACATGAATGTAGGTCGGCAACACCCAACAGGTGGAGGTCTACGTAGACGTGCAACAACTCATGACCACTCCCCTAGTGGCAGTACCAACACCAGCACTTCAGGGGAGTGCTGTCCACACCACAACATAGCAGGCCATGTGCAAGTGGTCCTGGCTGGTCCCAACAAGGACACGGATCCAGTGGACAATTTTCATCATCAGGGGAGAGTACCATATCTGGGCTTCTGTCTGGTAGTGCCCGTGAAACATCTGACAGGCACAGTTCCCATGTCCATGGCCAGAGACAGTGAACTGTACACCCTGCCATGTACGGTTTGCAGCTGTCCAACAAACCACTGTATAGGGCAGCCACATGGCAGATGTGTGCATACATACACACACACTTTACCAAAACAGCTAGGACACCTCCATACCTACACACACCACATCTGCACATCCCATTTAGTAAAGAACTCCTTAACCCACACACATGATGTCAACCAAATGGCTCAGCCTAGGCCTCTGGCAAACCCACAACACACCCTGTGCATATGATGATACCTGTGCCACATCCCTGTCATCCATACCATCAATGCAGGGACATGCTGATATGGTTCTGATGCACAGGGTGAATGCCCTAAGGTTTACCAATGTAATGCTGTTTAACCTGTTTTCAGCTGGAATGATTAATGCTTACACATCAGGGTGTTTAGCTGTCCAGCCATGATGCATTATAGCTGTTATAAACACTGACTGAATGTGGTCTCCATAATGCATTCTGTTTTTCTAGATGTCTGTGTGTCAGCAGGATGTTGGTCTACTGTCCTGTCTTACAAGGGATGTAGCACTGTGGTGACACATTGACTGTGTCATATCCTGGGTGCAGCTGAACACAGGTAACAGGTCTGTAAAACATTTACTGCATGTACCAGATAGCTGATAGGTCTGAGTGGTGTATACAGGTGAGTGCATGGTGGCTGATGTCAGCAGCTCTTCTACAGTGGAGAATTGTAAGTGTACTGGGTGGCACACACCAAATGTGTGTGAATAACACACACACACAGAGGCTTTGGTGTTGATGCAATACAGTGAGAATACTGTTCAAACGGGTGTACTTCATTTTGCAGTGAACTCATTTCGGTCTATGTAATTCCACCCAGACCAAATTGCCAAAACTTTACATCAGGAAATAATCAGTTAACCAGTTTAATGTCATTGAGGATAGTATTGGCAGGGTATATGTCATCTTCCCCAGTGTAGTGCAATCCTGGAGTTAGTAAACATAGATGTGCTGGTGTGGGTGGCACAGCCCCCCCCACTTTGGAGTGTGTGGTGTGGCATAGTACCACACATAGTGTGACTAACAACTGTTAACATAAACTGTGCAGTATAACAGCACACTAAGCTGGGGGATACCCACAACAATAACCCCAATGTGGGTGTCTATTGCCACAACAACCACACCCATGTATATATACCAACTTCCGTATCGCTGTGCAGCTGTACATTGGGGAAGAGGACATTTACACATCCACTACTAGTTTTGCTTGAATGTATTTCCACAAGATGATTGCTTTGAAATGTTACCTTTAGCCAGTTAGTTCTCAGACAAATTATCTCCTGGGACATATATTTTCTGAAAACTGAAGTTGATCCCTTCACATACACACACACTTACTTGGCAACACTGAGAGTAGAACCCCTACATAGGTACTTATTGCTACTAATGTGTTTGGCTTTAATTGCACACACCACAGAGCATTTAGGGTGAGGTATGTCCTGAGTTTCCTGTTAAGTGAAGAACATCAGCAGGGCTTGTACAATATGGCAATGGGGGATGTACTGGGTGTTAATGAACAATACATAGTATGACATACTGTCATATACACATTGGCAAACACATACAGTCATAGACACATTTGACAGACCTGGGTTTAGCAGTGATAACTACATTGTCAGTGAATTCATTCTGTACCTATGCAGGGGTTCTACTCTCAGTGTTGCCAAGTAAGTGTGTGCGTATGTGAAGGGATCAACTTCAGTTTACAGAGTTTTTGCATACAACACATGCATCATTGGGCTGGATAGTGTAATCAGGTACCTTTATGATTGATGGTGACAGCAATCCTCATAGAGAGGACCTTGGGGCATGTACTGGGGGCACCATAGTGTAAAGACAGTATACCCAGCACCCACACCCCACATTGGATATTGTACTCACTGAAACCCATGATAATGCTTTGACATACCCACAATCACACATTGACCAGAACTGCAATACAACCCCTTGTCTATCTAATCAGTGCTACTACAGAGATATGCATTTATTGCACATGCCACAGGGATAGTAGGGTCAGGGTTTGTCATGGCTATCCTAATGTCAGCAACATCACTATCCCTTAAAATGTATGGCAAGGTTTATTGTATTTGGAAAATGTGGCCTCAGAATCCTGTCTCCTACAAATATGCACACTCACACACATACGCACACTGCCAGGACTCAGGGGGTAACCCACACCTATTTACCCATTTGTAGAAACAGTGTTATACTGGTGCTCCAAGCTCCAGGTAGCCCATAGGTTGAAGAGTGTAACAAGGTACATTTAACATCAATTACAGCAGCAGCTGTTTCTAAGTATGGCAGTGGGGGTGTAGTGGGTGAGAAGGCCCTCAGAGTATTGTCAACTACAAGTTTACAAACACACAGACACTGTTATTCTCAGTAATGCACATTGGCACATTTGTCAGTACTGGGGTCCAGATGTGCAAGTGTTCCTAGGTGTGTACCAGGCTAATGTCCATGGAGAGATGAGAAAAGTAGGGCATATGGGTACACTGGCATCATGCCACCTGACATTTGTCAGCAGGCCATCTATGAATTGATGCCACTTGAGTGACCCCCAAGGTGACAGTTAAATTCAACATCCAATAATCTGGTTTTATCTTGGAGAGGGAAAGTGAGTTGCTCCAAATGACATGTGTGCAACATATGTTACATAACATGGCCAGTGTCTGGGTTAGAGACCTGTACTCAAGCATGTTCTGTTGACTGTGGTAGTCTGGTTGAGGCATACAGGATGGGGTTTCCTAGCTGTGGCATTCATAATACAGCTGGGCAGACATGTCAGTGTCAGTCAATCATAGATTGCCTGTAATCAGCCAAGATATATGCCTGACATCTGCACGTCTGTACAGAGGACATACCGAAATTAACTATCCAACAGGTTATGCATCAGGATGAATGTTTTGACAGATAGAAGTCTGACACTGATAGGTATGCCATTACTGCATGACAGCAGCCCTCAATGACATGTCATAAACCCATAGTAGTCTACAGTTAATATAATCATATCAGATCAAAATCTAATAGGAGATACTTAATAACATATAGCTCACACACCAAGAACATGACAGTCAGTACTCAGAGTCCAGCTTTGCATGCAGGGGGTGTATGGTCCCAGTACTACAATCTGCAATTTATTCTTACTTGGAAAAGCACTGTTAAAAGTAGTAATGTAATGATACAATGCATGGAAGTGTGACTGCATATAATCTGTGATAATACCCATGTATGAAGCACTTACAAAGAGAAAAGATTGTGGTACTAGCCATGTATACTCAGGTGTCTCATACAGTATACTCACACCCCTTGCTACTGTAATGACAGCACATAGAAGCATGTTATGGACATGGAATTAAATACACTTATTAAAGATGTCATTACCCTGCTTTTTATCAGACTGGAATGTGATCACTGGTTATCAGGGCTGAGCTATGCTTAGCAGGAGTAAGCATTGTTTAAATGCAAATGCTAAACACATTTTCACACTGGTAAGCAAAGCCTATATGGTGTAAGCACCTTTTCGTTTAACCATACGTTAGCAGTGCTTATTATTGTGCAACCCCATGCAAAACCGCATAAAGCTGGTCAAAACTGCCTTAACCACTCTGTATCCAACAGTCTTTGTTCTGTCCAGCAACAAAATAAATGACAATGGCAAGTCTTGAACCCAGGACCCTCTAGACTATAGTCATAGCACTTAACCAGTGAGCCATCTGAGCTGTTAAAATGTCTGTTGCTTGTTCAAATATATAATGCAGTACACATACTGAATATTAGTGAACAACTGCTTTGACTACTAAAATTGTTTACTACTTGTTAGTGAAAATAGTGTTGAATCAGTCATGTTTTTATATCTAAATGTACACATATCAGATAAATATGGTGGTATACATCTGAGAAGGTATATACAACACTCATGTTTACACATAACAAGGATATGGATATATATACACATATGTAGATATATGTATACATGTACACATGTACATACATATATATATATATATATATATATATATATATATATATAAAACATATGGCCATAACATGCAGTGGAGTCATACCTCAGCACCATAAGTCACAACCTCTTAGTGCAAGGGAATGTAATGTAAGTATTGCAGTTATAAATGTAGAATGTTGCTACAGCAACAGGGGTTGTGTCAACAGACGTGTAGGAAGTCACTTCTGATACTGACATGTACACCATCAGTTACTGACATACATCATAAAATCATCATAGTGAAGTACCACACAAATCACAGTAATTATCCTGTGGAATACAGAAGAAATATTACCAATAAACATGGACAGTCTGAAACAATCTGGTCATTCCAGAGGTATACACAGAACGTTTTAGTGCAAGACGTGTGGACTAAGCCTGACAAAGGGGATGTGTACAGCCCTGAAAATGGGGATATCACACAAATACTGGAATAGATAAGATCACACAGTTGATGCATTCACAATCTCCTGTCTGTTCTAACAGATATTCACCGAAGGAGAAGAGGTCCCAAGCCCACTTACTTCCCACTAGTTAGTGACATACATCTTCACAGCATCCCACTGCTTTTTCAGAAATACACAACATGTATGGTGGCCAAGCAACAGGGCATCTGACAAATATCTGGACATCTCACTAGGTAAATACACTGAGCTGCTATGCATGTCACAAAGCACTGTGTAAACTACAGGCTGACTGCCACAACACTGACCCAAGTTTCCTATGGGGGAATACACATGTACTTGCAAATATAACAGGCACTACAGGCATGTAACAGCACAGAGTAACAGACACCAGTGTGAAAGTGCATACCCACAACTAATCTCAACACTGTCTCAGTCACATTATGGTAAGCCTAATTAATAGTACATTATATGGACTGTGTAAACAAAACCATCCTCGTATTTGCCACTCACACACTAACCCTACATATACTGGTCCAATTCACAGTGTAGTCTGATGCCTGACTGTGGTATGGGACATGTCTCAGTCTGGCCCTACAAACATATACGTTGATAGGGTACCAGAAGCTAGTGCAGCATGCAACGTCAGACAGAACAGGACCAAGAACACTGGCATCTACCACAGTCTGTACACAGGCCAAGTAACATATTCAGAATACACTGCTACACAATACTGACACTCTGTTAACAATCACCATAAGTACACAGACCTCACTACTGTATAGACTCCAACAGAATGTCCAGGTTTTGTCCTCAAATATAAGGCCTACTATAACATGTCTAGCAGTCTGATATATCACTGGCTTGTTATCAGAAATGATGTCAGTAAATAATGATACACTGTACATATACACCTCTTACTGCATGACATATGGATAAAGGGTGAAAGACTTGAGGGACAGAGCCACAAACACAGGGCCAATATTGACATATTGCTGTGATAAATTGAGAAAATTCCTGGTGTAACAGGGTTTGTTGTGACATATCTCTTCTGAGGGATATGAAGTCAGTAACACACATGGATGTCACCATGTACTGACTGCAATCATCAGAGTATGCTACTGCATTTCTAAAGATAGGGAATGTGTGAGTAACACACCACATCTATGACTCAAGACTCTGGCCAGTCTGCAGATAGCCCTATAGGTGAGAGTTTCCTCAACCACATAACACTGTCATGCCAGACTTTAAATCATGTAGAACAGCCATATCCACACAAACCCTGTTAAGCCAACATTACTTCAAATGTAGAACAGCAATATTTACATTCTGTCCTCATGTCTGGAACATCCCCTCCTGTTTGTTGGCCTGTCTCCACAGTGTATGTTGTAAGAGGTATTTCCAACTACCCTCTGTGATGCTGTTTGTCAGACACCCACATGAAGTCCTGCTCACAGTGAAAGAAAAGGCCCAACACCCACATGAAGTGCTTAGTTATAAGAGTGTGTTTCCATGCAGTTGGCTATAAGAATGATACCACAGCTGTTCCATATGCAATTAGCAAGTGGGGGACTCCAATTCATGCACATGTCATCAGCTGATCATGAGCATTACCTACAAAAGTCAAGCTGCTGCCTATGCAAAACAGATATACTTGTCCACATCCTCTAGAGAGAGAGAGAGGGAGAGACAGACAGACAGAGACAGAGAGAGAGAGAGAGAGAGAGACAGAGCGACAGAGAGAAAGAAAGAAAGGAAGGGAGTAAGAGCAAAGCATGTTTGTGCATGATCCATAGGTGGAGAGTGGTATATGGGTGTTATAATGGTTGCCTATATTGTTTACTAATCCTTACTGTCACATAGTAATTGCATATGGCAGTACACATTTATGGCTGTGGATTGTCTATAATAACCTCTACAGTGTTTGAAAACTGTTGGCCTTGTAATGTGGACATTGGGACATATAGGTCCTCAATATAATGATGTAGCAAAACCCACACTGCAATGGATCCTGTCATTGCACAATCACCCAACACCCACACAGAATACTGATGACACACACACTTACAAGTATTGAGTTTCAACCCCCTACCTGACTATGTATTGCTATTACAGTGTTATGCAGTTATTGTGAGCACCACAGAGCTTACGTGTTGGAGAGCTGTCCAAAGGTATCTTTGAAGGTGAGTGACATCAGCAGCAGTGCTAAAGGAGGGGTAAGGGAAGTGTATTAAGTGTGAATGTCCACAAAATCAGGTGTCAACAACAACACACACACACTATCTCTCCCAGAAACACGCTTTATCACAGTTGGCAGGATCAGGATTAGAACTCCCACCTAACTAGTTTGCTACACTACAGAGCTTATAGGGCTAAAAACATGGCCAAAGGGTTATTTCAAGGTGACTGACATCAGCAGGTGTGCTAAAGTAGGGCAATGGGAGGTGTAGTTAGTGTGAATGTCCTCAAAATCATTCATCTCCAGACACACGCACTTCCCAGTATTAAGAGTCAACCCCCTATCTGGCTATGTATAGCTACTATAGTATACTGCATTTATTGCACGTGCTATGGAGCTTAGAGGATGGATGTTGTCCCAAGGTACTTCTAAGATGAGGAACATCACCAGCCCTTGTAAATACTGGCATTGGGTGATGTAGTGAGTGAGAGATCCCAAAAATAATTTTCCCATACACACACATTTACATTTGCCAGGGGGGAGGTTCAAACCTCTATCTCGCAATCTTTACAGACCATTATATTATGCATTTACCACATGCACCACTGACCGTGCATGGTCTAGGATTGGTAACAGGATTCTGAGGCCACATTTTCCAAATACAATAAACCTTGCCATACATTACGTGTTGGAGAGCTGTCCAAAGGTATCTTTGAAGGTGAGTGACATCAGCAGCAGTGCTAAAGGAGGGGTAAGGGAAGTGTATTAAGTGTGAATGTCCACAAAATCAGGTGTCAACAACAACACACACAATAACCTCTACAGTGTTTGAAAACTGTTGGCCTTGTAATGTGGACATTGGGACATATAGGTCCTCAATATAATGATGTAGCAAAACCCACACTGCAATGGATCCTGTCATTGCACAATCACCCAACACCCACACAGAATACTGATGACACACACACTTACAAGTATTGAGTTTCAACCCCCTACCTGACTATGTATTGCTATTACAGTGTACACCCCGACTGCCATACTTAGAAACAGCTGCTGCTGTAATTGATGTTAAATGTACCTTGTTACACTCTTATAGGTTCATAGGTTCATAGGTTTATACTAGGCTATCTGCCCTAAGGCATTTATAAGCCTAGCCCAAATTTTTGTGGCTTACGCCACCCCTTATATGAAAAAATACTGTGCCCATTAGTTTGTTGTGCCTCTGTCCAGCAGTGACACAGAGATGATTCCCAGGGTAAACCTACGATCTCCCATCCACAGGTCTAGATTTCTCTTGAACAGAGTCAGCGAGGTGCTCTGCCTCACATGGACCGGGATTTTATTCCACAGCTTAGGAGTCTCTGAGTGATAAATCTATCCCTCCAGCACGCCCTATTTATATCCGTGCTAAGGTTTAAGTCGCTCTAGTGGTTTTGGTGGATTTGGATTTTTGAGGTGGAGCATGTCCATTAATTCGGGTTGGACATGGCCTTGTATGTCAGGCACATGTCACCTCTGAGCAGACGGTATGCGACTGAATAGAGCTGGAGTTTCTTCAATCTGGCAGCATATGACAGATTTTGGAGTCCCTTTATCCTTTTGGTGAGGAACTTTGGGGTCTCTCCAATTGCTGCAGATGTCGGGTGAGATACATCCCGAATGGGGCATTGTACTCGATCATTGGTCTGATAAGTGAAGAGTACAGGGAACAATGACCTCACTAGATCTGGATGTGAATCCCTTCATGATCAGGTGGGCAATGTAGAAGGTCTTTCTAACCACTTTAGCAATGTGAGTGTCAAAAGAAAGGCCACTGTCAACCTGGGTCCCCAGGTCCCTGATAACCTCTTCTGTGCTTAGTGGATTGCCACCTATATGGTGGCTTGGGGTTACCTTGTTTTTCCCGAAGGGTATGACTATACATTTTTGGCGTTTAACTTCAGGCCATGGCTCTGGCACCAGCTATCTGTTTCCGTGAGTCCCTTCTGAAGGATATCCGTGTCCGATGCACTTTCCACTATGGCACCCAGTTTGCAGTCGTCTGCAAACTTTGTCAGCCAAAGTCCTCCCATGCTGGCCTGTACTTCTGAGAAGTAGATGCCAAACAATAGGGAGCCAAGGACCGAGCCCTGTGGGACACCACTTGTGACCGGCTTGGAGTCTGACACAGCGCCAGCAACTCTAACCCTGTGGGTTCTGTCCTTAAGCCAGTTTGCAACCCATCTTGTGACATATGGGCTTACATTTAAGCTGGTAAGTTTTTCTACAATACCCGAGTGGGGTATTGTGTCGAAAGCCTTGCAAGGTCAAGGTAGGCTGTATGGACTGCCTTTCCCTCATCAATGGCCTTGGTGACTGTTTCAAGAAGTCGACCAAGTTCAAAAGGCATGATCTTCCCTTGACAAAGCCAAACTGGGTCGGGTCCAATGTCTGCAAGTCCCTATATCTTTGTTTATGAGCTCCATTATGATCCTCTCCATAGCTTTGCAGACTAGACTTGTTAAGCTTATGGGCGGTAATTACCAGGGTCCATAGAGGCCGCCTTTGTGGAGTGGAACCACAGTTGCCGTCGCCACTCCTTGGGCACGTATCCTGTGGTAAGGCTGAGATTAAACAGCTGCCTTATGTGCGGGTTAATTCCTCATTTAGCTCGTAGCACACAGCCGGGGACACCATCCGGTCCCATTGATGCTGTGTTTTTAGCTTTAGAGAGAGCAGCTTTCACCTGCATTTGAGATGTCCGGGAGGCTACACTCGGCTGGGATAGTTATCTCTCCTTTAGGGGAGAGGGTGAAGTTTGCACTGAACCTGTCTGCCAGTATGTTGGCAATGTCTGTGGGTTCAGTGATTTTTGTATCATTTTGGACTAATTCTGAGCATATCTGGGAGTTTCCACCCAGGTTCCTAACATAGCTGAAAAAGGCCTTATGATTGTCCTTTGAATCCATGGCAATTTTCTCTCAAAATTGGCCTTAGTTGATTTTATGAGTGCTCGTAATTTTTACTAATAATGATCAGGGGTGACTTCCCTTTTATGGATTTTGTTCTATCATGTAATAGCTTTCTCCTCTTATTGTAAAGTTTGTTAATGGCTGGGGTCCACCAGACTGGACGTTTGCCCTTTGTGGAAAGAGTCTTGGTTTTATTTGGGATTGCCTGATCCATGCAGTCCTGGAGGTGTTCATAGAAGGCATTTGTAAGGGCTTCGCAGCTTGGGTTGTGGTTTCCTCTGGCTCAGGGGCCTTGAAGGATACCACACCAGTCTTGAGTAGTGTGAAGTTTGCTTTAGAAGTTCTTCTCTATGGTCTTTTGTTTGGGGTGGGGCAGGATGTGGATTTCCAGTGAGATTAGTTTATGATCAGATCTCACCAATGAGGGATATACTTGTGTGGAGCATTTTGTCCCCATGTTTGTGACAATGAGATCTAGTATATTTTCTCCTCTCGTGGGAACAGTGACTAGCTGTTCCATGGCATTTGAATTTATGAACTCCAGGAACCGTTGGGCTAGAAAGTTAGGGCTTGAGTAATGTTCCCAGTCTATATTCGGGTAGTTGAAGTCACCCAATATGATGGTGTTTGGAGATACATTTATACCTCCAGTGTCTTCAGGAAGGCTGTGTGGGGTTCCTGAGTTTGAGAGGGTGGCCTGTAGCATGCTACAATTTGTAGAGCAGTTTTGCCTATGGTTAGTTGCACCTGGATGGTTTCCAAAGCTTAGATGCGTTGCCACCAACCTGGAGGTGTGGGTATCCTTTATGAATATGGATACACCCTCCTTTTGTGTGGTCCGGGTTTTGGGGCCGGAACGCATGATATGAGGTAAAACCTAATAGTGCCGGGTGCTCTCAGGAGCCTTGAACCAGGTTTCAGTTACAGCACAGACATCGATGTTCTCCATACTGAGAAGGGCCTCAAGTGCATTTTGAGTTTTAGTCTTCTGGCATTGAGCAGCATTACCCTCAGTTTCTTCCCATTTCTGTTTTCTAGGGTGGTACGTTTAGAATTTAGGCCTTGGCTAAAAAGGCACTATGGGGTGGCAAGAGCCTTAGCCAATATCCGGAATCCCAGGGTGACAGGTGCAAGCCGTCCTTATGCAGCGTGGCTTGTCAAGCATGTCATCCCAGGCAGACAGACACTGGATCCCCTTTGAATGACACCAGACATTAAGCCAATTGTTAAAGCTGATCATCTTGTCTCTATATTGTGGCATCATTCTTGGTGAAGGAAGGATACTGCTCAGGGTTAGGGTCATACCTGCCTGGGCTACATAATCAGAGAGCTCCTCTATGTCTCTTTTCATGTAGTCCAGGGAGGTACGTCTCAGGTCGTTCACACCAGCATGGACAATGACTGTGTCATATTTGTACTTGCCGTGGAGTGACCCGAGTGCTTGTGTTATGTGGCGGATTCTAGTGCCCGATAGGCAGCTTACTGTGACCCTGGGCTACCTGGAGCTTGGAGCACCAGTATAACACTGTTTCTACAAATGGGTAAATAGGTTTGGGTTACCCTCTGAGTCCTGGCAGTGTGCGTATGTGTGTGAGTGTGCATATTTGTAGGAGACAGGATTCTGAGGCCACATTTTCCAAGGTGGATGATATCTGCATGAATGCTAAAGTCAGGCTCTGAGATGTGTACAGGGTGTAAATGGGGCCAAAATCGTTAAAGTACAGACATACATATGTACACACACAAACACTTGCCACAGATGAGATTCAAACCAATACTTATATAGTTACTGCTATTGCAGTGTTACACATTTATGGCACGCTCCATGGAGCTTACATGTTGGAGAGCTTGTACCAAGGTATCTTTGAAGGTGTCTAACATCAGCAGCAGTGCTAAAGGAGGGGTAAGGGGAGAGTAGTAAGTGTCTATGTCCATAATATCAGACATCATCAAAGACACATATACTCGCTCACACAAACACACACAATTTCACAGTTGCCACATCTGGGATTATAGCTCCTACCTAACTAGTATGCTATATTATAGTATTATGCAGTTATCACAAGCACCACAAAGCTTATATGTTGGCAAGCTCTCCAGAGGCATCATTTGAAGGTGACTAACAGCAGCAGTGCTAAAGGAGGGGTAAGGGGAGAGTAGTAAGTGTCAATGTCCATAAAATCAGGTATCATCAAAGACACACACACACTCTCACACAAACACACACAGTTTTACAATTGCCATGTCTGGAATTAGAACTCCTATTTAATTAGTATTCTACACTAAAGTATTACACAGTTATCGCAACTGCTATGAAGGTTATATGTTGGAGAGCTCTCCACAGGTATCTTTGAAGATGACTAACATCAGCTGCAGTGCTAATGTAGGAGTAAGGGGAAAGTAGTAAGTGTCAATGTCCATAAAATCAGGTATCATCAAAGACACACACACTCTCTCACACAAACACACATGGTTTCACAGTTGCCATGTATGGGATTAGAGCTCTTACCTAAGTAGTGTGCTACACTATAGCATTACACAGTTACTGCAAGTGCCACAGAACTTATGGGGCTGGCACTTATTGAAAGGGTTATTTCAAGGTGACTGGCATCAGCAGGCATGCTAAAGTAGGGCAATGGGAGGTGTAGGGACTGTGAATAGCCTCAAAAGCATTCATCTCTACACACACACACACACACACACACACACACACGCACACACACACACACACACACACACACACACACACACACACACACACACACACACACACACACACACACACACACACACAGAGATCCACAGTCGCTATGTCTTGGATTATAATTCCCCCTTAACTAGTGTTCTACACTACAATATTACACATGTATTGCAAGTGCTATGCAGCTTATAGGCCTGAGACTTTGCCAGAAGGCTATTTCAAGATAACTGACATCAGCAGGCATGCTAACATGGGCAATGGGAAGTGCAGTGTGTGAATGGGCCATAAACCATTCCTCTGAAACACACACACTCAGTCACACAACTTTACATTTGAGAGGACTGGGTATACAAATGCTAGATGAATACTGATTTGTACTATAGTGTTACACAGTTATCACAAGCACCACAGATACTATAGGGCTGAGGACTACCAAAAACAATGTCTACAGTGATTGACATCAGCACATGATGTGATATTGGCTAATTGGATGTGTGGTGGGTATGACAGGCCTCATGATGGAAATCTCTGTCACTGTCTGTCTCTGTGTGTGTGTGTGTGTGTGTGTGTGTGTGTGTGTGTGTGTGTGTGTGTGTGTGTGTGTTTGACATATTATAGTGTGTTGGCCTTGCATATGTGTGAGTATTCCTATCCAATGTGTGTGCAAAGCATGAATGGTGTACAATGTGGTGTGTGTGCACAGACATCTGCAACTGACAGATATGTATAGTTCACTGTGTTAGACATGGGCTTCATTTCTCTAAGTATCTGCAACTGACAGATATGTATAGTCCACTGTGTTGTCAAACATGGGCTTCATTTCTCTAAGTGTAGGAGCATGCCCATTATGACCTTTTGTACTGAGTGTGTGAATCCATTCCAGGTAGGTTGTATTCCAGTCCAGGGCTTGGTGTTCTACACCTACAGCTAGCAACCTGGTTCTGCAGGATATCTGTAGATAGGTTGACAATATGGAGTCACAATGGGTGACAGATAGTGGGATACTGTAACTATTGTGTCTGTGCTGCTTTGTTACATGGTAGGTGTTAGCAGAGATATTCAGATATATGTACTGTTTTACACTGTGATGTATTATGTCATCAACTACTGACAGATATTCTTATTTGCTCACAGCTATTTCCTGGGAAATACAAGATGGATGAAGCTGTATCCAGTACTGTGGTCTATAGCCTACATATTCTTGCACACTCATGCCATTCTGGAAGGTAGAGGCAGACACTTGCTGATGGGTCTGTGCAAATTGTCCAGCACCTTGGAACTATGGTGGCTGTGGATCCCCTTCTTGTACATATATCAACTTAACAGAATGGCCATATCCTGCTTTGGCGATACCACTCAGCTTTACAGATTCACCCAGGTTCACGGAGAGGCAGGGATCATATATCTGGTCAGTTCCTTTACATTGTGGTTTATGAGCAGGTTTGTAGCCACCCATTACTGGGTTTGCAGGCAGGTAGTATGGGCACACATCAGAGTTTCAGTCTTCATACACTCCATGACATCCATGCTTCTACACCCCCCCCCACTCTGTTATTCTATATTCTTCCTAACATTAAGTGAGCGGTATCTGAGAAGTTTCCTATAGTTGTCCCTTCATCCCAGTGGTATTTAGGATTTGTCCACAGTTCATGCAGTAGGACATGGTGGGCATGCTACTGGGATTTGTCAACATGGCCTTGCATTTGTGTTCTGTTGACTATGTTATGTTGTTAGTTGGGAACCCATGAGATAACATACATTGGCACTATGGGTGAGGCACTGGGGTGAGGCCCAGGCCTTGACAGAGGACTGTAGGCCATTTGGTTGTGATGAAGGCCATCTGTAGCAGGCCAGTGCATTCGTCACTCCTACATTCCCAGGCTGCGAGCCACTGGATTCTCCTGGGGTGACAGGGTAAGTGTGCGAGGAGTTAATGACAATAGTTCCTGTCCATATTAATCCATTGGTCTGGATGCTGGCAAGGTGTTGCTTACACCTAGGGACACACCTGCATGGGACACCTCTTCAGCATGCTGCATTCTGTGGGTATTCCCATACAGAAGTGAGGGTCATACTGTACTCATTCCCAACAGCAAGGATATGACCTGTGATAAATCTGGGGCTGATGATGGGGTAAGTTGAGTGTATGTGTGATATGGAAGCTTCTTGTAGCTGACTCACAGATACATGGGGCATTCCCTTATGCTGCCTTGTGTGGGGACATAGGCAGTCTCTCATTACTTCATAACTGTGCCTTTTGTGGTCTGCCACTGATTGGTCAGACTACATCAGTATTCCATACTACACAGACAACTAATGTGCTGCTAACTTGTATGTACAATTCCAAAGGTGTATGCAGTTGACAGTTACATTTTATGTACTCTGCCTAGGGTACTTCCATCTGCGTACTGTGTGTATGTCTGGGTCCACATTCATGGCATGTCCATCTTTCAGATGGTGACAGATATTGACATCTGGACAGTGAGTATGGATGACTGCTGTCATGGGTATTGCAGAGAAGCATTGTGGTTAGCACTGTAATTGTTGGAACATGACCCTGTCATCGACAGTACTGCCCATAGGCCACCAAGACACAAGCCTCCATGCCTACATGCTGAGCACTTCCAGACAATATTGAACAAACAACAACCTAACACATGGACCTCTGCATATTTTACACATGCAACAATCTATCCTGTATATTTGGCCAGCTCAGGTAATCTATGTTTCACTGTTATTAAACCCACATGTCATGTACATGTTACTGCATTTCTGTAAAGGATTGTGGGGGGGGTGGCACACCTGATGACTTTAAATATTTGCTATGACTGTACTGGTATTTCAGGTACTCTGTTGGCCCATTTCATTTTGTATTCTGACCTATCTTGCAGACTGGAGACATATCAGTAGAATACAGATCTTTGGTTTTATAGACCTACATTTCAGTTTCATACTTCTTACCCTTCAGAACTAGCATACAACTGCCAGACCTGTTGTAGTCTGTCTGTGTAGGTCTGGAGGGGAGCTGTTCACCATTACAATCAATTGGAGGCCTTAGCCCAGCCTTTCTTTATGGTCATCTACACCTGTCCTGCTGGCTGAGGCTGGTGTTGGGTATTTGAGCCTCACTGGCATGCATGTGTGTGTACTGTGGACACACATTTGGGTCACCACATGTACTGCAGTGGGATTTGTCACTTTGTCTAGTACTGTCTAGTATGTTGACACCAGTATTTGTTATGGATTTCATGCTGCCCATATAGGTGTCCACTGTCTGCTGCCATCCCATTAAGCCACCCAATTCATTTGCATGCTCATGTCCATACCATAGATACAACTATCAGAACATACTACTTAATTCAGCAATTGATAGGAAGAGTGACTTACCTTGTGGCTGTGCCAGTATTGAGGACGGTGCTGGAGGGCTGACTATGTTGACTGCACATAGTACACTCCCTATGCATGGTAAAGCACAGGTAATGTCATGTTTGGCATCCCTTTTACTGTATGTGCATGTCAGAGAGAGATGTCATTCCTTGGGTCCCTACCATGTCAGTGTATGTGCTATGCGTTGCCTCTTTGCCAAAGCCTGGGCATACTTGGCACACTTCCTTCTGCCTACATGGGCAGGCTCAAGTTGTTCCTCCTCTGAGTCCATCTGTGCTTGTGATGGCCTTGGCAATGGTGGGGGGCTGTGTGGCCTTGTCCCGTGCTGTTCCTGCTGCAGCTGTTTCCTCAGGATCATATTATGTAGCATGGCACATGCTATGAACATTTCTGTACATGTAGCTCGAGAGTACTGCAAGGCTCCACTGGATATGTCCAGGCAGTGGAACTGTGACTTGAGCATCCCAAACACATACTCTGTTATGATTCTGGTTTGTGTGTGTGTGCCTTATTATGTAGTTCATGTTGAGTTTGTGTGCATTTCTGATGGGTGTCATCAGCCACGGCTCCAGTGTGTAAGCAGCATCCTCTACTAGGTGGCCATATGGGATGTTCCCACTTGCAAATAAATGGTACAACTGTGTCGTATGCCAGATGTGGGAGTCGTGATAGTTTCCAGGGCTGCCAGCACACACATTCAAGATAATGCCCTGGGCATCACATGACCTGGCAGTTGATGGAGGAAGCCCTTGCAGTTTATGTAGACCCTGCCCCACTCACTGGGTGGTACTTTGATCTATATGAACGCACAGCCTATAGCACCCACTACCTCACGGTATTCTGCTATTTGGTGGAAGAGATGCATATTGCTGGTCAATGCCTCATGGGTGTTGAGGAAATAAATGTGCTCACTGGTATGTGCTGACATGGCACCCAGGAATTGGTGGAGTACCCTGGATGCTAATGCCTGTAAGATCCCCATGATATCCTCAGTTGCCCTTTGGAAGGTACCGTGGCTAATATTCTTAAGCCTGCACATACATTGGTATCCACTGGGATGGGTTCCCTCTGTTGGTTCTGTGTGTGAGGCATGGCTGGCAGCTCAACAATTTGCTGTAGGATGTCCCTATCCACCCTATAGCGCTCCACTATTTCCAGCTCATGTAGGCCCTGGCAGATTACCCTGGGTCTCTACACTCTTCTCCTTATCCTCACTGTGAGTTGGCCATCAGCATTCACATCCTCACCACCCTCAGCCTCTCGCACATATTGATGCATGAGAGCAACAGCAGTCCCTAATATTTTGTTAGTTTTGTCAGGTAAAATTTCCTGTCTGTGTACACCGGTGGTGTAGAGTCTGTGGGAAAAAAGACTGGAATGTGTTTGCATAGTTTATAGTAGTGTGCTAGGCTGTTCTATGTGTAATTAGCTGATTCTGATACATTTCACCTGCCAGCTATGCTAGTTCTCCTCAATTGCCTTTCTACTGCTGTTTTCCCTCCCCATTGCCTTCTCATTTAAGCCCTAAGGCATGGCACGCATACTCAGTGCTCAAATGTGAACAGAGCTGCTATTTCCTGCTTTTTTTTTTTTTTTTTTAAAACCCACTGCACGGTGTGCACACCCTTTTAGGCAATGTAAACACTGCTAGGCAGCCTCAGACAAACCCCCTTCCTTAGCTGTGCTTGGCTAAGGGCAGACACGGGCCACAGAGGTCCACTAAGCTTACAGCATGCATGACACTCCCCCTTATGAGGTCATCTACCTCTTATACTTATACTATGGTGTTGTTGCACCTACCCGGTTGGGTGCAAGCTAACACTGACAGGAAATCTGTGATTCAGTATGAATCCCCTCATTTGCATAAAACAGAATGCTAATTCATAGTTACCACACTCACACTGAGCCTTCCCCCTTAGCAACCACTATTCCCTGGTATTGTTGTCTTATACATGCCATTGACTATCATGGCAAAATGCTGATTTGGGTTTAAAAGCTTATTTCCACTTTTTTTTTCTTATTTTTGGACCAATTCCATTTGTGCACTGCTTCCTACGCTTAAATGGCTGAAATTGGCCAAAAAAAGTTATTTTTTATAATTTTGCAACTATTTCTCATGCCATTGGCCATATATTTGGCCATTGACATGCCTACTACATTGAATACATGCTTTATTTGGAGCTGTCATGCTCCGTTGCAGAAATGTATTCGGTTAGTAACCAAATACATTTCCGCAGGTTACACTGTTCCTGCACTGACGCCTGCCTGTTTCCTTGATCACTACTTCACCTCATTTGCATGGTTTCTACCAGCAAATGGGATAATTAAATATAGCAGTTGTGTCTGTGCAGGAATAGTGTAGGACTCGTGCACGTCCTGGGAGCTCATTCCTGGATCACTCATCAGCCATATTGTGTGCAGTGCTAAGGAGGGGTAAGGGGAGAGTAGTAAGTGTCAATGTCCATAAAATCAGGTATCATCAAAGACACACACACACTCTCACACAAACACACACAGTTTTACAATTGCCATGTCTGGAATTAGAACTCCTATCTAATTAGTATTCTACACTAAAGTATTACACAGTTATCGCAACTGCTATGAAGGTTATATGTTGGAGAGCTCTCCACAGGTATCTTTGAAGATGACTAACATCAGCTGCAGTGCTAATGTAGGAGTAAGGGGAAAGTAGTAAGTGTCAATGTCCATAAAATCAGGTATCATCAAAGACACACACACTCTCTCACACAAACACACATGGTTTCACAGTTGCCATGTATGGGATTAGAGCTCTTACCTAAGTAGTGTGCTACACTATAGCATTACACAGTTACTGCAAGTGCCACAGAACTTATGGGGCTGGCACTTATTGAAAGGGTTATTTCAAGGTGACTGGCATCAGCAGGCATGCTAAAGTAGGGCAATGGGAGGTGTAGGGACTGTGAATAGCCTCAAAAGCATTCATCTCTACACACACACACACACACACACACACACACACACACACGCACACACACACACACACACACACACACACACACACACACACACACACACACACACACACACACACACACACACACAGAGATCCACAGTCGCTATGTCTTGGATTATAATTCCCCCTTAACTAGTGTTCTACACTACAATATTACACATGTATTGCAAGTGCTATGCAGCTTATAGGCCTGAGACTTTGCCAGAAGGCTATTTCAAGATAACTGACATCAGCAGGCATGCTAACATGGGCAATGGGAAGTGCAGTGTGCGTGAATGGGCCATAAACCATTCCTCTGGAAACACACACACTCAGTCACGCACAACTTTACATTTGAGAGGACTGGGTATACAAATGCTAGATGAATACTGATTTGTACTATAGTGTTACACAGTTATCACAAGCACCACAGATACTATAGGGCTGAGGACTACCAAAAACAATGTCTACAGTGATTGACATCAGCACATGATGTGATATTGGCTAATTGGATGTGTGGTGGGTATGACAGGCCTCATGATGGAAATCTCTGTCACTGTCTGTCTCTCTCTTCCCCACATGTGTGTGTGTGTGTGTGTGTGTGTGTGTGTGTGTGTGTGTGTGTGTGTTTGACATATTATAGTGTGTTGGCCTTGCATATGTGTGAGTATTCCTATCCAATGTGTGTGCAAAGCATGAATGGTGTACAATGTGGTGTGTGTGCACAGACATCTGCAACTGACAGATATGTATAGTTCACTGTGTTAGACATGGGCTTCATTTCTCTAAGTATCTGCAACTGACAGATATGTATAGTCCACTGTGTTGTCAAACATGGGCTTCATTTCTCTAAGTGTAGGAGCATGCCCATTATGACCTTTTGTACTGAGTGTGTGAATCCATTCCAGGTAGGTTGTATTCCAGTCCAGGGCTTGGTGTTCTACACCTACAGCTAGCAACCTGGTTCTGCAGGATATCTGTAGATAGGTTGACAATATGGAGTCACAATGGGTGACAGATAGTGGGATACTGTAACTATTGTGTCTGTGCTGCTTTGTTACATGGTAGGTGTTAGCAGAGATATTCAGATATATGTACTGTTTTACACTGTGATGTATTATGTCATCAACTACTGACAGATATTCTTATTTGCTCACAGCTATTTCCTGGGAAATACAAGATGGATGAAGCTGTATCCAGTACTGTGGTCTATAGCCTACATATTCTTGCACACTCATGCCATTCTGGAAGGGTAGAGGCAGACACTTGCTGATGGGTCTGTGCAAATTGTCCAGCACCTTGGAACTATGGTGGCTGTGGATCCCCTTCTTGTACATATATCAACTTAACAGAATGGCCATATCCTGCTTTGGCGATACCACTCAGCTTTACAGATTCACCCAGGTTACGGAGAGGCAGGGATCATATATCTGGTCAGTTCCCCTTTACATTGTGGTTTATGAGCAGGTTTGTAGCCACCCATTACTGGGTTTGCAGGCAGGGGTAGTATGGGCACACATCAGAGTTTCAGTCTTCATACACTCCATGACATCCATGCTTCTACACCCCCCCCCACTCTGTTATTCTATATTCTTCCTAACATTATGTGAGCGGTATCTGAGAAGTTTCCCTATAGTTGTCCCTTCATCCCAGTGGTATTTAGGGATTTGTCCACAGTTCATGCAGTAGGACATGGTGGGCATGCTACTGGGATTTGTCAACATGGCCTTGCATTTGTGTTCTGTTGACTATGTTATGTTGTTAGTTGGGAACCCATGAGATAACATACATTGGCACTATGGGTGAGGCACTGGGGTGAGGCCCAGGCCTTTGACAGAGGACTGTAGGCCATTTGGTTGTGATGAAGGCCATCTGTAGCAGGCCAGTGCATTCGGTCACTCCTACATTCCCAGGCTGCGAGCCACTGGATTCTCCTGGGGTGACAGGGTAAGTGTGCGAGGAGTTAATGACAATAGTTCCTGTCCATATTAATCCATTGGTCTGGATGCTGGCAAGGTGTTGCTTACACCTAGGGACACACCTGCATGGGACACCTCTTCAGCATGCTGCATTCTGTGGGTATTCCCATACAGAAGTGAGGGTCATACTGTACTCATTCCCAACAGCAAGGATATGACCTGTGATAAATCTGGGGCTGATGATGGGGTAAGTTGAGTGTATGTGTGATATGGAAGCTTCTTGTAGCTGACTCACAGATATACATGGGGCATTCCCCTTATGCTGCCTTGTGTGGGGACATAGGCAGTCTCTCATTACTTCATAACTGTGCCTTTTGTGGTCTGCCACTGATTGGTCAGACTACATCAGTATTCCATACTACACAGACAACTAATGTGCTGCTAACTTGTATGTACAATTCCAAAGGTGTATGCAGTTGACAGTTACATTTTATGTACTCTGCCTAGGGTACTTCCATCTGCGTACTGTGTGTATGTCTGGGTCCACATTCATGGCATGTCCATCTTTCAGATGGTGACAGATATTGACATCTGGACAGTGAGTATGGATGACTGCTGTCATGGGTATTGCAGAGAAGCATTGTGGTTAGCACTGTAATTGTTGGAACATGACCCTGTCATCGACAGTACTGCCCATAGGCCACCAAGACACAAGCCTCCATGCCTACATGCTGACCACTTCCAGACAATATTGAACAAACAACAACCTAACACATGGACCTCTGCATATTTTACACATGCAACAATCTATCCTGTATATTTGGCCAGCTCAGGTAATCTATGTTTCACTGTTATTAAACCCACATGTCATGTACATGTTACTGCATTTCTGTAAAGGATTGTGGGGGGGGTGGCACACCTGATGACTTTAAATATTTGCTATGACTGTACTGGTATTTCAGGTACTCTGTTGGCGTCCATTTCATTTTGTATTCTGACCTATCTTGCAGACTGGAGACATATCAGTAGAATACAGATCTTTGGTTTTATAGACCTACATTTCAGTTTCATACTTCTTACCCTTCAGAACTAGCATACAACTGCCAGACCTGTTGTAGTCTGTCTGTGTAGGTCTGGAGGGGAGCTGTTCACCATTACAATCAATTGGAGGCCTTAGCCCAGCCTTTCTTTATGGTCATCTACACCTGTCCTGCTGGCTGAGGCTGGTGTTGGGTATTTGAGCCTCACTGGCATGCATGTGTGTGTACTGTGGACACACATTTGGGTCACCACATGTACTGCAGTGGGATTTGTCACTTTGTCTAGTACTGTCTAGTATGTTGACACCGGTATTTGTTATGGATTTCATGCTGCCCATATAGGTGTCCACTGTCTGCTGCCATCCCATTAAGCCACCCAATTCATTTGCATGCTCATGTCCATACCATAGATACAACTATCAGAACATACTACTTAATTCAGCAATTGATAGGAAGAGTGACTTACCTTGTGGCTGTGCCAGTATTGAGGACGGTGCTGGAGGGCTGACTATGTTGACTGCACATAGTACACTCCCTATGCATGGTAAAGCACAGGTAATGTCATGTTTGGCATCCCTTTTACTGTATGTGCATGTCAGAGAGAGATGTCATTCCTTGGGTCCCTACCATGTCAGTGTATGTGCTATGCGTTGCCTCTTTGCCAAAGCCTGGGCATACTTGGCACACTTCCTTCTGCCTACATGGGCAGGCTCAAGTTGTTCCTCCTCTGAGTCCATCTGTGCTTGTGATGGCCTTGGCAATGGTGGGGGGCTGTGTGGCCTTGTCCCGTGCTGTTCCTGCTGCAGCTGTTTCCTCAGGATCATATTATGTAGCATGGCACATGCTATGAACATTTCTGTACATGTAGCTCGAGAGTACTGCAAGGCTCCACTGGATATGTCCAGGCAGTGGAACTGTGACTTGAGCATCCCAAACACATACTCTGTTATGATTCTGGTTTGTGTGTGTGTGCCTTATTATGTAGTTCATGTTCGAGTTTGTGTGCATTTCTGATGGGTGTCATCAGCCACGGCTCCAGTGTGTAAGCAGCATCCTCTACTAGGTGGCCATATGGGATGTTCCCACTTGCAAATAAATGGTACAACTGTGTCGTATGCCAGATGTGGGAGTCGTGATAGTTTCCAGGGCTGCCAGCACACACATTCAAGATAATGCCCTGGGCATCACACATGACCTGGCAGTTGATGGAGGGGAAGCCCTTGCAGTTTATGTAGACCCTGCCCCACTCACTGGGTGGTACTTTGATCTATATGAACGTACAGCCTATAGCACCCACTACCTCACGGTATTCTGCTATTTGGTGGAAGAGATGCATATTGCTGGTCAATGCCTCATGGGTGTTGAGGAAATAAATGTGCTCACTGGTATGTGCTGACATGGCACCCAGGAATTGGTGGAGTACCCTGGATGCTAATGCCTGTAAGATCCCCATGATATCCTCAGTTGCCCTTTGGAAGGTACCCGTGGCTAATATTCTTAAGCCTGCACATACATTGGTATCCACTGGGATGGGTTCCCCTCTGTTGGTTCTGTGTGTGAGGCATGGCTGGCACAGCTCAACAATTTGCTGTAGGATGTCCCTATCCACCCTATAGCGCTCCACTATTTCCAGCTCATGTAGGCCCTGGCAGATTACCCTGGGTCTCTACACTCTTCTCCTTATCCTCACTGTGAGTTGGCCATCAGCATTCACATCCTCACCACCCTCAGCCTCTCGCACATATTGATGCATGAGAGCAACAGCAGTCCCTAATATTTTGTTAGTTTTGTCAGGTAAAATTTCCCTGTCTGTGTACACCGGTGGTGTAGAGTCTGTGGGAAAAAAGACTGGAATGTGTTTGCATAGTTTATAGTAGTGTGCTAGGCTGTTCTATGTGTAATTAGCTGATTCTGATACATTTCACCTGCCAGCTATGCTAGTTCTCCTCAATTGCCTTTCTACTGCTGTTTTCCCTCCCCATTGCCTTCTCATTTAAGCCCTAAGGCATGGCACGCATACTCAGTGCTCAAATGTGAACAGAGCTGCTATTTCCTGCTTTTTTTTTTTTTTTTTTTTTTTTAAAACCCACTGCACGGTGTGCACACCCTTTTAGGCAATGTAAACACTGCTAGGCAGCCTCAGACAAACCCCCTTCCTTAGCTGTGCTTGGCTAAGGGCAGACACGGGCCACAGAGGTCCACTAAGCTTACAGCATGCATGACACTCCCCCTTATGAGGTCATCTACCTCTTATACTTATACTATGGTGTTGTTGCACCTACACGGTTGGGTGCAAGCTAACATTGACAGGAAATCTGTGATTCAGTATGAATCCCCTCATTTGCATAAAACAGAATGCTAATTCATAGTTACCACACTCACACTGAGCCTTCCCCCTTAGCAACCACTATTCCCTGGTATTGTTGTCTTATGCATGCCATTGACTATCATGGCAAAATGCTGATTTGGGTTTAAAAGCTTATTTCCAACTTTTTTTCTTATTTTTGGGTCAATTCCATTTGTGCACTGCTTCCCTACGCTTAAATGGCTGAAATTGGCCAAAAAAAGTTATTTTTTATAATTTTGCAACTATTTCTCATGCCATTGGCCATATATTTGGCCATTGACATGCCTACTACATTGAATACATGCTTTATTTGGAGCTGTCATGCCTCCGTTTTGTAATTTGCAGAAATGTATTCGGTTAGTAACCAAATACATTTCCGCAGGTTACACTGTTCCTGCACTGACGCCTGCCTGTTTCCTTGATCACTACTTCACCTCATTTGCATGGTTTCTACCAGCAAATGGGATAATTAACATATAGCAGTTGTGTCTGTGCAGGAATAGTGTAGGAGCACTCGTGCACGTCCTGGGAGCTCATTCCTGGATCACTCATCAGCCATATTGTGTGCAGCAGTTCTTGCACAATTCCTACACTCCGTGCAGAGCTTGCTGAATCTGGGTGGTGCTCTTTTCACAAGGTTTAGGTTGTGCTATGTACAGCATATAAGTTTTCTGACCATCGGAAGAAGAAATTGTGCCTTTATTGTTTTTAAGAGAACCCATACCTCCCACACCCTATTTTATTGATGTCTTCATCATAATTTTCTAATGTCTAGTATGAAGAATAGTATTAACAATATCTTTAATTGCTTACTATCTGTTTCAGCAGTTCAAAACTGTACAACTATAGCTATTTTGTCATTAATATTTAGGCTATGAAAGTCATAATACGGCTATAGTGTACATTGTTTTAGATCACGCTCCTTCAAAAATCATCTTGCCACATCTCAAGTTTCAAAAGTTAAATCACAAAAGTGTTGTTTATCTAAGTATATAAAAGCTTGGACATCTTTGGAGTAATACTATTTCCCCAAATTTCATAGCTGTTGACAGGTTGTTCATTTTTTATTAAAATGCATAACAGGGAATTTCCCAAAATTATTTTGTCATATCCATGTATTATGGGTATCTCTTTCTACAATTGTAGCATGGGTTTTACAGTGAACATCAGCAACAGTTCTCAAAAGTTTATCTTCTCTTTTCTACTAAAACCTTGAGCATTCAAACTCACAACACTTTATAATTTTACAACAGCTTCTACATCAGATGGCTCACTGGCATTTACCAAGTATTCATCAGCATTCCAGCTTCATTCAAAGTAAAAATCTGAACAGAGGTCTTCATTTCTTTCTGATCTTTTGCCATTAGCCAATCTTCCTTTCATGACTATTCTATGGCCCATAACAGCATCCAAAAATGAAAACAGTAGGGGATGTTCCCCAACGTCCTGGTCAAATTTCCCCTAGTCAGTATAAATACCACTATATATCTCCACTTGAAAAGAGGCCAATGGCCCACTGGGACTAATCTAGTCAGCAAAGTGTAAATAAACAAAATAAAAAAGTATTTTATGGAATACTTTAAGGTTATATCTGTCATTTGCTATGACAAGTTTGTAAACCTATACATTTGTTATTTCTTTAATTTTTGAGGTCCCCTCAGAAATGAGTTTAGGATTAACAGAGCTAACACTGTTTACATAAATGTATCCAAAAATAAATAAAATAAATATTTCCCCCAAGGAAATGGGTCACTTCTATGCTGTAGAATGAAAATTTAAAAGGAGTTTTCTCTATGTTGACTTATTGCTTGCAGAACTGAAAAACATTTTATTTTGAGTTATTTGCTGTTTGATACTTTTTCTCAGAAACCATTTAACCTGACTGCCTTGGCTTTGTAAATGTGTACAGTGGAACAAACCTGGTCATGTTGGGAAACATTCTTGCTTGAATGTTTTGGGGATGGACTGGAACCATTTTCTTCTTCTGGAGACCACATTCCCAAATATTTGAACTGTTCTTTACTCTGCAAAATTGGAACAGTGTATATTACTATGAAAGTGCAACTATTCTTGATTCAATGAAGAAATTACCTTCTTCTTCTAACAGAACTACCTCTACAGGAATATAAAAAAGCACAATCCCCTGGATTCTCTATAGCTTGCATGGCATGTAAGATCGGTGCAGGAGATCAAACAGGAAATATATCTGCCGTGCGATCCAGGAACAGCCTGCAGGGGTATGCGCGAGCGCTCCTGCACTAATCCTGCATGGACTAAGCCCTTGAATGCAAAGCAGCCCATTTAAAGGAGAAATCTATGCAAATGAGGTGATTTTGCAATTCAGGAAGCTTGCAACTGTTCGTGCAGGACTAGTGCTCTCTGCAGAAATGTACTCAATTAGTAACGAGTGCATTTCTGCAAAATCCAAAACGGAGCTGTGACAGCTCCAAATAAAGGCTGCATATCATGTAGTAAGTATGCCAATGGCCAAGTATAAGGCCATTGGCATTTCAAACAGTACAAAAAACACAAAAATGAACTTTTATTTTTTTTAGCAGATCTCGGCTGTTTAAGCATAGTGCAGTGGCTTGCAAACGGGATTGGGGGGAAAATAATAAAATGAACCTAAATTAAGCAATCTAACTAAAATTAGTATTCTGCCATGCAAATCAATGGCAGGCAGAAGACAACATGGCCAGTGAGTAGTGGTTGCAAAGGGGGGGGTGGGGCTCAGTGTGAGACATGTAACTATGCATTAGCAGGCAATCCTATGCAAATGAGGGGAAGGATAGTGAATCCCAGTTTCCCCAGCATGTGAGTCAGGTCCCAACAGTGTAAGAGTAGGAATAGCTTGGTGCAAGCCTAGAAGTTAGGTGACATCATGGGGGTGTATCTCGGGCATACTGTAAGTGGATTGGAGCCCTGTGGCTCGGGTTTGCTACTAGCTTAGCACAGCTTAGCTAGGGGGTGTGTCTAAACCTGCCTAGCACTCTTTACAAAGCCTAAGCAGGTGTGCGTGCCTTGCACCAGATTTTACAGGGAAAAAAAAGAAGTTAAACCAGGAAATAGCAGCAGTGTGCACATTTGAGCACTCTGTTTGTGCGGTGTGCACCCGGGCTTAAACAGGAAGGCAATGGGGAGAGAAAACAGCAGAAGGAAGGTAATCAAGGAGAACTAGCTGAGCTGACAGGTGAAATGTATCAGAATCAGCCAATTACACAGGCAGCAGACAAGCCCAGCCCAGAACACTACTATAAACTATGCAAACACCTTCCCCTCTGATTTTTCCCACACTCTACACCACCAGTGTAAATAAGCAGGGAACTTTTAACACTCACAACAGCAAAATGATAGGGGCTGCAATAGCTATCATACAAAATCTTGTGGAAGAGGCTGAGTGTGGTGAGGATGTAAATGCTGTCAACTAACCCGCAGTGAGGTGACGGAGAAGAGTGTACAGACCCATGGTAACCTACCAGGGACTACATGAGCTGGAGATAGTGGATTGCTATAGGGTGAACAGGGACCACCTACAGCAAATTGTTGAGCTGTGCCGGCTACACCTGACACACAGAACTAACAGAGGGGAACCCATCCCAGTGGGTACCAAGGTATATCTAGGGCTATGAATACTAGCTACAAGTATCTACCAAAGGCCAAGTGGGGATATGATGGGGATTTCACAGGCATCAGCATCCAGGGTACTCCACCAGTTCCTGGATGTCATGTCAGCACATGTCGGTGAGCACGTATATTTCCCCAACCACCGTGAGGCATTGGGCAGCAATATGAAACTGTTCCACCAAATAGAATACCGTGAAGTAGTGGGTGCTATAGACTGGATGCACATACACATCAAAGCACCACCTGGTGAGCAGGTTAAGGTCTACATCAACCGCAAGGGCTTCCCCTCCATCAACTGCCAGATCATGTGCAATGGCCAGGGCATAATAATGAATGTGTGTGCTGGCTGCCCTGAAAGCTATCAAGATTCCTACATCTGGCATTTGACACAGCTGTACCAGAGATTTGCCAATGGGGACATCCCTGATGGTCATCTAGTGGGGGATGCTGGATACGCACTGGAGCCGTGGCTGATGACATCCATCAGAAATGCACACACACCCGGACAATAACTCCATAATGAGGCACATGCACAGACCAGAATTATAGTAGAACATGTGTTTGGGATGCTCAGGTCACAGTTCCAGAACCTGGACACATCCAGCGGAGCCTTGCAGTACTCACCAGCTACATGAACCCAAATTGTCCTTGTAAGTGCCATGCTACACAACAAATGATCCTGCAGAAACAGCTGCAGCAGGAACAGCACGGGGCAGGGCCACACAACCCTTCACCATTTCCAAGGCCTGCACAGGCACAGAGTAACTCGGAGGAGGAACAACCTGAGCTTGCCCCAGTAGGCAGAAGGAGGCATGCCCAGTATGCCCTGGCCTTGGCAAAGAGACAATGCATAGCACATACACTGACACAGAAGGAATCCAGGGAATATCACCTCTCTCTGACTCTCACTTACAATGAAAGGGATGCCAAACATTACACTACATGTGCTTAACCATGTGTAGGGGGTGTACCATGTGCATCTGACATAGGCAGCCCTGCATCACCACCCTCAATACTGGGACACCCACAAGGTAAGTGACTCACACATGCCAGTCAGGGGGGTTCACATACCCAACAACAGTCACAGCCAGCTGGACAGGTGTAGACAAACACAAACAAAGACTGTGCTATGGCCTCCAAATGAGGCCTATGGGTAACCTCCCTACTAGGCCTACACAGACAGACTACAGCAGGTCAGGCAGTGGGATGTCAATTCTGAAGGGTAGGAAGTCAGAAACTAATATGTAGGTAATTAAAAGCTAAGATCTGTAATACACTGGTATGCCTTTAGTCTGCACGATAGGTAAGACTACAGACTGAAATGGAGTACCTGACATACTACTACAGTCCTAGCAAATGTGTACAAGTGTCAGTTGTGCCCCCCATCCTATATAGAAATGTAGTCACAGTCAGGTGTCCCCCCCCATCCTACGCAGAAATGTAGTAGCAGTCAGGTGTGCCCCCCAATCCTGTGTAGAAATGTAGAAATAGTCAGGTGTGCCGCCCCATCCTAGGTAGAAATATAGTAACAGTCAGGTGCCCCCCCCCCATCCTATGCAGAAATTTAGTAACAGTCAATGCCAAATGATCGATGGATACCCTGCAGAGAAAGCATGCTACCTGTAGGTGTACAACACAAAGGTCAGCACTGCAGTACAAACTACCTGGACTTGATCCACACATGTAATACAGACGGCCATACTGGGCATGCCCACACACTTAAAGAAATGAAGGCAGTGTCAGTCAACAACATACTGAAAGGTCATGCTGTGCATGCTCACACACTTAAACACATGAAGGCCATGTCTGCAAACACCAGTGGACCAGACATATCTGGCAGCTGCAGATGTGAATGCAGACACTCCTCAGTATGCACCATGCATGCTTTGCACACACAGTGGATAGGAATACAGGCATATATGTAAGGACAACACACTATAATAAGACAAAGGTAGATGTACATAGATGTGTGGAAGAGGGTAACTGTGACAAGGAGCCATCCAGGCCTGCCCCACCCAGCACACAGCCAAAGGGCCACAACCACACAAGGGTCAGATGTCACTCACTGCAGATACTAGCCACCAGTATCTGTCAGCATTACAGAGTATATGGAGCATGTGTTAGCTGTGCAACATGACTGTTCAAGGAAGTAGTCATCTAGCAGCTGTATACACGTACCTGTGAAATATGACCCAGGTTGTGCCTGCATATGGAGTGTCAACCCCTAGATGAATGGATTATGGCCCATGCACACACACTGCCCTCCCCATAGCCCCACTATGACAAGCATGCTGAGGTCATCCGCTGTGAAATACACCTTTGGAATAGTTTTAGCCCAGTGATCTCCATGGTGCGTTCCATAACTGTGTATTGCTGTAGTGTGATAAACTAGTTAGGTGGGAGTTCTATACCCAGCCTTAGCAATTGTGGGTGTTTGTTTGTCTGTCTGTGTCTGTGTAGAGAGCAATGCTTTTTAGGGTGGTCACACTCCCTACATTTGAGATGCTCTACTTTGATAAGGCTGCTGATGTCATCCACCTAGAAATACACATCTGGGAAGGTTGCATCCCAGTAATCTCCATAGCACATCCCATAACTGTGTACTGCTGTAGTGTGATAAAATAGTTAGGTAGGAGTTCTAACCCCAGCCTTAATGATTGTGTGTGTGTGTGTGTGTGTGTGTGTGTGTGTGTGTGTGTGTGTGTGTGTGTGTGTGTGTGTGTGTGTGTCTGTGTAGAAAGCAGTGCTTTTTAGGGTATTCACACCCCCTACAATTTAAATGCTCTACTTTGATAAGGCTGCTGATATCATCCACCTAGAAATACACCTCTGGGAAGTTTGCATCCCAATAATCTCTGTGGTGTATTCCATAACTGCACACTGCTGTAGTGTGATAAAATAGTTAGGTAGGACGTATAGCCCCAGCCTTGGCAACTGCGTGTGTGTCTGCCTGTGTAAACAGCATTTGTGTTCAGAGTAGTCACATATCTACAATTTAAATGCTCTACTTTGGTAAGACTGCTGATGTTATCTACCTAGAAATACATCTCTGGGGAGGTTTTAGCCCAGTAATCTCCATAGCGTGTGCCATAACTGTGTACTGCTGTAATATGATAAATTAGTTAGGTATGTGTTCTAATCCCCGACTTGGCAAGTGTGTGTGTGTGTGTGTGTTTGTCTGTGTAGAGAGCAATGCTTTTTAGGATAGTCACACTCCATACAATTCGTATGCTCTACTTTGGCAAGGCTGCTGATGTCATCCACCTAGAAATACACCTCTGGGAAAGATGTAGCCCAGTAATCTCTGTAGCATGTGCCATAATTGCTGTAGTGTGATATAGACCTCTGTTAGGGGTTCTATACCCACACATGTCGGTTGTGGATGTATTGTGTGTGTTGCAATGTCTGTGTAGGGAGCAATGCATTTTAGGCTAGTCACACTCAGTACATTTCAAATGCCCTACTTAGGCAATCCTGTGGATGTCATTCATTGTGAAATATACCTTTGGGGAAGGAGTTCTCTGGTAATCCCCATGGTGTGTCCTATAACAGCGCCATGCTGTAGTGTGATATAGACCTCTGTTAGGGGTTCTATACCTACACATGTTAGTTGTGGATGGTTTGTGTGTGTGACACTGTCTGTGTAGGGAGCAACACAGTTTAGCCTAGCCACACTCACTACAATTTGAATGTCCTACTTTGGCAATCCTGCAGATGTCATCCAATATGATATACACCTTTGGGGAAGGAGTACTCCAGTTGTCTCCATGGCGTGTACTATAACTGTGTAGTGCTGTAGTGTAATAAACTAGTTAGGTAGGGGTTCTACTTCTAGACATGACAGGTGTGTGTGTGTGTGTGTGTGTGTGTGTGTGTGTGTGTGTGTGTGTGTGTGTGTGTGTGTGTGTGTGTAACTCGTATCCTGTGTGAGTGTGTGTCACCTGGGCCCAATGTGAAATGGGTTTTGCACATTTCTTATATGGTGGCCCTAGTATATATCACAATGCCTTCTGTACAGGGATAACAGATGTGGAATAGCCATGAGGCTAGGGTGCAAATCCATACCTATACATGTGACATCAAGGCCAGGCAATCACAGTTAGCAACCCCAGTATTATGCAGAGCACACTCTCAACCCATGTCTGACACACACACACACACACACACACACACACACACACACACACACACACACACACACACACACACACACACACACATCCTGAGGCAACAGTCAATATGTGTGTAGTACACTGCATATTGGCCACTGATAGTCACTATGGAGTGATTGCAGTTGCCTACAGAGGGAATGGTACCCTGTCCATCTGTTCAATAGGCACATACATGCAGACAGTGCACCTTCCCCATATTCCCCACTGGACACCTGCAACACCTGTGGTGCCATCACATGTGACCCACAAAGGGCATACCATGCCTGAAGACATGCCCTATATGGACAGATACCACTGACACCAGGGAATGTCGTTAGCATGCTATCAAAGAAGGTGCAGGGTTAACCTGCTGTCCATGACCAGTTCCTGCCACAAGTAGCCAGGACTGGCACATCTGATGATAATCTGTGTACACAACATGGGCTCAACACCCCAGGTACAGTTCCACATGTCACTGTACATGCACGTGGGAGGTGTGCACATTCCAGGCACCATCCATGTCATGGACTAAGGAACATCTACATGACAAGCGATGCACAGCATTGACCATGTGCACTAGTCACCCAGGTGACTGGATGGTGGATACAATACCCACCTGTGTGGGCGAATACAGAAACCACAGCCCTGAGCCACAATGCAGACCATTGTCATGTGGCCTGATGCCAAGGTATACCCATCACCTAGCCTTGTATAGCTGTCTGGCACAGTCAGTCACCACATACCCATATAGAAATCCACCCATGCATGCCAGTACTGGCACCCTGTGTGTTTGTGTGTGTGTTGTATGATGCATATGATCACATCCACACTCACTACAACCTCCAGTGGCATATTGAAGCATGCTGTCTGATGTCAGACACCTCCTCATACCCTTTGCTCATATAACCTCCATATGACCCATATGGTGCATGTGATACCTGCACAGTAATGTGTTGTGACAATCTCACTAGTGATGAGCTGTATCCCTGGCTCTGCCAAGTGTGTCAGTGTGTGTGCATCCCTGTGAGAGTGTAGCTGTGTTGACGCTGGCACCTGTTCATTCAGACAGGCACGTGTACTTCACCTGCAGTATAGCTGATATATCCCTGTTGCAGATGTCACTCATCATCACATATATGTTCTGAGGACTCCACAACAGGTAACCTATGTGGTGCATCCATTAACTGCATAGGATTGTGATAGCACTACATAGTCATCAGGGGTTTGATACCCTGTGCTGGTAGGTATGTGACACAAACATGCTTAAGTTTTACTCTGCCAACCCTCCCTGACTTGTCATTGCCTCTGTCTGCCTCTCTCACTCCCTCACTGGTGGTTGTGGAGACCTACACCTGCTTTGCTTAGGCAGCAGCATGTGCATTTTAAGTGATGCTCATGATCAGATGATGGCCTCATCATGAATTGCAGCCTTCCCCTAGCTGATCGCATGTGGAACAGCTGTGGTAACATTCCAATAGCCAATTGCATGGAAACACACTTCAGTATCTAGGAACATTATGTTAGTGTTGGGCCTTTCCATTCACTGTGAGCAGGAACTCATTCTGTTGTTTGGCAAACAGCATCTCAGAAGAATTGGGGATTTACCTCTGATGACATACTCTGTGGAAACAGGCCAACACACAGGAGGGGGATGTGCTTGACTTGACTACAGTCTGTGAGAGCTGCTATACTGCATTCAGAGTAATGTTGGATTAACAGGGTGTGTGCAGATATGGTTGTCCTACATGTATTAATATCTATCATGTCAGTTCTATGTTTATGAGGACTCCCCATCTGTAGGATCATCTGCAGACTGGGCAGTGTATGGTGCCTTTGGTTTCATGTGTTGCCCACAATGCATGTATCTGTGAACTGCAGAGGGTAGTGTGAGGATTTCAGTCTGTAGATGTTGAAAGCCGAGACAGTTACTGACTTCATATCCCTCATAGGACATATTTTGTGTCAAACCCTGTTACAACAGTAAATGTAAGATGTTACCACAGCAACATGTCAATATTGGCCCTGTGTATGTGCTTCCAGCTACAACTCTATCAACCTTTGTACATATGTCATGCATTAAGTGGTGCATATGTGCTGTATGTGCTGTACACCATAATTAGTGTCATCATATCTAATAACAAGCCAGTGAGATATCAGACTGCTACACATGTTATGTACAGTAGGGATTATATTTAATGACATAACCTGGACATTCTATGTCTGTTTGCACAATAATGAGGTCGGTGTACTTATGGTGAATGCCGACAGTGTGTGTAATGTCAATATGTACCTTGGCCTGTGCACAGACTGTGGTAGATGTCATTGTTCTAGGTCCCATCCTATCTGATATTACATGCTGCTCCACTGCATGTTACCATAGTGGCTTACATGTTTGTAGGGCAATACACACATGTCCCATACCACAGACAGGCATCAGAGCACACTGTGTAGTGGCCCAGTATATGTAGGGTTATTGTGTGAGTGGCACATATGTGGATAGTGTTGAACAGATAGTCCATATACTGTAATATTATGCTAGCTTACCATATGTGGCTGTGCTCACATTGGTTGTGGTTATGCACTTCCAAACATGTGTATCTTACCCTGTGCTATGACATGCCTGTAGAGCCTGCTATATATGCAGGTACATGTGCATTCCCCCATAGGAGATGGAGGCCAGTGTCGAGCCAGTCTGCCTGTAGCCTGCACAGTGCTTTGTTACATGCCTAGCAGCTTAGTGTACTTACCCAGTGAGATGTCATGTGCAGAAACTTGCCAGATGTACTGCTGCCAGGCCTCCCTTAACCGTCATGTATGTCAGATGGAGTGGTGGGATGCTGTACAGATGTATGTCAATATCTAGTGGGTAGTATGTGGCCATGGCACCTCTGTACCAGCAGTTATGTGTCAGGACAGACAGGGGTGTGTGAATGCATAACCTATGAGGGCGAATGTATACCAGTCGTTATGTGTTATACCCATCTACATGGCTGTTAACATCCATATTGTCAGGCTTGGTCCACATGTTCTGCACTAAGGGGTTCTGTGTATACCTCTGGATTGTACAGAGTGTGTCAGAATGTCCACATCTATTTGCCAATATCATTGCTGTAGTCCACAGGAGCATTATGTGCTTGCAGCGGTAGTGTACTATGATGTCCTTAGGGTGTCTATCAGTAGCCAATGGTGCACATGTGAAAAGCAGATGTGACATCCCACACACACCATGTCTATGAAGACAATCCCTATTACAGTAGCAATAGTCTACTGATATACCTGTTATACATACCAGCATCCCCTTGCAATATGGAGTTGGGACTATAGGGGCTGAAGTAGGGCTACATCCCATGTTCAGGACATATGGTGAATATATATATATATATATATATATATATATATATATATATATATACAGAGCATTATATGTCTACACATATACAGATAGTGATTCATATGCACATATATGTATATCATGCTGCCATTCCTGCCAGCAGTCCACTGCTGTTGTATCCCCCACACATACGGTGGGGCTGGGGCCATATATGTGTGGGCTTCACCTACACAATACATGTGTGCCCATATGCACTCCAGAGGCCAGTGTATGTAACAGTGGCATATGGCCCTGTATTATTGACTCTTGGAGGGGATGCACCATACATAACTTAGGCTGTTACAAAATGTGGGGGTATCAGGAGTGAGCTGCCATAAGGTATTTGGATAAACAGTACCATACATTTCACCTATCTTGACATACTTACATAAAGGTGGTTACTGCAGGCCTACTGCCTCCTGCCATACAGACTGTTCTGTTTGCCAGTGTGCCTGTGATTGTGTCAGTTATGCCTTGTTACGTATCAGTTACATCCCATTTGGCCAACTGAAGTCTGTACCACCTAGTGATTGTGTACAGAGTGTAGATAGGGGCTGCTGGACTATACACCTGCATCATCTACTGCTGATTGTGTGGTATCTTGTGGTCCAGTCTGGCATTGCTATTGTACGATTTGAAAGGCTTGGCCTGGACAGCAGCAGTTGTGGACATTTCCAGACTACTGTATTAGTATAACTGTTTCACTGTTGCATTACTCTGTTTATATGGATCTCAGTGCCTGAACAGCTATATGACATGGCATATACATCTGTAATAGTACACAAATAAAGGTCAAAAAAACAAAAAACCTTTCGGGTCCAAAACTTGAGAACTCTATTAAAGGTTTACCCGTCTTATCTTGCAAACTTGCACAATTCCTTTTGAGTTGTTAGAAAATTCACTTTAAATCCACATAAACATAATACACAACTTTATTAGCTTTCAAGTTAATTCTACAACACGTATTTTACTTCATTAGTTTTGAAAGGTTTTAACAGTAGTGCATAAGTAATGTGAGCCAAGATAGGGTTGGTTGCATTTCTCAACTACAAACAAAAGAGTTTTAATACAGTAGCATGTCATTCATTTTATTGATTTAATTTACAATACAGATGATGTTTTCAGTTGGGTTGTAGTGTATACAGCATCACCAGTTTTTGCATAGCTACCTGACTTTTAATTTGTTTTTAAAGAAACATGTTTTTACTTGACAGCAGATTTTTATATACATACAAAGTTTTAGAGGTGGATTTATTAAGCATTAATGAACATTGTATGTGAAATTGACACCTCCTCAATGGGTTGTGTATTATGAGTTACGTTTAATTAACTAATTAATTTTACGCTCTCACGTTATAAAAACCTGTTCTTAGTTATATTTGTCACACTTGAAAAAGCCCAGTAAGACCGGGCGAAAGCGCTTGTGGTGATTTGTGTTTTTGCACGAAATAAAGTGTTTTTGTTTGCCTTTAACCATCTTGGTTGGATTATCATCCTTTGGATTTAAAGTGAATTTTCTAACAACTCAAAAGGAATTGTGCAAGTTTGCAAGTTAAGACGAGTAAACCTTTAATAGAGTTCTCAAGTTTTGGACCCGAAAGGTTTTTCGTTTTTTTGGTTTTTGTTCGGGTCTTCTGGTTTTTTGATTGGTTACACAAATAAAGGTATTACATTTCTGAAAACCTGTGTGTGATCATTTATCCTATGACCTCTCTGTGACTATATGTTGCAGGCAACATATGTCATTTGTATGGGTAGCTCATCCAGTGTCTAGTTGTTAGGGTGTTAACTGTAGGCATAGTGGCTGTTCCATATTGTGTGCACCTACTACATGAGTATCTTACTGTATATATCTCTGTGTGTGTATGTGTAGTTATATATATATATCTCTAATCTATGACTATGATTATATATATATATCAGTATCTGCATGTATGTGTCTGTGTATATGTATCCTGGGGATGTTGATAGCTTCCATATTTTACATTTCCTATGGAAGCCAGACTACGCTGCATGATATGTTACCACTACCAGCCTGACATCATACAGGTGGGATGTAGTACTGTTAACATGTTGTGCCCATGTTGTGTCAGGACCTGGTTATGGGATCTGCAACACTTGGTAGTGTATTGCAGGGTGGATGTGTTTGGCTGGGGTGGGTATACCTAGTCATAGAAGACTTATATTGTTTGGAGCATCTCAACCCCATTAATGGTGCATGTGGACATTTATGATTTAGTTAATCTCCCATTGATATCTACACATGCACATCCATATATACCTATATATATATATATATATATATATATATATATATATATATATATATATATATATATCTGCTTACAAATATATAACTATGTCCGTATATACCTACTTAGATATATATCTGCTTACATATATGTAGCTTGCTGTGTATACGTAGACATATAGGTGTAGACATATATATGTGTCGATGTAGGCATTTGCATGTATATATGTTCATATATATTTATATATTTCTAAATATATATATGTATATATATATATATATATATATATATATATATATATATATATATATATATATATATATATATATATATATATATATATATATATATATATATATATATATATATATATGCACACACACACATATATAGATATGTTATATCTGTATAGATATTAATATAGTTACACACACACATACATCTAGATGTTGATATACATTCTTTGTACTGTTGCATGACTGGGCTGGATGATATGTTTCTGCAAACATCAGATTTATGTATATATGGCATGTCTTAGTGGTAAATCACTATGTGTATGGTGTGCAGGGTCCTGGGTTCAAGCCTTGCAAAGGCTGTTCATTTTGTTGCTGGGCAGAACATGGGCCATTGGATACAGAGTGATTAAAGCACTTTAAAGCAGCTGTAAGCAGGTTTGCACGTGTTTGCGCAGATGTAAGCACTGCTAACTTCCGGTTGCAGTTTCTTATACTCAGTTAGCTTTTAAATTGCTTAATCTGTGTAGGCAGTGCTTACCGATGCACAAACAGGCTTAGACCCACTTACTACTGCTTAAAACTGCTTTCTCCCACTTACCCCCATGCTAATTTATTTAAAAGAAAAGAAAAAAGGGTTGATAGGAAAGTGGTGAAAAAGAGGCACAAAGAGGGAAAGACAGTAGGGAAAATAGCTAGGGATGTGCAGGAAGGGTGTAGGGAAGGTCCATAGCTGCCCATTTCTTCTACCGCAACAGCTGTGCATATACACTGACTTTGGAGGTAGATTTGGACACTCAAACTCCTGGGAGTGGGGTGAGGACAACAGTAATAAGTTGTGATGCCAATTAGACTGGATTACATGTGTCCAGTGGACATGTGTGTGAAATGGATAGCTCTGTATGGGGTGAATTGTTTTGTGGGAACAGATTGCCCATTTTTTTTTCAGGTGAGAGTGGGATGTTGGGGAGTAGCAGTAGGTATATTTGGGGAGGTAGGTTGGGTAGTATAACAGACAAAAAACACAAGACGCATACAGGAGTGGTATATGACACATGAGGGGGTAAACACCTTGATGGTGATGGGTGTTGGGATATCGGAAGTCCACAAGCCCCCTAATGGTAACAGTGAGACTGAGGTCCCCACCCATGGGCAGTCACCACTGCACCTTCACAGCCCTGAAGGTGGCTGTGCTGGGGGCTGAGTCACAGAGCCAGGCTGACTCTCTAATCATGACATGCGGCCCTTGAGCTGGCATAGAAGATCACCAAACTGCTCTTTGATCACTCTATGCACCATGCCCCCGACCTGGCGATGGGTGGCAGATGCCTGTCTGCGCCCAGTCCTGGGGGGGGGTGAGCTCGATCCCCTGAGGCAATTCCACCCAAAGGTGGTGCAGGAGCAATGTACAGGGAGGTCCGGGCTTGGGCCCCATGCTGGTGCCTGGTGCTTCGGCCAGCTGAGGTGGGACAGGTGGGTCCGCTGGGACCGGCCTTCCCAAGCATGCTATAGTTTTTAGATTTCATCATCATCATGGGTTAGTAATAGTCAACATATTCCAGGTTTAGGTATAACAGCATGCATAGATATTCCCATTAACCCAGACACTAGATACGGAACAGTTGCATAGCAAACAAAACATATGCATATATGGGACCATAGTGGTAATAAGAACAGCATGCAGGTACATTGATGGCACCATGCCAGCAATGTTGGAATAATTCAATATGGCACATGTATGGGAATCATTAAAATATTTATCAAACAATTGGACATTATCAGAGTCAGTACATACCAGTTGGGGTGGGTATGTTGATTATTGTTGGAGATAAGGTGGGGAGATGTCAATTAACAAGTAGTATATTCCTGTAGTCCACATTACTTTCCTAGTCAGTGCTGTTATCTGTACCTTACAAGTTTTACTACACTACCCTATAGCCTTATTTTGGTCAGCAATATGGCTGTTGTCATCATTACACATGAATTGGTTTTATCTGCAGTATACACCTCTTTCCTGGTATACCTGTATAGAGAATGTTTGTTAACACTGACTAAGTGTTTGTACACATACGCCTGGATTCCGGGTTGATATTTTGCACTATGCTTTCCAAATCTTTCTGCACAGGCAATGGCCATGTGTTAACCACATGCTGGTGTGCCTGGACATATCTAAAATATTACCTTCTTCCACCTTTAGTGATCTGACACACACATATACATGCTTTCCTACACAGTTATATTATGTAGCACAGTGTGGGTGACAGTGACCAGTGATACTTTTATTATTCAGAGAAAATGAAACACTCACAATCCCCTACAATACCAGGGTGGACAGTACCAGTACAGGTTATATTGATCTGTATTTCTCAGCACAGTGTTCGCGTCCAACATACCCGTGGGACCAATGTTTGTTAGCACTACCTGACTGTTGCCACACAAAGTTCCAGATTACACATTAGTATTATGCACATACATCTCACTCTGTTACTGTACACACTCTGGTCACAGCTTGACAACATGGGAGTGTAGATAGGCCATACTTGAAATATTACTCTTCTAACAGTTTTGGGGGTTGCTACAGTGACAGGTGTGTTCTCATGATGGTTGACAATCACTTGTATTCCCTGTTTGCTGGTTACACATCTGGGATCATCCCACAGACTTACCAGGTGGACAGGGGAACAGGCAGCAGATATGGGCACATATATTGGAAATTCTGGCCTCATGTGTACAGTTGTAGGGTATGAATCTGCATGCAGTCTACCTCTACACCCAAGATTCAGATCATGGCTGTGTCTGCTACAACGTAAACACTGTCCATCACAGTTGTGTTTGCTATATTGATATTGCCGTATATCTCCAATCTGCTTTCTGTCTTATTAATCCCCTGTGTGTATGCATTCTGACCTTGTATAACAGCACTCTTATACAGAATTTCTAGACAGTTATATGTTGTAGGAGAGTATGGGTGACAGTGATGTGTAATACCTCATTATTCATGGCAACTGCATATCATTCTTGTATTTCTGAGCACAGTGTTGGTATCTGACAGACCTGTGGGAGGAATGTTTATTAGCACTACCTGAATGTTCCCACACACAGTACCAGGTTCCATATTACTATTAGCACATACATCTCACTCTGTTACTGTACACACTCTGACCACAGCTTAACAATTTGGGTGTAAATGGGACATATGTGGCTTCTTAGTCACATAAGGTACTGGGGAGTTGCTAGTGTGCCAGGTATGTTGTCATAGATGTGTGTCAATCAGTTGTATTTCCTGTTTGCTGCCTATACGTCTGGGATCATCCCACTGATTTCCCAGGGGCACAGGTTGATAGGCAATATATATGGGCCACTTTAATAGACATTCTGAACATATCTGTATAGTTGTGGGGTATGATTCTGTATGCAGACTACTACCACTGGCAGGATTTGAAGCTTGGCTGTGTGTGCTAAAAAACAATAGCTCACATCTCAGTTGCATGTGCTATTCGGTTTTTGTTGCCTGAATTTTCCCTGTTTACTGTTTATGTGTCTCTCAGTTGTCTAAATGGCCTCTGGGGATTACACCTGCCATATACAGGCATTCCTACACATTCAATTTATGGTGCATGGTGTGGGTAACAGTGCTTAGTACTACAGTACTATTACATGATTGCAAATCTACATTACCATATGATACCAAAATATACACATTCAGTCCAGTAGTTAGACCTGTTTTGTCAGGATATTACACTTTTATTGCCATATAAACAATATGAGACTCTTCCTGCCATATTCTCTAGTATATGCAGTACTTGCCTTGAACAATACAGGTTTTAAACTAGCAATTAATTTACTACTTTTATTTTTATTTCCTATGACAGTAAAAGCATGAGTATAACTGACCTGCCCCACATTGCAACCACATCAGGCAGCAGATGTGGGCCTCCTGGTTCGCAGTCTACTCCGTTGCAGCTGTGGGGGACATAAGAGGAATATTTAGCCATACCTATCTACGATATACCTGAGCTGGCACTTATTACACACACATACTGGGGTGATACACACATCTGGAAAATCCTCTGATGCTTTAGCCTCTTGGAACCACTTCTCTAAGAGCTCCCCCTTCTGCCGCTTCAGGTCAGCATAGTGGTGCCTGACCTGCTCACCAGTTCAGGGTATGCCAGTGGCACTGGTAAGGTTGCGGGTGAGATGGTCCCAGGCCTCCGCCTTATATTGGCAGCCCTGGTACTGACCCTGCAACAGTCTCTGTGCATGGTCTTTAACTAGGAGCCGTACCATGACCTTGGACTCCTGGATGCACCAGCACTGCACCTGGAAGTGCACTCCTTCTCCCCTTACTGCCATAGTGCCTACAAGGGGAAGCTACAACCAGTTATGAGATGTATTCCCATCTCTTGGGTTTAAGTAGGGCCGATTTCCTGAACCTTTCCATGATTGGGTGGTTTTGAAAAGGCTAAGCTATGGGCAAACCTGCTTATGTAAGGCTGGCATTGTTTAAATGGGTATACCACTGGGCATAAAGAGTTAGCTGGTCTACACATTGCTCAAACCTCCTAAGCGGGCCTGTGCAATGCTTAGCATTGCTTACATTAGACCTTCCTTATAATGCATTTTTGGCATTGTGGTATTATTCATTACACCTTATATGTATGCCTGGTATCCCTGATTGATGTGTACATGCACTCTGTGGGGTCCTTGTGTTTTATTGGGGACTTCAACACTCTATTACAATTACACATCACTTCTGGGCTTACTGCTGTACTCCAGTTCACATATTTATGTTATGTAGTGGGTTATGGCACATATGACTGTATACTGATGCCTTTCACAGGTTTAGTTTGGTTATACTATGGTGAGGACATGTTTACTACTACCTCATTCTTCTGTACTTCTGTGATGGCTTGGTAGATGACTACTAGGATTATGGTGTATAGCGTTCAAGGCCTGCATGGCTATTTCTTTTACTGATGGGCAGAACAAGGGCCATTGGATACAGACTGATTAAGGCACTTTTGAGCAGTTGCAAGCAGGTTTGCGTGACGGTAAGCACTGCTAACCTGCTGTTACATCTGCTTACAGAGAGTTAATGTTAGAATTTCTTAGCCAGTGTAGGCATTGTTTGCCGCCACACAAATGGGCTTAAGGCCATTTATTGTGCTTATATATGCTTACTACTGCTTATTTATGCTTAGACCTGCTTACTAGTGCCTTATTCATTATGACACTGACACCTCACGTGCATTTACTGCAGTACTCTAGTTCATAAACATGTTATTTAGTTGGTTATGCAACAAAAATATTGATCATAACGTGCTTTGCCATGTAAAACAGAATGTGCTGTAGTGGGACTTGAACCAGGAATGCCTGCTTGTTAGCCGAATGCTCTGCCCACTACACTATTACCATGCTGCTTCATTTGCATATATCTTCCTTGTTATCCTCTTCAGCCTTTTAAGGTTCTTTAACCATAGCTAAGCGATGTGCACACCCACACACCTACGATTAGCTTCAATCAGATTTAAAAAAAATATAGGGTTTCTTCATTTTATTACCGCATTCTGTTGCTGTTATACTGGGTTCGTATCACGTTATCGAAAGCCGATAACGTTGAATGCCACAATGTCGAACCTTATGCATCAAAAGCTAAAAATAGCGAAGCTGCAGAACATCAAATTCTTTCCTAGGGAAAGAATTTGGTTGTCCGTTTCTGTGGCTTCGCTATTTTTAGCACTGTGGTGGAAAGTTACGGGGGTAGAGATAAGTCTGTGATTGTGTGGACATTAGGTTTAGGGTGTGGGTTACGTGACTTAGGGTTAGGGTGCTGGTGAGATGATTGTGCGATAGTGACAGAGTTTAGGGTTAGGGGTGGGTTAAGTGAGTTAGGGTTAGGGCGCGGGTAAGGTGAGTGTGCGATAGTGACGGACCTTAGGGTTAGGGTTGGGTTAAGGTAAGTGGATAGATAGTAGTGTTTGTATAGTTTAGTGTAGGGTTAGATGTATGATTTTAAGTGTAAGTGTGTGGATTGCTGTATTTTTGGTGCCCCTGTGTTGTGCGAATGTGTTTCGGAATAGCGAATTTTTTCCCTGGGAAAAAAATTGCTGTTCTGAATGTTCGATATTGTGTGCTTTAGATTATTTAGGCTCGATTAAATGGTGTTCGGTGTTTTCAGCTTTCAATGATGTGATAGAAATGTATTATACTCAAGGGGACTGTTGGTGGGGATATGCGGTCACCTGTGAGTGGTCTCCCTAATTGCATACCCCTTTCTACTGTTCTACATTGCAGGGGCATGTTTATTCTGAGAGCTCTGCTCTCAGACACACCCTCTGCACTCTTACATGCTCCATGTAAGCCTAGGAGCTTGGGGAACACGCCTTATTAATATGCATGACGCGCTGCCGTCCTGCTCCTAAACGGTCGCTTCCATGCAAGACTAAGCTAGTCTTGCATGGAAGTTTAGTAAACCTGGGGGAATGTTTTTACTATCTACTTTGAACTGTGCTGCTGATTTTTGAGGCTGCTACTTTATTTATACCAGTGTGTTCTATATTAAGCAAAAAACAGACTTTTGTGAAAAACCTGTGAATACAATGACTGCCAGGAATTTTACCCAGAGTTTACATATTTTCTAGTGAAGTAATTTAGTCCTGTTTCATTGCTATTACATGCCTATGTTTAATAAACTGTTATTTTGCCTAATAATGACAAGACAGGGCTGGATTCATTAACAACTGCATGAACTGCAGTTATTGTGTACATGGTGCGCCACATGCACATATGGTAGCATACTATTTCATATTCATTAAATGGTCCTGCACCTAGTGTAGAGATGTAAAACAAGGGTAAATGTTACAATAAATATAGTTTTCTCAATGACAATTGATTCAATAGGATACTAGTGATCTGCTATGGATACACGTTTGCTAGCCTACATTTTTCCCCCAGGTATTGCAAGCAATGTTTGTACAACCAGTTGTGTTTAGAATAATTCTAAGAAACATATGGTTCTTGCTAGATGATAAAATAAATATTAGAAACAAATTTTTGGCTAATGTGGTTTATTTTCAAATACAAAATTTGTCTGATAAAGAGCTTGCATCCCAAAGGAAATTAAGTCTAGTATTTCAATATATTATTCAGATGTTTTATCCAATGTTTAGTTGGATGAGTATCTATTAAAGTCAAGCAACACAGCAGAATTTGTGAGATACTGCAGTTATGTTAGCATTATATAATTATTGTGTGGCTAAATAGTGATTTTCCCTGGGGATGACAGGATTTACTGCTGTAATATTGTGTCACTGTAAATCCATCTCATAAGCAGAAATGTACATAAAGGCACTTTGTGAGGTGGCCAGTGGTATACAACAGTAATCATAGTCACACTATTTAAGCAGTGATGGACTCAAACCACCTCCTATCCACTTATACCATCTAAGCAGCAGATTATCAGTAGCCAATGCCAGCACAGAATACTGAGTACAAGTGAAACAATCAGCATCTATGAAGGGATGAGATCAGTTGTGCATTGAAAAGGAGATGTGTGCAAAACAGTAAACAGGTGTAAACCAATGCAGCCACAATGAAAAGTTTAAACAAATGTAATAATAAATAATAAAAGAACATGCAAATACTAAATATATATTTACAATAAACACCAGAGGATCAATCACAGTAAATATTAAAAATAACACAGGTGTACAGGTCCACACAGTTACAGAAAAAATAATACTTAGTCAATCTTATTACACTTTCATGCCTGATCTAAAGAATTATTATTCCTTGGTTACTCACTAGTGCAAGGCAATATGAAGTAGGTGGGGGTCCTTCCTTGTCAGGTTACAAAATCAGACTGCTCTGAGACTTCAGTCTCATTTAATATTCAACATTTTTAGTGATGGATTACAGAATGACATCACCTACATCTGGTTATCTTAATTCTGGTTCCTATGCTTCTACCCTTGGATAGAATATGTCACAATTTAGCACATATGTGTCAATAATACATGCACACAAAGCCTTGCAGAGATCTGCTGCAGCTCCTGGAAGTCATAAAACAACTTTAAACCTCTACCTCTCCAGAGTAGCAATTAGTTCACCCAGTGACAATGCAGCAAGCTTCGTAGTACACACTTCTTATATCTGGCTGCATTGATAACTGTAAGATACAACCTTTATGGCCTAAGCCAGGTAATTTCATTTCAAACTATTTTCAGAGTTTCAGATTAACCTCTTCTCTTCCAGTATCCTCTGTTAAAGCATATACGTTTAAACAGTTACAATAATACATGTATACTTCTTTTTCTGTCCAGCAGGGCACACTGTTGCTACATTTTTAACACAATCAGCTTTACAGATACATTTTTCAATGCAAGCATCTGTGCAAAAAAGTTTGATATGCAAAGTATATATAATTCTTTGCAAAATTCCAGCTAGCTGTGCTAGAATATGTTACAGATCCAATGCTCTTCATCTCCTGGCATAGCTGACAATACCACACATCATCACATCTCTCTCCCTTAAGTGTTTCAATTTACCATTGAGATACATTGTTTGAGAGGAATGAGGCAATACATTAACCTATACCCTGTCTTCAGATCGGATCTGACTTGGCATTGCTGAACCCACTACAGTACTGCATTGTCATATCATATGCCTTCAACCCTACACTCCACCATAGTAATTTGGCATGTTGCTTGCTGGCTTGCTGTAGCCATAGATCCCCCCAGACTCCTCATGCCACCTACTGCAAATACTCAGCACCAGTGCCTCCCTATCATGTTAAGGTGTCATCATGTTAATATGGTACAATTTGTGCCCCTGTCTCCTGCCTAGTAGTTCTTCCATTTGTTAACATCACTGACCTTCCTTACCCCATTGAAGGGTCCCTCCCAAGCTGCCTCTAGCCTATTGTGTCTGACAGGAATGAGAACCATAACCTGCTGTCTCACAGCATACTCTCAGGCCTGAACATTCCTGTCATACAATACTTTTTTATGCTGTTGAGTTCCTTCCAAGTTTTCCTACACCAAGTCCATGCGCTCCCTAAGCCTTGTCCGGAGGTTTAGGACATATGCTACAACAGACTCCTTGTGGGTTTCACACTCACCCTCCCACTCATCACAAATGAAATCTAAAGGCCCCCTCACTCGATGCCCATACAGAAAATCATAGTGTGAAAACCTGTGTATTCCTGCACTACCTCCCTCTGTGCAAACAGCAGATGGGGCAAATATTTGTCCCACTCTCTCTTAAACTGGTCTGCAAATGCCCATATCATGGTCTTTAGTGTAGAGTTTAAACTCTCCCCAAGACCTTTAGTCTGAGGGTGGTAGGAGGTGGTCTTTAGGTGCTTCATCCCACAGCACTCCCATAGACAAGGCAGCAGGCCTGAAATGAAATTGGAACCTCTGTCAGTTGGTATTTCTCTCAGGAAACTTACCCTGAAGAAAATCTCTAACAAATCATTCCCCACCTTCTCTGCCTCAAAGGAGGATACAGCCACCATCTCATGATATCAAATAGCATAATCTACTATCACCAGGATATACTGTACTTCTTCCCTGTGGAACTTGCGGTACTCATGGGCCACACAACATCTACCCTCTGAAATGCCTCCTCAATCACAGGCAAAGGCATCAAAGGAGTCTTGAACTTGTCTCCTGCCTTGCCTTCTTTTTGGTACTGCTCACAGTTCCTGCAGTACTCTGTTACATCCTTTGCAATCCCAGGCTAATAAAAGTTCTGCATAATACATATCTTGCTATGATTTATGCCCATATAACCTGCAAAAGGAATGTGATGCCCGTGCCCTGGCCCAGCAATCAAGGAGCCTCAATCCTCACCACTAACACCAGAGAGGGTGTTTCATATATGACGAAAGGCTAACAAATACAGACAGTAAAGTGCAATTTCCCTTAAGAGCACACAGAGATCACAGTCAGTCCATGACTGGTCGCTCTTTTGCTCTCCAAGTTCACAGTAAAATTCCCCACTGGCACAGATCTAGGGTTCAGATCTCAGCCTAGTTGGGCAAGCTAAAACCTTCAGCACCCTCTCTGTCCAACCAGTGCTTCGTGTCACTGCCCAAGTAGCTGACATACACACACTTTGAGATAAGAGTTTATACAACCACACAGACACTCCTGGGAAAGGCTGCCACAAGTTCGTCATCTGTGCCCCTATTACCCAAACTATACAGTAGTACCGCCTGCCATCACCCAGCTAATATTTATCAGCTACTCATAGGCCCTTAAAAGGGTGTCCAATTATTACTGTGCACTAGTATTATCCAATTGGTAGTATAACTAAACAGTCAAGCCTTATTAGAGTGACTTGGTACAGTAATCACTTTAAATATGCAATGTATTCTAGAGCTTAAATTATCTCTACACAAAACAGCCACAGCTGAAAGGTTTTAAAATATTTAATAATAAATAATAAAAACACAAGATATTACTTCTTACTACAAAGTACTAGTCAAGAGTTCAGAGATCACAGAAAAATACTTAAAATAATTCAGTAGTACAGTTCTGACATCACAGAAAAAAACACTTAGTCTAATCTTTCTAGTTCCTAGCTATTTCTAAAAGAAAACACAAGTCTAAGATAATAAATAGAAAATAGGTGCAAATCCACGAATAAACAATAAAGCCACAGATGAAAATGTGTGTGAGGCACTTTAATGAACACAATAGGCTCTGCAAACTTGCATGAATAAAACAACAAGCACAACGTATCCACAGTTTGCATTTTCGTTTCCAGCACTTCTTCAGATGTGGGTTGCACCACACTGCAGTCAAAAGGCTGGACGACTTACTTGTTGTTTTATTTGTGTGAGTTTCCAGTGCCTATTTTGTTCATTAAAGTGCCTCACCTGCATTTTGATCTGTGGCTTTATTGTTTCATTGTGGATTGGTACCTATTTTCTATTTACTAGTTTGGTTTGGTGCCTTTCGATCTTTTTTGGATAACAAGTCTACGATAACTTACATAAGAAAACAGGCAGAGTGCTGATGAGTTGGATGGTCAAGACAAAATGATTACTCCTCTCTGGTTCTCTCTGTTTAAATTGAATGTGCAGTTCTGATTCACATTACATCATTCTTCACACTTTCCTGGGGTTCCCGCCCTACACATTACATCATTCTTCACACTTCCCTGGGTTCCCAAGCTAAAAGAAACTTCATTTACATTCTTAACATCTCCTTTTGTTATCTTGCAGCTGATCAGGAAGCAGAGCAATAAAAATACATTTGCATTTTTAAATTTAGGTCTATCTGAGTGTACCTCACCCCATTCCCTGCCTTGAGAGCCCATCTGCATTGGCATTGCTAACCCCACTGTGGTGCTGCACTGACATATATGCTTGCAACCCCAGGCTGCATCTTAGCACCTTGGCATTTTGCTGTCTGGCTCTATGTAACCATGTTAGGGGGTTGTGATCTATCTTAACAGTGAATTTCCTTCCATACAGATAAGGCTGAAGTTTCTGCAGTGCCCACACTTTGGCTAGACATTCCTTTTCTACAGCTGCATAGCATTCCTCCCTGGGTTGGAGCCTATGACTGAGATAAACCACTGGGTGCTCTTTTCCCTCTGAAGAAATCTGGCTAAGTACAGCCTGCATCCCATGGTTTGAAGCATCCACCTGCACAACAAATTATTTGCTGTAATCTGGACTGGCTAACACAAGGGGTCCTTCCAAAGCTTCTTTAAGCATCTGGAATGCTTGCTCACATGCTGGGGTTCACACTACCTTATCTGGCCTGTTCTTCCTTGTCAGGTCTGTGAGGGGAGCAGCTATGGTACTATAACTGGGGACAAACTTTCTGTAGTACCCTGCTGTTCCTAAAAATGCCCTCACCTGCTTTTTAGTAACAGGTGCGGGCAATGCCTGAATGGCTTCCACTTTGGCAATTTCTGGCCTTATCTTACCATTTACCACTCTATGTCCTAGGTAGAAGACCTCGGACATACCCACCTGACATTTGCTTGGCTTAATGGTCGACCCGGCCCTCTGTAGTCTGCCCAGCACCTCCCTGACATGCTGAAGGTGTTCTGGTCAGGAATGACTGTAGATGGCAATATCATCTAGGTAAGCAAGGGCAAACCCTCCTGCTCCTGCTAGGATATGATCTACAAGCCTCTGGAAAGTCACTGGGGCATTCTTCATCCCAAAGGGCATCTTTGTGAACTCATACAAGCCAAAAGGAGTCACAAAGGCTGATTTCTCTCTAGCACTGGGAGTCAAGGGCACCTGCCAGTAACCTTTGGTAAGATCAATGGTTGTAAAATACTTAGCTCCACCCAGATGCTCTAGGGCCTCATCTGTCCTAGGCATGGGGTAAGCATGTCAGTCTGTGTGACTATTTAATTTCCTGTAGTCCACACAGAACCTGGTGCTGCCATCCTTCTTTGGCACCAGCACCACTGGGGAGGCCCAGGGACTGTTGGATTCTTGAATCACCCCTAGTTCCAACATCTCCTGTACCTCCTCCCTCAGAGTCTGTTTGATTCTCTTAGGCACTCTAGAAGGGGCCTGCCTAATAGGCCTTTGGGGTCCTGTGTCCACCTTGTGCTGCCCCAGGTGGATGCAACCTGGTTTCCCAGTAAACATGTCCCCAAAATCCTGTATCATTTTGCCTCACTATTATTGACAAAATTGATATGCATAGACATCTTAAAGCAGGCTGGCATGACAGATTAAATAATATGTCCCCAAATTCCTGTATCATTTTGTCTCACTATTAATGCATAGACATCTTAAAGCAGGCTGGCATGACAGATTAAATAATATGGAATCCTCATGGATCACCAGGTTAGGAGCTTTATTCAAACCTGGCTTAAATGAAATAGGATAGTTTTTGTCAGCCTATGATTTCATGTATTTGGATATTTGTCTAAACTGACTGTATTCTTTTTTCAGATATAGACAATTTCATAGTCTATATTTTTTGACTTTTAAATAGGTATATACATGGTTTTGGGTATATACACCTTTAAATGACTTGGATATAAAAGCAATTACCAGGATGTGCTCTTAATACTATTTTTTCTTTTGCACTGAAGAAGGCTAAAAATATAGCTGAAACTGGTTTGCAACATGTAGGTTGACTTTGCCACAATAAAGAAAATGTAGGCACTTTTCTCCTTTGTGCTGGTTCGTTTTTGGGATATCAATGTAGGACAAAGCCACTGCCTCAGGGTATCCTGTAGCATAATCCACTACCACTAGGATATACTTTTTCACTGTGGAACTTGGGGTACTCAGAGTATCCACAATATCCATAGCTACCCTCTGAAATGGTTCTTCAATCACAGGCAAAGGCATCAAAGGAGCTCTCATATTGTCTCCTGCCTTGCCTACCTTTTGGCATTGCTCACAGGTCTTGCAGTACCCTGGTACATCTCTGGAAATTCCAGGCCAATAGAAGTTCTGCATAATATGCCTTTTTGTACATTTTATGCCTATATGGCCTGCAAAGGGAATATCATGGGCTATGGCTAGAAATGCCAGATAAATAATAAAAACACGAGACAATACTTCTTAGTACACAGCGCTAGTCAAGAGTTCAGAGATCACAGAGAAATACTTAAAATAATTCAGTAGTGCAGTTCTGATATCACAGAACAACACTTAGTCTAATCTTTCTAGTTTCTAGCTATTTCTAAAAGAAAACACAAGTATAAGATAACTTACATAAGAAAACAGGCAGAGTGTTGATGAGTTGGATGGTCAAGACAAAAATGTTTATTCCTCTCTGGTTCTCTCTGTTTAAATTGAACTTGCAGTTCTGATTCACATTACATCATTCTTCACACTTTCCTGGGGTTCCCAGACTACACATTATATCATTCTTCACACTTCCCTGGGTTCCCAGACTAACAGGAACTGCATTTACATTCTTAATATCTCCTTTTGTTATCTTGCAGCTGATCAGGAAGCACAGCAATAAAAATATATTTGCATGTTTAAATCTAGCAATTTAACTCTTGGTTAAAAGAATAGAAAGAATGTCTTCATCTAGACAGGCTGGAGCTGACTTTAGATCAAAGGGTCACAACATACTTTACTTTGGTCAGTAGAGAGCACTGTTTTGACATTTTTTGCAGTTCCACATCTAACAGCAGTTTTTCCATTTAAGACGACAAGCCTGTGCCTTACATTAATATTTACAAATGATATAAATATCTATAAAATTCTATCTGGCTAGGCTGGCAGCCTTCACAAGGAATGTCAGGTGTTATGATGAGAAGTGCCAGACAGTAGGCTCTAGGCACTACCAACTGCTGTATTACCTCACCATCTAGCTCTCCATGAGGGGTCCAGTCTCTGTACAGTAATCCTTTGTTCCAGTACACAGACTTCCCTTTTCCTTGAGAATCAGGTGCCTTCTTAGCTACCTTCCTCAAGCCTCTTAGTGTAGAGTCCAAGAGCTGAGCCTGTCTCAATTCTATAATTGTGACCCATCCTAGCTCCACTTCTACAGGAAGTCTGGTATGCTCTGACAGTGGTGCCTCACTGTTAGCCTGGGTACTACCACTCTCCTCTGCCCTTGCAGTCAGTCTGTCTAAGGAAACAACAGTATCTATTAGCAGTTGTAGTCCACCTTCAGCCTCATTGCTACAGGTAGCTCCCTCCTTGAAATAGTCACATCACCAGCCCTGGCTTCAGGTGTAGGATCTCTCTGGGTCTTCTCCAGGCTAACAGACCCACATACTTGTCTCCAAGCCTGACTGCATGTAACTGCATGCACACAAGGTACTGCATTATCAAAATCATTCCCTGTCAAGACATCTGCAGGGATATCCTCAAACACACCTACTTACTTTCTTTCTTTTCCACCCTCCCAGTCAAGGTGAAACATGGTCAAAGGCATTTGGAATGGGGTCCCTCTTAAAGCTCTTGCTAGAGTGGACTTCCCAAGCAAGTACTGCTCCTTTTTAACAACTGCAAGCTTCACAATGGTTATGTGAGAGACTGTGTCTCTCTTAGCAGTGGCTTGTTTTCCATCCACTAAGACTGGATATAAACACTGTAGATAGTTTGGAGCCCCTATTGTCTACATACAGCTTACCACTGGCATACTGTCATTTCCACTTGCTGGCTCCCTCACCTTTTATTCCACACCTTGCCTCCATGTCCATCTATTCGATACATGGCCCCACTTGTTACATTTAAAACATTTAACCCTTGATACTGGCCATGTACCCAAACAAGTGGCTTCCCCTGCTACTGGTAGATACTGTTGGGGTGGTTTAGACTGCTCACCATGGATTCCCTTATATCCATGTGCAGCACTGGGGATCCCCTTACAGTGCACTGATGCCATGCTTGCTAAGTAGAAGCCCTCCTTTTTCCTCCAGCTTACCTGTAGAGTTACACTTTTAGTCTGCCAACCAGATTCTCAGTCCTCAGGCAAAGTGCTAAGGGCATGTTCTCTCACAAAAAGGTCTGCCAGCCCTTCAAAAGTGGTGAACTGACACTCACTCATGCACCTATGAAAATAAGTCCTTAACTTACTAGTATAATCACACACACTTTTATCTGCCTTGTGTCTGTGCTCATAAAACTTTTTTCTGTAAGCTTCAGGTGTTAAGTTAAAACATTTAAGTAAACATTTCTTTACTTTACCATAGTTTAAACAATCAATATCAGAGAATTTAGAAACAGCAGTTACAGCTTTACCATGAAGTAAGAGTGTCAGGAACGGTACTCAGAGCCCTTAGTCAACATTATACTGTTTACATATTCTTTCAAATGTATGAATACAACTATCAAAATTATTACCTTCTGTAAATTGTGGAAGAAATTTACTGATCTTTATTGCTTCTGCATTCAGTTATTCCCTTCCCCATTACCTCAATGACCCTGGCAAAGAGTCAGCATCTCCCTCTCATGTTGACACTGCTTCTCATTTTCTTCAGCCTCCAAATGCCGCAGTCTCTCATTCTTTTTGACCTCCGAACACCGCAGTGACTCTTTTTCTTCAGGCTCCAAACACAACAGTTATCTACTGATTATAATTCCAAATGTTTGGCCTCCATTTCAAGTCTCTTTAACTTCAGATGGATTTTTAAGTCCTCTGAGGAAAAGGTGAACTGTCCTGTTTCTGAGGATTGCAGATCCCCATCACCAGACTGGTTATCTTCCCGGTTACTGGCCTGAGCTGCGACTAAGGCTGAAATCATTTCCTCTTTATTCAGGTTGGCATGCACCAGTCCTTTGGCTTCACACATCTTGGCCAACTGGTTCTTTGTCAACTTGCTATAATCCTCTGCTGATGTCCTTCCTTGTTTTCCCTGACTAAAGTAAACTAACAAAAACTAAATAAAAACTGCTGTGAAAATTAAACTTTGAATGTTTACATTGTGGCTACTGAGAATACACACCTTCAGTGATAACTGCCTACAGACCACAGAAGTTCAATTAATATCCACTTTGAATGTTTACATTGTGGCTACTGAGAATACACACCTTCAGTGACAACTGCCTACAGACCACAGAAGTTCAATTAATATCCACGCCACTGCTCACCAGTATCTGACATCCCCAGTCTGTGCCAGTAAACAAGGAGCCTGAATCCTCACCGCTGGCACTCAAGAGGGACATTCACTTGGGACAAAAATGGATACACCAAGAATTTCCAGATGCAGCTCTGTGCATTCAGCACAGTTTCCCTTAAATGAACACAGGGAACAAATTCAGTCCTGGGCCTGGGTCCTCTCTCTCTCTCTCTCCAAATCTCCAATAAGAGTCCCCACTGGCACAGCTGTAGGGTTGAGTCCTCAGCTGAGTGTCCAAGTCAAGACCTTAATAACTTCTCTGTGAAACCAGTGCTTCATGTCCCTGCTCAAAGCAGCTGATACACACACTCTTTGAGATTTGATTTTTGCACATGCATATACACCTGGGAAAGGCTGTTACAGATTTACTAGCTATGCCCCCTTCTGCCCGGGCCGCAAGGTAGTTACACAACCACCAGACACTCCAAAGCCAGCTACTCCAAGGTTCTTTCAAGGCTACTCAATTATATTGAGTGAAATTAATACAAATGATAGTGTTTGTCTGATGCAGTAAGGCTTCTGGGAGTGGCCACAGTGTAACCAAATATATATATAAGTCCTCTCAAAGTTTAAGATATTCTAGTAAGGACCGACCACAATGAAAACTAGAAATATATTTAATAATAAATAATAAAAGAACATGAAAATAATAAATATCTATTTACAATAAACACCAGAGTTTCAATCATATTAACTATTAATTCATTACATCCGAGTGATGCCTCCAGGTGTATCTGCAGTTAAGTCCTACTGACATCTCTAGGCATCAAATATTGCTTGTTCATATTTGCATCAATAATTCCAAAACCATGCTACATACAAGTTTATAAAATATTTCATCCTAAGGCTTACACAATGGCAAACTCAACTGCATTAATATTCGTCCTCTGTCTAGTACAAGTAAATAGATATTAACTGCTGTTTTTATGATATTCGTTTATATTTATTATTTATTTATTTATTTCCAGTTTGATAACCGGGGAAGTCCACTGGGCCCGAAAGCCCGTTTTCAGTGGAGGCCCGGGGAGAAAAGCTCCATAATAATACATTACACACAAAAACACTCTGTGTTCTAACAGCTTAACACTTTAACAATTTCCAAAAATGTAGTACATTTGGCAGTATACTTAAGAAATTAATATAATTATGCAACTGTATTGTTAGTGTAGTAGAGAGAGATAAAAGGAAATTATACATAGATCTTGAATGCAAGAAAAGAAAAACAGAGGAGAAGTGAAGGAGATGCAAAGAATTTAAAGGAGAAGAGGTGTCAGGAGGAAGATAAAAAAGAACAGTTAGACTAATATTCATTTTGTGTTTGAGTCAAAAGTACACCTTATGAAAAAGGCAAAAGATTCAACTGTGAGAGTAGACCTGCAAGTGGGCAGTGGGAGGAGAACGCTTAAAAGGAATAAATACAGGGTTTAATCAGGGAAGAGAGTGGAGATAAAGAAGTAGAGGGAGGGGAGCTAAGGAGAGAGTTAGAAGAAGGGGGACCAGAGGGGGGGGGGATGGATGTATTAAGATCTAGGTAGGAAGTATACAATTACATTTCCAGTTTTGGGAGAGGTGAGAATGAAGAAGAGATTTGAAGTGTTCATAGCTTGTAGTGACTCTTAGAAGGGAAGGAAGCAAGTTCCATTTTTTAGCTGTAGTATAGGAAAGTAGGAGTTGGCCAGGGGGTCGTTTGGGTTTGTATACTGAAATACGATTTTGGTGGCCAGATCTTAGGGGCCTGAGAGGAGTATATAAGGGCAAGATGTTAGATAATGCAGGGCAAGCAGTAGGTTTAAAAATTAGTTTGTGTGCAGTAGTAAGTTGGAGGTAATCGAGGTGATTAGGGAGTTCTAGCCATTGGAGACTATGGAGGCAGATGCAATGGTGTGTAGAATGAGTGGAGTTAGTAGCGAATTTGGCAATTTTGTAGTAGCAACTTTCAAGTTTTGAGGAGATAGAAGAGGTGAGATTGGTTAGAAGAGGAGCACCATATAGTAGAGAAGGGAGAAGGTAGGTAGTGGCGAGAGTTTGTCTTGTAGATGGAGTAAGAAAGTTGGCATTTCTATAAAGCATACCGAGCTTCTGATGTGTTTTTTTTATGTTTAGTTGAATATGAGTATTAAATTTCAGGTGTTCATCAATGGTAACTCCGAGTAATTTTGCACAACTAATGACTTCTATTGGGGACTGGGAGAGGCTGGAAATTTTGAAGGATGACTTATCAAGAGTCAGAGCTTTTGAGGTGGAGAAGAGAATGATATGGGATTTATTGGCATTAAGGGAAAGATGGTTTTGAAGCATCCAATTTTCTGTGGTTGTGAAGGCCAATTGGGTTTTGGCTTGAAGCTCGGGAAGGCTAGGGGCAGAGCAGATAACAGTGGAGTAGTCTGCATATTGTACTATTTGAGAATGAGGAATTGAAGAGTGGAGATCATTGATAAAGGTATTAAAGAGCAGAGGCCCGAGAATAGAGCCTTGAGGGACTCCGGTAGGGGTAGGTAAGAATTTTGAGGTACCCGTCTTCCATTTCACAGCTTGGGATCTATCTGAGAGATATGTAACCATATGGATATCATTTTCATATTTTTCTAAATATCTCAACAACCAAGTAACAAAGACAGAACTCCTTAGCCTCATATGAAAGTTCTCAGCTAGATGAATATAATGCTGCTGACAGTATGCATGTAACTTGAATGGTTGCTGAGATAATGTAAGTTGTTCACAAATTATTACACATGTAATAGTTACAGTGCTTATTGTGACTTATACAATCCAGTTTAAGACCTAGAACCTTAAGAATGCTACCACTATAAAAATAGCTTGTGCTGAAGAGTTTGCTATTTATACTTCTTTCATAACCCCTATGGTTACATAAATATGAACATCTGTTTGAAATGTGAAGACATGATTTGATTCTGTCAAAAGGCTTAGGCTCCACCAGTTGGAATTTATAGTGAAAAGTTACTCAGCTCCATTGGAGTGAATGAGTTAAAAATAACACAGGTGGACAGGTTCACACAGTTACAAAAAAAAAACAATACTTAACTAAGCTCACTATATTTCCTGACTGACCTAAAGAATTATGATTCCCTGGTTACTTACAAGAGCAAGGCAAAATTAAGTAGGTGAGGGGTCCTTCCTTGTCAAGTTACAAAGACAGACTGCTCTGAGACTTCAGTCTCACCTAGCATTAAACATTATTTTTAGTGTTGGATTACAGAATGACATCACATACATTTGGTCATCTGACTTCTGGTTCCCATGCTTCCACCCTTGCATAGAAGTTGTCAGAATTTGGTACATATGTGTCAGTAATACACACACTCAGAGCCTTGCTAAAAATCTGCTGCACCTCCTGAAAGTCATAAAACAATTTCAAATCTCCACCCATCCAAAGTAGCAATTAGTTCACTCCAATGACAATGCAGGAAGCTTCCTAGTGCAGACTTTTTGTCTCTAGCTGCATTGAGAACTGTAAGATACAATCTTCATGGCCTAAGCCAGGTAATTTCATTTCAAACTATTTTTAGAGTTTGAGATTAACCACTTCTCTTCCAGTATCCCCTGTAAAAACATGTCCATTTAAAGAGTTACAATAATACATGTATATTTCTTTTTCTGTCAAGCAGAGCACACTGTTTGTACATTTCTAACACAAGCAGCTTTAAAAATACACATTTTAACACAAGCATCTCTAAAAATCAGTTTGATATACAAATGACATATAATTATTTACAAAATTCCAACTAGCTGTGCTGGCATATGTTACACATCCACTGCCCTACTTCTCCTGGCATAGCTGGCAATGCCTCACATTGTCACAGAGGCAAACAGCCACAGATTACCAGGTAGTTTAAGCCATGCCAAGACCTATGGAATGTAAAGCAATGTAAGATAACTCCCAAAAAATAACTCCTGGCACTACAATAGGAGCAAGCAGCCTGTGTGGAATCTCTATTCTTCGCCTTGTACTTAAATACCCTAGTGGAAATCCAACAATGTAATAAAGCCAAAAAAATGGGTCAGGGAATTGTTTAAAATATTAAAAACTTTAATGAACATAATATAAAAGAACTACAATTCAGTTGCAAACAGTTGAGTGCTTTCATCCTGTATATCAGATAGGAATTCATCAGAACTAAATTGTAGTTTGAGTCTCCTGAATTTAATATGTTTGGCCTGACCCAGTTACACAGTTCAAGGAAACTGATTAACCAATGATTATATCTCAGTCCTAATAAGTTCAACTTAAAGAGAAATAACAGCAAACAACATCATAGAAAAGCAGACATAAAACCACATAATGTTTGTAAATACAGTCAATAAAGATGAGAAAACAATCTGATATGACCATCTAACAAACATTATAAAGGGAAAAATTGGATTTTTTTTATTATTAGGTAAACAATAATGAAGAAAAAACAATGAATGATAAAACTGGTACAAAAAATATGTATATGAAAATAGAAATGTCAGTTAATATTAATACATCACAACTTAGCTGATCCTAAGTACTGGTATAATAGAAATTAATTCATTCAAGCCTAACTGGTTATTGGCTTCAAAGGAAGTTGCCAGTATAACTCCTTATACTCTAACCTATGTTCCCACTAACCCACTATTGGATCTTTCAAGACCTGTTCAAGGATGACAAAAATAAAACTGTCTGTGTATGCCTCAACATGTTTAGCTTGATATATCATACAAGTGCTCATATATGCATTTCCTTTCAGTTTTACCAATATAAAATGAGTCACAGGTGTGGCATATTACTATGTATATCACTACACTGCTTAAACAGTTATAATATTGGGGTGCTTGTAAGACCCTTTTCCTAGATTCTAACCAGATTTCATCAATGTTAGCAATATAGGGACAGTGTTTGTAGCACCACCCTTGAATGTACTGTTTTAGTATTAGGATTCCCTATCTTTCTTACTATTATTACCTTCATATATATCTTTCAGGTTCCTTCCATTTTATAGGTAAATGTAACAGATTAAAAAAAAACAGTGTTTTAAATAACTGTTTGAACATATTTCAATATTTAATAACAGTGTTTCTAATAAATTTGCTATTCCAGTTGTATTCTAAACAAAGGGCCTTAACAAAATTGTTATTGCCTGAAATCTCACTATTGTCAGCATTTGCTAACACCCTGCTCATGATGTACATCTATATTTAAATTAGAGACATATGTACTTCCCCAGTTCGACTTAACTACAGCACAGATCTCATTCGGTAAAGACTCCATATAACCCCTTGTTTAAACACATTTTTAATGTATTCACATTCATCCACAAAGTCTTTATATTACAAGGTCATGTGGGCTGCTCGAATAAGTTGACCTTTTACAATATTTTTCTTCTGGTGTAAAGGATGTTCACTATTGAAATGCAGATACGAGTTAGAGTAGGTAGGTTTCCGATATATTTTAAAAATGAAAAATTTTTGTTCACTGTTTTTATAAATGGTACCATCCAAATAATGTAGTACTTAATCATAAAATTGTGTAAATTTGAAAAAAGATAGTTGTTTTTCCATGTACTCAATAAATTTCAACACTTCATCTTTGTACCCAATCCGTAGGATACAAATATCATTTAGGAATCTAGTATATAAATGGCATAACTTAAAAAAGATGAATATATATATATATATATATATATATATATATATATATATATATATATATTAAACACTAAATTAGCAAAAACAGAGGTGTAGACTGCCCCATGGCAACCTCTTTGTTTTGTTTAAACATTTTCCCTTCAAAATAAACAAAATTGTTTTTTTTTAACTGCCTCCATAACATCACATAAAATTCTAATGTCACTTTGAGACAAAAAGAAACAATGAATTAAATCTTTTTCAAATGATAACACCCCCTGAGTATGAGTAATTGTGGTAAATAAATCAAACACATCAAGCACAACAAATAACATGTCTTCCCTATATGGAATATTGTTTAGTCTGCCCAAAAAAATCCCAAGAAAGAATATGAGTATGCTATTTTTTTAAAAAGTTTTAATTTCCTGTCTATATTTATATACGAAGTGGATAGGTTTTGGAACCTCTGGCAGGCAGAATTAAATGGAGGGAGAAGAGTGTTGACATCCTTATGGATTTTAGGAATGCCAAAAATAGTAGGACTATGGGGGTGCTTCACAGATGAAAAGTTAAACGTCTTGAGTACCTGCTGTAAGTCTTCCAATAAACATCTATGGTATTATGTGCTATATGTACCTCATTTCTAGAGACCATCAAATAAATGTCACCCAAATATAAGGCCTTATTCATTTTTTCTTATGTAATCAGTGGTGTCCATAATGACAATATGCCCTCCCTTGCCTGGTTTTATAATATGTATATCCTAATTAGTAGCGAGACTAGATACTAGTTGTCTTTCAACTTCCTCTGTCTCTTATTTGCATAAGATCTAAGTTCAAATTCCACAAAACTCTCAAAATTTTGTAACAGGGGTTGTAAAGGTACATTTATTGTATTCTTTTTTTCCAAACACATTTGTGTCTCTAACAGAGGACTGTGAATTGAGCAGTACCTCAAGACTGATTTTCCTTACAAATAACTTAATATCAGTGAGAGTCCTATTAATATCAAAAGAAGTAGAAAGTACAAAAGTAAAACAACTTTTAAAAATAGTAAAATGAGTCAAACCTAAAGACATGCTACTATAGTTAGAAACCCTAAAATTGTCTTGTTCATGAATGACACCATCCTCATTAATGAAAGATGTATTTACAGTGGAGACAGATTTATTGCGTTCCTTGTGCTTATTGTATCTCCTTATCTTATTTTTATTCTTATTCTTATTGTGCTTCTCTCCTACTTTTTTTGTCCCTTTCCTCTTACTCTCCTTCTTATGGGAGCTGGGTGTGACCCAAGTATGGAGCATTCCTGTCGATCAATCTGTTGGAATGGCTGAGTGGAGGGAACTCTAAAGGGTTATCTAAATAAGGGGCAGACTGATTTACCTGCTCTTCCTTAGGGGAAAAGGGTTGAGTAGATATATAATTAGAGTGAATCGTGTTCCCCCTTCTTTATTCCTGTAATTATGTACCCTATTATAATGAGGTATCGGATATACAGGAGTTATTTTTGGGGACTTATGCATTTTTTTATGTGCTAGAGGTCTTGGCACATCTTAAACTACATGGCGGTTTGTGGCTGTTTGCTGCCACGAGCATGTATACTCTTTTTGGAGTTACTTTGGTACTTTGTTTTACATGTTTGTTTATCTTGCTTTATAGCCACTTGGATTTGGTACAGAGTGTAAGTTGATTGAGCACATGCTCAACTAGCTGTAAACACCTCACGCACACAAGTTCCCCATATTGAGCATCAAACCTCCTACCTACTTATTTACACAATCTAGAGAGCAATGCATTAGTCTCTAGTGCATAGGAAAAGTCTGACTCTTCGTGGGAGTGACTGCACTTTTGTCAGTATGACATCATCAGTGTTTTTCAGTAAAATATGGGATAAGGGAACTATGTGTACATTTCAATGCATTCTCTTCAGAGGAGGTGGATACAGCACCAAACATTATATATGCATGCACACACACATGCACAGATTTCACATGTTCAGCATCATACCTCCCACCTATTTATTTACACACTCTAGAGGGCACTGTATTAGTTTCAAGTGCCACAGGGGAATACTGACTCTTAAGGGGGGAGAGTGCACTTTTGTCATGATGACCTCATCAGTGTCTTTCTATAAAAAGTGGGATAAGGTAGCTGTGTATACATTTGAATGCATTCTCTTTGAGGAAAAGGATACAACACCAAACATTATCTATACATGCACACACACATTTCCATGTTCAGTATCAAACCCCCTACCTATCCATTTACACAGTCTGAAGAGCACTGTATTAGTCACAAGAGCCACAGAAGAAGTCTGATTTCTAAGAGCAGAGAGTATCATTTTGACCTCATCAATGTGATTTATAGAGGATGTTTCAGTAAAAAGAAGGATAAGGGAGCTTTATGAATAGTTAAAGATGTTCATCTCAGGGAAAGTGGATGCAGCAACACGTGTTACACGCACTCTCACACAATTTTTCCATGCTGGTCCTATCTAGTTACATATTCTAGACAACATTGTATTAGTCACAAGCACGACTAAAGAAGTCTGATTTTTAATGATAGAGAGTACACTTTTGTCAGGACGACCTCATCATTGTGTTTTATAGAAGATGTTTCAGTAAAAAGTGGGATAAAGGAGCTGTACAAAGAGTTAAATGTATCCTTCATGGGACATAGATCCTGTACCAAGTGTTCCACAGAGTCTTACACACACACACACAGACGCGCGCACACACGCACACACACACACACACACACACACACACACACACTCTCACACACACACGTGCGTGCATTTCCTGTGCTGGACATTGAACCTCCTACCTATCTAGCTACACAACTGAGAGAGAGAGAGAGAGAGAAAGAGAGAGTACTGTATTAGTTGCAAGCACCACAGGAGAGGACTGCAATTAATAATGTGAAATAGGACATTTCATAGATTCATAGATTCATACTAAGCTAACTGCCCTTGCAAGCCATTTTAAGCTTAAAACCAGTAACCAGAATATGGAAATTAGTGCCAGAAACGACCAAATACACCACAAACGAAGCACTAAAGGAAACAAGGCTGCAGGCACAATACGAAGGATTTATTCAGGAAACACAAAATCATAAACGCTGGAACAACTCCACACTGCGTTTTCGTTCCACAATTGACTTCATCAGACAACCTACCCCTCACAAATCCCCCCTCTTAAATACATCTACCACCTTCAATTAACCCAAAATTATCATCAAATTAATTAACTTAAGGTGGTCATAATAAACTGTAATTTAAGTTGAAATAAAATAAAAGAAACATATATCTTATCACACAAATGGATAAACATCATATAAAACTTTGATAAAAATAGACTATCTATGTTTAAACTTCATTTCTAGTACTCTAATTAGCATGATAAAGCCTACTAATAAGAAAAAAATATATAATTAGTAGCTAAAAACATAGTAATAATGCAAAGTCTGCTTTCAAATTTCAATAATGACTAAAAATACATAAACAGTACTTGGCGCCATCAAGTGGATAAAACAAACGCTATCCTAAAACCATATCAGTAATACAATTAGAAAATGCATATTACAATTCATAACACATACAATTTCAGCAAACACATAATCTATCCCTCAATATTAATAAATTATACAAATACAAGCATTTGAACCATAAAATCAATAACAAAGCCAAAAAACACTTATTAAAAATTTTTCTTAAAAAATGCCTAAAATGTATACAATGTTAAGAACCTCTTATAATTTAGCTGCCCTCATTTTTAATACCGGAGTTATAGAAATAACATCATTCAGACCTGGTGGTTTATTAGCCCCCAGGTGCAGTTGCCATAGTAACTCCTTGTATTCTATAGAGGTCTCCCATTGCCCACCCCTAATATCTTTATCAACTACTTCAAGTACAAAGAAGTTAAACGTAGCTAAAGGGCAATTAATTAAATGCCTACATAAAGCATTTTTGGGATTATTTGTTCTTATTTCATAGTAATGCTCATAAATCCTATTTTTTAACTTCCTTTCAGATTTTCCAATATAAAATACATCACATACCTTACATATGGCAATATAAACAATACCAATAGTATTACAATTAGAGAAATACCTACTCTCAATGAGAATATCCCTACTTTTTATATAAATTGCCTTGTTTGTACATATATGTGTGCATTGTGAACACTTCCCACATCTAAATGTCCCTACTTTAATTCTTTTGTTCCTGTGAGTTACTCTATTACCTTCCAATATTGATTTCATATTTCTACCTTTTCGATAGGTACATCTCAATGGGTCTAAAAAAAGATGATCAAGGTCAGATAGTTCCCCAAACTTTGCCCATTCTTCCTCCAAAATCTTTCTAATCTGAACAGCCTGTCCACAATAATCAACTAGGAAATTACTCCCTCTTTCCAAATTTTCATTTGTACTCTTAGGAATTCCCAATATATTGTTAATCTTGCCCAGAATTGGTTCAAACCTCCCCGATCTACCTTCCCTTACTTCCTTCTCAATATTCTTAATCATTTTCGATGGATACCCTCTTTCCTTAAACATATTATACTATATATCACATTCCTTATTGAAATCTAGTTCCCTCGATGTCATTCTGCTTGCTCTTACAAACTGCCCCTTCACTATTCCTTTCTTTTGGTGATAGGGGTGCGCGCTTTCGAAAGACAGATAAGAGTTAGAGAATGTTGGCTTTCTGTACACCTTAGAGAAAAAAACCTGATTCACTTTTCCCTACATTAATATCCAAAAACTTTAGTTCATTTTTATCACATTGATAAGTAAAATTTAAAAATTTTGTGGAATCAGAAATATGTTTAAAAAATGCCTGAAATTCTTCATCCGAACCAATCCATAAAAAACACATATCATCAAGGAAGCACTTGTACAACTTCCAACATGAACTAAAACTTGAATTGGTGATGAATTTACTTTCCCAAGTAGAAAGAATAATGTTAGCATATGTAGGGGCACATCTAGCCCCCATAGCTACCCCTTGTGTCTGTTTAAAAAATTCCCCTTCAAAATGGATAAAATTATTAGTAAGCACTAAATCCATGAGTCTGAGAATCAAATAAAACTCATTATTATCAAATTTTCCATAATTAATTAAGGCTTCTTCAAATAATTTCATACCTTCCTCTTGAGGTATAGAGGAAAATAAATCAACAATATCAATTGTGTAGAATGTAATATCTTTATCAAAAACTTCTTGGGATAATTGTTGCAGAAGTTCCCATGAGTCCTTAACCACACCAGCCTCTGTAGTGGAAAGGTCCTTCAATTTTATATCCAGCCATTTAGCTATCGGTGCTGTAACCGAATTGCCTGAGGCCACTATTGGTCTCATAGATGGGCTAAGGATACTTTTATGTACCTTAGGTACCCCAAACATACTCGGTACCGTAGGTTTTTCAACGTGCATATACTGGAACGTTTGACAATCAATTGATCCTTCCAATAATAAATCATTAAGAGCCAAATAAACTTTCCTGTTTCCAATATTTATCTCATTTAATGAGGCTCTATTATATCTTTCTTCATTGTCCAATATGTCCATCATCTTTTCCTCGTACCATATATGGTCCATTACTACCGTACCTCCCCCCTTATCTGATTTAGATATCCTAATTGTTTTGTCATTGCTTAAACTATTAAGTAAAGTATTTTCTGTTTTGGATAAGTTAAATTCTATTTTATTCCTACCTAGCTCATTTCTTATCCTTTTTTCCATTACTGCCTCAAAATTCTTTAATTGTGGGTGCAGCGGGGGGTTATAAATACTTCGTCTCCTCAGCCTTGCATCTCTAACCTTATTAGCATTCTGACCATAATATAAAATCTCAAAATTTTTCTTCCTAAGAAACAATTTTAAATCAATCAATACTTTTCTAATATCAGCTTTTCTATTAGGCACAAATTTTAAACCTTTAGAAAACAATTTAAAATGTTTCTCTTCAATATCTAAATGGCTATAATTATAAATGTTATAGCCCGAAAGGCTATGTAGTGGTCCTTCTACCTTAATCTGTTCATAACTATCAGAAAAACCAAGCTGAAATTCACCTACCACCGTTGGTAACCTTTGTTGTAATTGCCCCGAAAACCCCCCCTCCCCCCTCTCTGAAAATTCTGTTGGTTATTATTCTGATAGTTCCTAATTCTCTCTGATCTTCTCAATGGTGGATACTCAGACATATCATTTAGGTCCCCTATTTCATTATTCACACACATTTCTTCATTGTTATGCTGTTCATTCTCAGACCATTTAGTTTCAAAACCCTCATAATTCCTAACATTATTGGGATAATTACGAGGTTTGGGGTAGCTAACTTTATTCTTGTAATCCTGCATATCCCTCTCCAACTTCCTACTTTTCCTTTGAAACACATTACATATACTTCTATCAATTCTTCTTAAAGTGTCAAAGTACATTTTCTGACATTCATCCATAGAGAAAAGCAAGTCCTTGGTAATATTAGTGTTCACATCCTCAATAACATTACTTAAAAAATCAATTTCCCTCTCATTCTCCTTAATCATAACTTTCAAAACATCCAAACCACATTTATTAAAAATACTGACTAATTCTAAGTGAAAGTCACTACCTTCTATTACTTTATTTGGGTACTTGCAAACTCTTAGTCCTTTCGGGACTATTTCCAACCTTAAACATTCTTTCAAATATACATTTTCCAACTCAAGGTTCTTAAATTTAAACAATATTTCATCTAATTTCTTAACATTAGTATCAAAAGTTAAATTACTATCATTCACATAAGTTATAGGCGCATTTTTGTCATTAAAATTATACTGTTTATGCAGTACATTATTAAAGTCAATATTGTACCTCTGTCCTTCTGTGCTCCTTCTTACTGCTCGAGGCACAGCTTCCTTAATGTTAAATCCAACATTCCTGCTTCCTAAACCAACCTGTTTAGGTTTAGTAGACAAAGGGAGTCTATTAGCATCATCTGTCCTTGTATTTGTGAGGGGAAACGCATCGCTAGATGCATTTAAAAATACCGAAGGCAGTTCTTTGTCCAAATCAGCAGATCTATCAAGCGCTGCCCTATTAAGCACACCTTCATCCGCTTTCTTCCTCCGATGCGCTAAACCCACGCCATTTTCGTCGTCAGCCCCATGAACTAAATGTTCAAAAATGCCACCATTTAGCGTTTGCTGTTTACTGCTTCTACACGGCAGTCCGTACGCTATCTCACCTCTCCTTCTCATTTCCTGGTTACACGGAAATTCACTCGACGACATTAACGTAGGAGATTCCCTCTGTGTAAGCAACTCAATAAGTTGCGTAAGCTGGTCGGACAGCTTATCCAATCTGCTGCATTGTGCACCTACATCCAACGGACTCTTGTTGCTCTGCTCACCCTCCTCCATATCCACAAAAGCCAAAAACCAGTAACCAGAATATGGAAATTAGTGCCAGTAAAGACCAAATACACCACAAACGAAGCACTAAAGGAAATAAGGCTGCAGGCACAATACGAAGGATTTATTCAGGAAACACAAAATCATAAACGCTGGAACAACTCCACACTGCGTTTTCGTTCCACAATTGACTTCATCAGACAACCTACCCCTCACAAATCCCCCCTCTTAAATACATCCACCACCTTCAATTAACCCAAAATTATCATCAAATTAATTAACTTAAGGTGGTCATAATAAACTGTAATTTAAGTTGAAATAAAATAAAAGAAACATACATCTTATCACACAAATGGATAAACATCATATCACATCCTGAATAAATCCTTCGTATTGTGCCTGCAGCCTTTTTTCCTTTAGTGCTCCATTTTAAGCTTAGCCAATTGTCCCTTGTGAGACTCAAACCCTGCACCTTGTGCTTGCAAGGCAAACACCTTAACCATTAGGCCACCCTCCAAAACACTATTTTTTTGTTTTTTTTTGGCCATTAACTTTTTTAAAATGTACTGTTTGGAACAGAAGGTACTATGCATCAGAGGTTTTGCAACAAATGCATATATAGATGCACAGAATGTAACATCACAATGAGTATCACATTTAATTATATACTTGTCTACTAAAATGTACATATTGTCTTTGATGTAGATTGCATTAATGTGAGAGACACTGACAGGCTTCACATTATGGGATAACAAAAACATTTGCTCTTATATGCCAGTGGATTATCAACCAAACTTTTCTTTGACTTTATGTAGCAATGATTGCACACCCCTACTTGTACTATATACACTGCCAAAGCAAACATGCAGGTCATACACAGGACAGTGCACTGCATAATAACAGTGATGGATTATGTGAGAATAGGCTAACTAAACTTGTGTGTACAGCAGACATATATTAAATGACTGAATTAACTGAGTCAACATCATTCTGAAATCAAGATCACCTCTTGATAAAAGTAAAGTATGCATACAAATGTTGTGCAACCTAAAACAATAATTATTTAATTTTCATTTTTTTTATTTTACTCTTTGAACACAATGCTACAAAGTTAAATTGCACTGCTGTGTAATCTTACCTTGAAGTACTAAACTTAGAATGGGCATTGGCAATTCTCTGTGTTGCTGTGAGCCAACTTTCTCACAAAGATCTGTACAAGATAGGCTTCACAATAGGGAGTAGACACATTAATATAGCATCAGGATAATTATGTGTTAATTAAGTGTAGTCAACATTTACAGCCACAGGAGACAAACAAAACATTCTGAAACAGTTTTTCATCCATCTGGATTCAAACCTTTACAGCATTCCAAGAAAATATTTATACCTGAGTATTATTGTAGCATGCCATGTAAAAAAGTCATACTTTTGATATTTTATATTTGACAGCTGCTTTCTGCAAATGTGAATGTATGCATTCATCTTTATTACCATATTGACGACTGTAATCTGTACATCCAACTCTTCAGTTTGTTGAAAAGTACATTAAACAGAATAAACATAGCTTAGCACAGTAGTGTGAAGTGCAACAGAGTAATGCAGATGAAGGCAATAAAATCACAAGCTATTGCCATTAGCTGTGTACTTCCATTTAGCCTTACTTGCATTTGTTGTCTGGTGCCAGACATTGTGAAATGTGGAGGTGGACGAATAATGATACAGAAAGGAGACAATACATCAACAGGGTGAGATGGAGTCAGAGACAGAGTGGCTTATGACAGAAGAAAGATAATGGTGTCTCATAACAATATGTAGACAACAGGTATGCATAAAATAGTGTACCAAAACAGTCAGTAACACTTAGCTAATATCTAGATTTGAGCCCTTAGAATTAGCCAAAAATCTTTCTATATATGTAATCATTAGTTCATCATACAACAAAGGAATTGCTACTTCCCAACATTTAAGTAATACCATTGAAGCACAGTGACAGTGTACTGAAGCAGGAGTGGTGAACAGAGAGAGATAGAGGCAGATGTATATATTAATAGCTACAATATGCTTTTTGTAATGTAAGAAAATATGTATGGTGTGTCACTCTAAGTCACTAAATCATCATTAAGCTGCCATGCTGTGCATAATAAAGTGCCTGCTATAGGCACAAATAATAGGGAGAAGAGTGCAATAAACTTGAATACATAAGCAGGATAAGATTGGCTTAATAAGTGTCCCTGTTGGGACTGCAGTGTTTTTTCAAATGATGTCTTGCTGCAGTATTGAAAGAGTTTGTTAAGGAAATGTTTTATATGGAGAGAAATACAGATGTTTGCAGTTAAGTATATGATATGAATATTTATTTTATTTATTGACATTTGATTACCAGGAAGTCTGACTGGGTAGGAGCCCATTTTCAGCAGAGTCCAGGGGAGAAATGCTCCAAAGTATTACAAAACATTTTAAGAGCAATACTTTTGCAATCTTTAAAAATAATACAAAAAATAACTACAGCTTAAATAATTGTACCAAATTAGACTTTCCCCAGGATTCAATAAACTCTCTGTAGGCTTCACGCAGAGCCTACATGGAATGTACCCACTGCCATGACAGTGCTAATATTTTAGAATATTTTAGAAGACTAAAATTAATAATGAAAACAGCTCTGGCATCTAGGAACAAAGTCCGATCTTTAAACCAATTTGCTCTTCCTGTTCTAACTTACAGTTGTGGAGTGACTGACTGTTCCCAAAAGGTATTGGATCAGTTAGACAGGAAAATAAGAAAAATGCTTTATGCGTATCAAATGATTTATAAAAATCAGTGCATACCAAGATTATATATTCCCCATTCTGAAGGAGGAATGGTCCTCCTCGAAACTGATTACATGCGTAGATTTGCAGTCTTAGGACTGCATACATACCTGCTGACCTCACAAGACTCAAACATAGTAAAAGTTTTGAAACATGAGGAGAATAAGTCTAAGATGACTTCCCTCTGTAGTATATCAGAAGAAAGTTGGCGTCAAGTGGGAATGAAAATCAAACCAGCAGTAGATAAAAATGAGGCTGCAACTGAATGTGCCAAAAAAAAGAAAAGAAGGATCAAATGATAAGGCAAGAAATGTGAAAAAAATATATAAATGTAGTCGTACATACAGACAACTCTTGGAACAACCTCATGTTGATCAGGATCGAATGCAGGAATGGTTAAGGAGAGCTGAATTTAAACCAAAAGATGAAACGTTAATATTGACAGCCCAGGATAGTGAACTACGTACGCAATGGTTTACAACGTCCATTGAACATGTGGAAGAAGCAGACAAATGCAGGTTTTGTAAAACAGAATTGGAAATAGTCACACATCTTGTTGCTTGGTGTGATACACTAATGGCAGAAGGACTGTATACTAAAAGGCAAAATAATGTGACCAGACTGTTGCATTGGGAGTTGTGCAAACATTATAATAATGAAGTAGCTGAGAACCATTGAAAATGTGAGTCACAAAGCATTATAGAAAATGATGAAGTTTATATTACATGGGATCACTCACTACCAACAGTACAAAAATAGAAGTGAAAAAAAACAGATATAGTAGTCCATGAAAAGAAGACAAAATTAGCTTTGATCATTGAAATTGCTACACCTAGTGACTACAGTGTCTTATTATGTACAGGGACACATAAAGTCATAAAATACCAGGATTTGCAGGCCAAAATGGGGCTAATGTGGAAGAAAGATACCCAGACAGTTCCAGTAGTAGTAGTAGTAGGAGCAATAGGTCTTATAGAAAAGAATTTACAACCCTACTTAGATGCGTGTAACTCCATATGAATTGCAGAAGGAGTCCATTCTGGGCACATTGCAGTTGCTGCAAAGAGCACTTCTGGCTAATATCAAAGATGGAAACAATACTAATTTCACAAACTTTAATCATTCTTTGACTTAGGAATTTCTCATCATTGTATTTGAAACTCAAAAGTCTTGGAGAAATTAAAAAACAATGAAGCAAGAAAGCTAAATGTGTCTAGGAAGCCAAGAAGCATCAGGTATCACATGTCCTATGCAACACTGTATTACTATAAGGTTAATATAAATTAATAGTGTTAGAAAGTTACATGGAATAATTAGGTGGAGTCGCTAAAGCAGCAGCATTTATTTAGCTTGAGAAGAGGGTCTATATTATAATATCGAATGGAACAAATGTCGAAGGGCCGAAATATCCAAAGTGCCGTTCAAATAACTTGGTTTTGTGGGGGGTTGTGCCCCCCACAGCCCTCGCTAATTATATATACCAACTCCAAGACCGCACTACAGTGAGGAAAGGGCAAAATGCCCGATCTTCACTACACCGCAATCACACAAACCAGAACTCAGTGAACAGCACTTTCGATATTTTGGCCGTTCAACATTCGTTCCGTTCAATATTATAATATGGACCATGATATGATGAGCCTTTTTATACTTGTAGGTTCTCACTTTTATATACGTCCTCTGGAATATCATTCCAGTAAGCTGGAGCCATCTTGGCTAGTAGCAGTCCATCTGTACTGCACAGAAAATAAGTTATGAATCTAAGGAAGAGAGATGAATAATCAGGATAAGATCACTTTTTCCTGAAAGGAGGAGTAGGGAACATCTTGATAGGTGAGAATTATCAGGATGCAAAGGAAGTGAGCTTCTATGGGGTTATATTACTTAAGTGAGCAAGTAAAGCACCCTGGGTGGTATTCATAGTCTAGGGATTCAGAGGTGTGTAGAGCACATCCACGGGCAGTGGTGCTACTCAAATAGTCAAATAAGATCAGCATAACATAGTTGAATTGAATACAGAAATGTGAAGCAAATTCTGTAATCACATCCTTTTTTAAAATGTGTAAATTATGTAAAGGTCATCTTTTTGTACTTTTGAACTATTTTGCAGTATTGTAAATTGTATGTGCCTTGGCATATCACAGACAAATGATGGCGAGTGCAATCACATTTAAAGCATTATAGCAAAGCTATGGAGCACACAGCAGCTAAAATGGTTTTCTAAAAAAATGAAAGGGGTTAGAACAGTTTCATATGGGATAACCTTTTGTGGATACCTTGATGGTTTCATTAAAGAATAGAAAGGGAATGAGAGGATAGAGTGAAAAAGGGTAGACAAACAAAGATGGAGCACACAAGGGAAACATCAAGGTGGCTTGATCTGGAGAAGATGAGAGAGGATGGGCATTATGTTTTTGTTGGAGGATAGACCACCCCCTATTTTTCTGATTTTTTTTTTTTTGTAAGAAGGTAGTGTGGGTAGGTAATAGGGAAAATGGTGTAGGAGAAATGGTAGGGGCAAAAGGGTTGAGGAAGTTTGATCTCTGCACCCAGTCCACAGAGCTTCAAACATGTCCACTGCCAGATGACGTTGCAGTGGAGGTCCCCAATGTTGAGAAGGGTAGGGGCCTGTGTTGGCATGGTGGTCAGCACCAACTGTGCAAGTGTGTCTTGTACACACTGAAAAGAGGCTTTGACTGGGGTATTTCTCCTGTCCACTATCTCTTCCAGTACGTTATCAACCAAACTCTGAAACCTCCTTTCAGTGAGGCTTTCCAGGCTGCCATGTGCTGGATTGCCTGCAGGACTGGCACCTCTACTCTGTCCCTGTGAGGACGGGCCTGGGCAGGCAGAGGGTGATCTCTCCATAGCCAGGGAGGCACATGCCTGGATTGCTCCTTAGGGATTTGAATCTGTAGAAAAGAAAAAAATGAACGGGAGAGAAGCAAAATAACAAAATAAAAAGAAACATAAACAAAATAATAAATAAAAGAGAAAAAAAAAAGGATGGGGAGAGACAAAACAGAAAAAAGCACAATGAATCCATATAATACTATTGTAATGCAAGTTATCAAAGCAATAAACCGTTCAGAAAAATATCTTTATTGAAGTTCAGTTGTGTATGAGAAGTGCTTATGTGTACACTTGGAGTATTTATTAGAGAAGTGCTTATGTAACTTGGGCAAGTGTGTAAGAGCAGGGTTATGCATACTTATAACAAATAGAAATGGTTTTGTGTTTCAATTTCATATTTTTCATATACATTTTACAGTGTACAGCCATCAAATATTAAAGAAATCACTAACTACTGTAGTTAATCATGCTTAAAAATGACAGTATAACATATTTTACTTGATCTGATTCGGTCTTCCTTGGAATTTCTTTCAGATGCAAAGGTATAATAAGTTGTTTGCAGGGTTACCATTAAAATCAGTTTTAAAAGTATTTCTGTACTACTGTTGATGCTAGCCTGCTTTGTGTGTAATAGTTTCACTATGGTTAGTTAAGGAATAAATATCTTATTAGACCCCTATTACGCTTAACAGAAGATTCCATCTGCATCTTGGTTCTTCCCTTTTTTCATTGAGAATTGTATAGTATTTCTTCCTCAGCTACAAGTAATAGGGAATGGATAATCATATTTGCCTGTATTTGACTGCATTCCACATATGCATGGCTTATATTCCCTGTTATTATTTTCATTTCTGTCTTATCCTGTCAGATTGTAACTGTTAAACGCATATGTGTGTATTATTACAATTCAGAGGTCAAATATTCTATTATATTGTGTAGTGTGGTGAAGAAGTATGAATGCAGGTCTGGCTTTTGTTTTAAAAAATGCATTAATCATTCTGTCAAAAACCTGAATTGCAAAGGCTAAACATAATAATTCAAGGAAGTGTGAATTTCCTTTACTGCAGAACTTTTGTCTAATGTACAGTAATAAGGTAAAACAGCTTGTTCTCTGAAAGGGTTTTTGAAGCTCATCATTAAAAAAGTAATCTCCACTTCCCTCCCCCAGCAGTCTGACTAGGGTGTGGTGGGTGTCATTTCAGCCATGTTGTGCATACAACAAGAAATACTTATGAACAAAGAATTAAGTTCAGCAAATATTTTTACTTATATTTAGTTACCTCTCACAAAACTGAAGTCAGAATGACTATTTGAACATTACATTTACAGAGTTACCTGAGCAGATTATTAATTTCATATTCTTTACTGATATTTTTACTTATTACTGTAATCTCTTAATAGGTAACAGCAGCATTTTCTCTCTGTCATGAACAGATGGATGTCTGATTACATGAAATGGTATCAGCAGTAGTGTTGTCACCTCATAACAAGATGTTTTCCAGTTTGATTCTTGGATGGGGTGCCTTCTGTGCGTAGTCTGCATGTCCTCCCTGCATTCATGTGAGTTTGCTCTGGTTTCCTCCAATGTTACAAAGACATGCGTCTGGAATGTTTCTCTCTTGGCCTTTGCTGAAAATTGGTTTCATTCCAAGTTCGGACTTTCCTGGTAAACAAATGTTAAATAAAATGTATTTTTTTTTCTTAATGCATTTCAGAATGTCATCTGAAGTATATATTTGCAGATTGAGATATCTGACTGCTGAAATACATATATTTGTACAATTGTTTTACCCCATTGCATCTTATATAGATACACAGGGGCAACAATATCCAAGACCTAGTCATTACCAACATGAGTGACCGGTGTTCCACACCTGAAATCAACTCCTCGTTGGTCAGATCCGGCCATAAGCTAATCACCCTAGATATCCGCATCCCACCCCCACCCACCATTAAAGAAACCTTGGTAAAAAATTTCTCCAAAGCCAACTTCATGCTTCTTAAGATAGAAGTGGCGAACTTCATGACACCCATGCAAGTGGACAATACAGTTATGACTACTGAATCCTACACAAATGCACTCTATAAGCACTTATTCGAGAACATGGATTATGCTATCTTAAACAGAACCAAGACACTATCCTCAAAAAAAAGGAAGCCAATCTGGTGGTCCCCTGCCATAAACAAACTCTGCAACAGAAGGAAGAAACTGTTGCAAAAGAGAGTAAAATCCCTTGAGTGGAGGAGTTCCCTGGTCAGCCTCAGTAAGAAGATGAGATCCCTTATAAGATCCTCCAAAGCTAGCTACAAAAACAAAATTGCCACTGATTCTTAAGGCAACCACAAAGCATTCTATAGCTATGTCAAGACTCTCAATGGCAACACCCAGATTTGCTCTGAGTTAGAGCATAACTGCCAGAAAATTACAAAACCAAATGATATTGCCAACATCCTGGCAGATAGGTTCAGTGCTTACTTTACCCCCTCTCACCCCCTAAAGGGCCCATATGCATACAGGAAGAATGCAGATTCCCTGTAATCACATATATACAGGTAAAAGCTGCACTCTGTAAAACCAAAAACACAGCATCCATGGGACCAGACAACATCCCAGGCTGCATTTTACATGAACTTCAGAACTAACTGGCTCCCCACCTAAGCACCATGTTCAATCATAGTGTCACATCAGGCTTTGTGTCCACTGAATGGTGCACAGCAACAGTTATCCCACTCCACAAAGGGGGAGCCACCACTGATCCTGGGAACTATCGCCCTATTAGCCTGACGGGCCTGGTCTGCAAGGCCATGGAATGTATCATCATGGAACTCATAAACAAAGACATTGGTAACCTCCAAACTCTGGACCCCACCCAGTTTGGGTTTGTGAAAGGCAGATCATGCCTTCTGAACCTGATCAACTTCTTTTGAGGCTGTCACCAAAGCCGCAGACGAGGGTAAGGTGGTTCACACAGCCTATCTTGACCTCACCAAGGCTTTCGACACCATCCCGATTCTGGAATTTTAGCTAAACTCACTAAACTAGGTATAAATCCCTAAGTCACAAGATGGGTTGCCATCTGGCTCACTGACAGAACCCACACTGTAAAAGTTGCAGACTCCAAATCTGACTTCAAACCAGTGACAAGTGGAGTACCGCAGGGTTCAGTTCTGGGACCTCTCCTGTTTGATATCTACTTCTTTGAAGTAATGGCTAACACAGAAGGCCTCTGGTTAATGAAGTTCACTGATGACTGCAAACTAGGAGCCATAGTCAAATCCTCAAATGATGTGAACATCCTACAGAAGGGCATCACTGAGACAGATGCCCTGGTGTTAGAGTCATGACCTCAAGCTTAATGCCAAAAAGTGCATTGTCATCCCCTTTGATAAAAACTCTGTACCTATGAACTACCACATAAACAGCAGTCTACTTAATGCCAAATGTGTGATAAGAGACCTTGGGACCCAGGTGGACAGTAGAGTCTCCTTTGATAATCACATCGCCACAGTAGTCAAGAAATCCTTCTATGTGGCACACCTCATCACAAAAGGGATCTCACCCAGGAAAAAAGAGGTCATTGTTCCCCTCTACTAGGCACTCATTAGACCCATTATAGAGTACAACGCCCCTTTTGGAATGTACCTCACAAGACATCTGCAGCAGCTGGAACGGCCATAGAAGTACCTCACAAAGAGGATTATTGGCCTCAAACAGATGCCCTACACTGACCATCTCAAAAAACTCCAGCTTTACTCTGTAGCATATCGTCTACTCTGAGGTGATCTGCCTAACATATAAAGCTATGTCAAACCCAGAGCTGTTGGACATGCTACACCTCAGGAAATCCCAATCCCTCAGAGCTACATGCTCTAGGGATCTAAACCTTGTCACCACAATAAACAGGACATGCTGAAGGGATAAATTCTTGTCCCAGAGACTTCCTATAGTCTGGAACAAGCTACCCATCTATGTCAAGCAAAGTTTCTCATTAGCACTCTTCAAAAAAAAATCTTGATGAGTGGATGGGAAATAGGAAATATACCCTGGGGATCACTTCTGTGCCTCTGCTCAACAGGGGCACAGGAAATTAACTTTCTTGGGTGGTGTAAGCCAGGGAACCTTGTTGGCTAGGCTTACATAGGCCCTTGGGCTGAGTACATACCTATGAACCTATGAACCTATGAACACACACACACACACACACACACACACACACACACACACACACACACACACACACACGCACGCATGCACGCACACACACACACACACACATATGTATATATATATATATATATATATATATATATATATATATATATGTATATGTATATTTATATGTATATATTCAGCTATATATAAGGATTAAAAATTGTACTTACTGTAGAACTCTGGCATTCTCACCCATAAATGATCAACCCACTCAGCCAGCTGGTCAGCATTGTGGTTTTGCAAGGTATCATACAGTACCTGTGATGGCACTGCTGTCTGGAGCTGGTTATACCAGTCAAGGTTGGCAGGTGGTCACCCAGCTCCTGACAGATACTGATTTTTTTCCAAGTGCTGGTAGATGTGTATTCCTGGATATTCTCCAGCTATGAGTCATGCAGAAGGTTTAGCATGATTAGAATCTCTTTCTCAGACCAGCCAGGAGCTCTGTGCCTTTACAGGTGCTGCCATAATTTGTAGAGCCAAACCAGAATAAGGAAAGGCTGGTGAGAGCTGTATTAACCAGGGCTAGAACCACTCATATGATGGGTGTGACATCACGCTCACCAAATCCTTTTTTACTGGCATGATCATTAGAGCAGGCATTGATAACATTGACAGTTTGGTGTAACCAGAAATGCTTTGTCATACCCTGTTTTTTTCTTAAAGACAAACACCAGAGCATACAATTACTAATAAATTATTTCTAAGTTTAGCTAAATCAGTTAGGCATTGCCAGTAATCTTTATTCATATATAACTATTCATCTCCAAAATAAAAGTAAAAATGTAAGAAAGTATTACTTATTAAGGTGTGACATACATAACTGGATGGCCAGGGATTAACATTCACATTCATTGCAACCTGACATTCAGATGACTCTGTCTTGAATTTTACCAATATATCTGTATTTTAGCAAGTGCTGGCCAAGCAGTGGGTGTCTGTGAACATCTTGGCATTGCTGTGAAATGTTGTAAAGTTTGTAAATGTCTGCAGGCCATCCACGCCTTCTCAGACTCTTTCTTGTAGAGTGTCAAATATGTTCACAATTGGCAAAAATATGGAATACGCCAATGTACTTTGTAACATATTTGCATTATATTTTAATTCATTCATAGACATGCATATAAATTAGCCTAATTTGCATACTAAATGTGTAAATCAGCCTGAATTAACACCACAAGGCTGTGATGTGACCATACTGATTTGCAAGTAGGCGGCAAATTACTTAGGATACCTCAGACATCCAAAAGTAAGAAAAACCTAGGTAATACTCATCAACAGGACAATTAGCAGTGTCTGGCACAGTGTTTTAAAGGTCAATTGCAATGCATTTTGAACTGTATTGCCCTTTTATATTAAATGACTGTTTAGTTTAAGATGTATTGCTTGCAGTTCGTTTGACATGTGCTTCTGTACATTGAAAATGTAATAACTGAGCAATACATCATGGTTATTCTCCCTTTTTTAATTTCTGCAAATCATTTGGGTTTCTAATACCATGACAGGAATGGACCCCATCAAAGTACGATTAAAGTTCATGAAATAAGTATTGTTTCACTCTTTGATGTCAGTCAAAAGTGCTCTTCAAAGCACCGGCAATGTGCCCAGTAATGACTCCTGCAATTTGTACGGAGTTACGTATATTGGTAACGTATTTTGTATATCTTGTATCTGTAAATTCTGGGCTTTTTACATAAAAGTAACAATACAAAATTTCTTTCTTATCCTCAATAGTTCACTCTGTCATCTTTATGGCTCTTTTTTGGCTTATAAATTTTTGTAATTTTTGTGGACTACGACTTCCTTCGACAACAGGGGGGCCATCCTCCCCCTGGGCCTGGCCTGGCCCCATTGTAGGAATGTTGTTGTATTTTGAGGATTCTGCACTGTCACTTTTTCCAGTCCTGGCACCAGTGCACCTACCAGGATTGGGAACTTTTTTATCCTGCACCTTGTGCACCCAGCTATCTTTTTTAGTTTTTGACCTACTTCATGATATATGCTATATAAATACAGTCTGTATATCAGTGTTGTCTTGGTGAGATTTTGTGAAAAACAGGGTCCACCTCGTGAAGGTACTCAATAAGACTTGAGGATGAACTCAATTTCAGCACAGCTACTCTCCTTTGCTTGCTGACTTTTCATCTCTCCATTTGGACCCTATGTAATTTACACCGTGTTATTGAACTTGTCAGTGTTTACTGTGCATAAGACAGAAATACAGATGTGTAGTAAAAGTGATGTTTCACTTATGTCAGGGAAGGAAGACTACCTGTCCGTGGTAGACAGGATGCATTTTTGTATTGAAAAATCTGAAATCTGTGCTCTTTGAAATCACATTTTCTGCAGTTGTGTCGGTGGCAGGAATAGCAGTTCAGTGGATTACACTTTACTACTTATGTCATACAGACAGTACTGTGGCAAGTGTCTGACAGGACCCCTTTTATGCTTTTTTTCTTGGGGGGGGGTCCTATATAGTAAAGATGGAGAATGAGGGATCCAGGTATAGAGAAGATAACTATAGTTGTGAGAAAAATGGTGTACTCACGGCAGCACTTAGGACATATGGAAAACTGCTATTTGGTAAAGGAGGGGGGGGGGCCCAGACAAGCCAAGAGGATCAAAACATGAAGCCAAGTAGTTGTTAAAATCAATGTAGTTGGAGGTAGAAACAGATATCTGGTACATTGCAAGAAAAGGGCAAATTATACTGTTGGATATGCTAGAAGCAAGGCCAGGTAGAATGTAATTTCCAGGACCACTACAGGTGGGGTGGGAGACTCCGAACCTTATTCATAGGTTCATAGGTTCATAGGTTTATACTAGGCTATCTGCCCTAAGGCATTTATAAGCCTAGCCCAGAGTTTTTGTGGCTTACACCACCCCTTATGTTAAAAAATACTGTGCCCATTAGTTTGTTGTGCCTCTGTCCAGCAGTGACACAGAGATGATTCCCGGGGTAAACCTACGATCTCCCATCCACCAGTCAAGATTTCTCTTGAACAGAGCCAGCGAGGTGCTCTGCCTCACATGGACCGGGATTTTATTCCACAACATAGGGAGTCTCTGGGTGACAAATCTATCCCTCCAGCATGTCCTATTTATATCCATGCTAAGGTTTAAGTCGCTTGCTCTAGTGGATCTGGTAGATTTGGATTTTTTGAGGTGGAGCATGCCCATTAATTCCGGGTTGGACATGGCCTTGTATGTCAGGCACAGGTCACCTCTGAGCAGACGGTATGCAACTGAATAGAGCTGGAGTTTCTTCAGTCTGGCAGCATATGACAGATTTTGGAGTCCCTTTATCCTTTTGGTGAGGAACTTTTGGGGTCTCTCCAATTGCTGCAGGTGTCGGGTGAGATACATCCTGAATGGGGCATTGTACTCGATCATTGGTCTGATAAGTGAAGGGTACAGGGGAACAATAACCTCACTTGATCTGGATGTGAATCCCTTCATGATCAGGTGGGCAATGTAGAAGGTTTTTCTAACCACTTTAGCAATGTGAGTGTCAAAAGAAAGGCCACTGTCAACCTGGGTCCCCAGGTCCCTGATAACCTCTTCTGTGCTTAGTGGATTGCCACCTATATGGTAGCTTGGGGTTACCTTGTTTTTCCCGAAGGGTATGACTATACATTTTTTGGCATTTAACTTCAGGCCATGGCTCTGGCACCAGCTATCAGTTTCCATGAGACCCCTCTCAAGGATATTTGTGTCCGATGTACTTTCCACTATGGCTCCCAGTTTGCAGTCATCTGCAAACTTTGTCAGCCATAGTCCTCCTATGTTAGCCTGTACTTCTGAGAAGTAGATGCCGAACAACAGGGGGCCAAGGACTGAGCCCTGTGGGACACCACTTGTGACCGGCTTGGAGTCTGACATGGCGCCAGCTACTCTAACCCTGTGGGTTCTGTCCTTTAGCCAGTTTGAAACCCATCTTGTGACATATGGGTTTACATTTAAGCTGGTAAGTTTCTCTATAATACCCGAGTGGGGTATTGTGTCAAAAGCTTTTGCAAGGTCAAGGTAGGCTGTATGGACTGCCTTTCCCTCATCATTGGCCTTGGTGACTGTTTTGAAGAAGTCGAGCAAGTTCAAAAGGCATGATCTGCCCTTGACAAAGCCAAACTGGGTCGGGTCCAATGTCTGCAAGTCCCCTATGTCTTTGTTTATGAGTTCCATTATGATCCTCTCCATAGCTTTGCAGACCATGCTTGTTAAGCTTATGGGGCGGTAATTACCAGGGTCCGTAGAGGCACCGCCTTTGTGGAGTGGGACCACAGTTGCCGTATGCCACTCCTTGGGCATGTATCCTGTGGTAAGGCTAAGATTAAACAGCTGCCTTATGTGCGGGTTTAGTTCCTCATTGAGTTTGTGTAGCACACAGCTGGGGACACCATCCGGTCTCATTGATGCTGTGTTTTTAGCTTTAGAGAGAGCAGCTTTCACCTGCGCATTGGAGATGTCTGGGAGGCTGCACTCCATTGGGATAGTTATCTCTCCTTTTGGGGGGGAGAGGGGGGTGAAGTTTGCACTGAACCTGTCTGCCAGTATGTTGGCAATGTCTGTGGGTTCAGTGATTTTTGTATCAATTTGGACTAATTCTGAGCATATCTGGGAGTTTCCACCCAGGTTTCTAACATAGCTGAAGAAGGCCTTATGATTGTCTTTTGAATCTATGGCAATTTTTCTCTCAAAGTTGGCCTTGGATGATTTTATGAGTGCTCGTATTTTTTACTAATAATGATCAAAGGTGTCTTCTCTTTTATGGATTTTGCTCTATCATGTAACAGCTTTCTCCTCTTATTGTAAAGTTTGTTTATGGCTGGGGTCCACCAGACTGGACATTTGCCCTTGGTGGAAAGAGTCTTGGTTTTATTAGGGATTGCCTGATCCATTCAGTCCTGGAGGTGTTCATAGAAGGCATTTGTAAGGGCTTCCGCAGCTTGGGTAGTGGTTTCCCCTGGCTCTGGGGCCTTGAAGGCTACCACACCAGTCTTGAGTAGTGTGAAGTTTGCTTTAGAGAAGTTCTTCACTGTGGTCTTTTTTGTTTGGGGTGGGGGCGGGATGTGGATATCCAGTGAGATTAGTTTATGATCTGATCTCACCAATGAGGGATATACTTCCGGTGTGGAGCATTTTGTCCCCATGTTTGTGTTGATGAGATCTAGTATATTTTCTCCTCTTGTGGGAACGGTGACTAGTTGTTCCATGGCATTTGAATTTATGAACTCCAGGAACCTTTGGGCTAGAAAGTTTGGGCTTGAGTAATGTTCCCAGTCTATATTCGGGTAGTTGAAGTCACCCAATATATAATGGTGTTTGGAGATACATTTATACCCTCCAGTGTCTTCAGGAAGGCTGTGTGGGGTTCCTGAGTTTGAGAGGGTGGCCTGTAGCATGCTACAAATTGTAGAGCAGTTTTGCCTATGGTTAATTGCACCTGGATGGTTTCCGATGCTTTGTGCGTTGCCACCAACCTGGAGGTGTGGGTATCCTTGATGAATATGGATACACCCCCTCCTTTTGTGGTGTGGTCTGGGTTTTGGGGTCGGAACGCATGATATGAGGTAAAACCTGATAGTGCCGGGGTGCTCTCTTATTAAGTTAATATCAGATGATACATTTCTTCTGTCCATCAATGGGGATGACTTTGATGCAGAATATGGGGCAACTGGTATAATTAGAATTGGTGTGGACTATAAAACACTTCATCCATTCCCGAAGGTTGGTTTGAAGTACAAACCTTGTAATGGTTTAAGACTGAACGGTGACCAACTGCTATAAATAACCATGTCACAATTCATTATTATTAGGCCAGCCTTGTACATCAGTAGCTAATAAAAATGAAGGCAGACTTCATGGTAAGTGCCCCACCCCCTTAAGCATACTATACCATATGCAGTTGCATTGTTATTAATGTGCTGTAATGATTTCTTTTACAGATTCAGCATCAGAAACAAACAGTTCAAGTGCACCAATAAATATGGAGGAATTCAGTAGCAGAATGGGTATTGCTGATGATAATGATGATGATGATGATGATGACGATGATGATGATGCTGATGACGATGATGATGATGATGATAATGATGATGATGATGATGATGATGATGATGCTGATGACGATGATGATGATGATGATGATGATATAGTGGCATTTATGAGGCACCCTTTGGGAAGTGGCAGGCAGTCTCCCAGTGTAATGACAGGCTCTCTCACCACACAACATGTTAGTAACTCTACATAAAAAGACACTGCATCACAAAGTCAAACACAAGCTGACATTCCACTCATGGCTGTACAGCAGGAACAAATAGGCACTTCCACAGCAGTGTCTCCACAGGTAGAAGAACAGTGCCAGGATGAAGACACGCAGTCTGAGACCACTTTGTCCACAGTGACAACATTCTAAAGAGGTGCTTGGTGCAGAAATTAGTTTGAACTACCTGAGGAAATACATAAAGAATTGGCAGCACAACAGAAAATGTGCTGTGGCATAGTTAGCGCCTAAACCAGTAGAACCAAAAGTCAGGCAGAAATGGTTAGAGTCCCACGGGGTATACGTGAATATTTCAAACAGTACTTTGAATAGGCAGACAACAGTGATAATGCCATGGTTTCACTGGTGCATAGCACGGTGGCACACAAGGCATCAGTTGCAGCCTCCATTCTTACAATGGTTCAGACATGCCAGAGTCATGTCAGACTCAGTATAACCAGGGGAAGGGGATGGGGTGCAGTCTGGACACGTGGGGGAAGATCACATAATACTAACACTATCTCTCAAGACAGTAATGTCAGCATTCACAGTGAGCAATCATAACACCTTTCCCACAGGCCATGTAAATGGTCATCTACAGCTAGAAGAACTTCATGTTCCAGGTCAAGGTCATGGTCAGGAAGCACTGTCAGGTCACTGACAGGAGGATCATCTTCCTCCTCTAGATCACACCACTGGACTATCTCACCTTACAAGTCTCATGGCAGGCCATCCTACAGAACTGTTGCACCATCACAGGCCTGTTTATAGGAGATGTGTATGACGCTGATCTGGAGCTACTGTGACTTAAAATGTCTTTATAACTATGTTTGTGTAATGAAACTTAGGATTAGTTGGTGGGGGATGTGCATACATATGAAGTTATTCCCTTTCCAGCTATTGCTTTCACCATATTCTGAAGTTGCAGTCTTGTACATTTCTGATTAAATGCAGCTGTTGTGTGGGAATGAGTGAAGTCTATGTACATATATTAAGTACATGCATACCGCGTCACTGCACAAATGAAGAGAGATTCTGACCTCATTAATATTTTACATGACAGTAAGAAAGCCGTGATGTGCAGTGCAACATGATTCTTTACAGATAAATTGAAAATGAAAGTTACATTTCTCACTGCTGACAGTACCTTTTTCTATTGAAGAACTAAATAAATAATTAAAAAAAAAACAGTTATTAAATACAGCATGTGCAACTCTTGACTTATTGATTGACTTGGCTTTCAATATAACTGCACAGGAATCACTGAGCACTTAGGCAAACATCTATTAATAAAAACAAATATTTTAAGACCAGACAAAATGCCAGATGAACAGTAACAGCAGACCATTCACCATACAACATAGGCCACAGGTATCATTGCATGCAAAAATATACTGTACATATTTTTTTGAAAGGAAATACTAATCTGAATGTCCTGGTCCATAGTTCTGGACTAGATGCCACCTCTTAACCCAAGCAGCCATATGACATGCATGAGCCTGCTGCATGTGGTCGCATACTTCTGCTGGCAGCTGGTCATCATTATTCATAGTGGGACTAGAACTGGGAGCTGCAGTGACAGCATGGGTCACTTCAGCACCAGATCAGCACATAATCATACTATGCAGAATGCTACAGGTAGTGAACATCCTTCTTACAGTAGCTGGGTTATACTGAGGGGTGCCTTCAGACTCATCCAGGAATCTGAAGCAGCTCTTCAGGAGGCCAAACACCTTTTTAATCACAATACGGGTTTGGAATGGGGATGTGTTATATTCTTCCTCCACAGCTCCAGATGATTTATCACTTGAGTCATAAGCCATGGCTGCAGTGGATAGCCAGCATCCCCTTAAAAAGAAAAGAGAAAGAGAGAAAGGGGATGGAAGACATAAAACTTTCCACTTACCAACTAGATGACCACTGGGCATCTTACCATGCAGGAAGAGGTGGTAAAGTGTGCTAGTGTGCCAGATATGTGAATCATGCGCAGTACTAGGATGCGCAGAGACTTTGGTGATGCACTCCCATGCATCAGACACTACCTAGCAATTGATGGAATGGTAGCCCTTCCGATTGTGATACTGCTCACACTGTGGACCAGAAGAGGTCCTAATTGTGACATGCATACACCAAGTACCTCATGGAAATGTGCCATTCCATAAAAGGCATGCATAGGTCAATCTTGGGGGGTCTATATCACATAGTCAGACTGCAATACATTCGACTACAGAAATGTTGAACCTGGAAGTTCGAAATGCAATAACTTTGAACACTCAGAACAGAGATTTTTTTTCCCAGGGAAAAGAATCGATGTTCCGGTACAAAACCAAAAAACACGAGTACGGTATAAAATGTTCCTAATGTGGGGGACTTCACCCCCCACACCCCTCCAACTTAAATATACCAACTCCGAGATCACACCACAGGGGAGGAAATAACAAAGCTGCAGAAATGGCCCACCAAATTTTTTCCCTGGGAAATAATTTGGTGTTCCGCGACTTTGCTATTATGACATTTCGCACTTCCCAGTTCGATGTTATGGCATTCGGACACCTGTGCATTCAAACTTCTAATATAGACCCAATCTTGGTCCTGAGGTGACACTGGGAAATAGATATGCCAAGAGTACATACAGGAACTCTATCTGTATCCTCAAAGCAGAAGCCTGTGAGATCCCCAAAGTGTCCCTATTCTATCTCTAGAAGATCCCAGCAGCAAGTATAGTAAGAGCTATAAACACTTTGATGTCCACAGAAGTAAGAAGCCTGCATATTCCTCCACTGCCCCTATGGGGTCAAACATGCCCACTAAGACCCTTATAATGTCCCTGTCCACTCTAAACCTATCAAAGATTTCCTGATTATCAAAGTTATAATGGGCAATCCTTTACCTGTATTTCTGCCTTCTTGGTGGGAAAGCATTCCTGGGGACAAGTGATTCTGGCCCATGCGAGACAAGCAACTGTGACCTAGAAATAGCAAAGTATGCTGCAGCAGACAATATTTTTGCCAGTTGCAACTCTGAGAATTTTGGCAAGTCGTTCCTTTTTATACCACATCTGCAATAACTGCGGGATGCAGAAAAAAATGACTTATGAATTGCAATTAGCATAAAATAGCCTTAATTAGCTTAAGAATATTTAATTCACTTCTCATTACCATCTCATAACTATTCATTTGCATACCTACATTCTGGGATACCACAATTTGGTGTAACTGATCTCTATGAATCATGACTTAGCTGCATCTGTCTGTGCCTACCCCCAATTCTGTAACGCATTTACACTACTGACTATGAATACTGCCCTTTCTATGCTCACTCTATACATCTATGGAAACGTGTAGAACGTAATAGAAAAATATCTCAAGTGGCTGCCTGAATGATAGCTATACCGTTAATGTCTATGAGCATGAGCTTGGTGACAGATGAGATGGTTTGCAGGTAAAGGGTAACTAAAGGTGCAAGAAAAATAATTCCTGTGAACAAGATTAAAACCACTGAGTTCACAAGAAACTCCCTCTACCAAAGTTTGGTCAGTTGTGTAATGAATTAAATATACCAAAAATATTAAAATTACAAAGCAGTCAAGATATTTCCCCCAAAAGACAGAGGTGTATGTGGCAGAGGCCGTTTCCACAAGAAATGCATCAAAAATTGAGGGAACACTTTATATATTAACAGCTTTTAAAATTGATCAGTTCCAGTTAACTAACTAAACATTTCTTATAGCAGATTTCTAAGTCTTATATCAAATAGCTGTGATTTCCAAGTCAAATCAAGAGAATACTCCACAAAAGTAAGGTTATGAGCTACTGGCGAACCTTAGGCTATAGTCCTAGGTTTGATTCTGTCAGTCTATATTTGTTTGTTATGTGATATTTAGTGTAACTAGAAAGTATGCTATTGAGATATTCCTGGGAAGAGGCATTTGTGCCTAATGGGTTTCTATTATTAACATAAGTAGATTAGATAGATAGATATATAGATAGATAGATAGATAGATAGATAGATAGATAGATAGATATAGATAATTAGACAGATAAAAATGTAAAAACAAAACAAAAAAAATGCAACAGTTCAACAGTTCCAAAAAAGAAACATTCTGCTTTTGATAATAAAATGAAAAAGTGCTGGCACTAACAAATTATATTGCACTTTAGGTAATGAAAAAAAAAACTAAAGCTGTTTTGGGTTCTAACTTAAAAGTGAAAGAGTTCATTCTCAGCCTTAGAAATGGCATTTGTTTGAACTAGTCTTTTGAAAAATAAGTATATTTTCCTGGTACTAGTGCAACAACCCTGTCAGTCATATTTGAATGTTTTATTTGACAAGGCAATATTACAGTTTTCAGCTGTTCATTAATGTGAAGGATGTGGGCAGGTTTTCACAAATCATTTACTAACTGGATTTGCTCAGGATTTCTCTGCATAGAATTATAGCTAGCATTGTTTGATTAGATTAGGAAATCCTACAGAATTCCTTGGGTCTGTTGAATTACATAATTGTTGTTTATCCAGAAAAAATACAGAACCTCCTCCATGGCACAGACACAGAGCAGACCATTTGCCCTCAGCAATCTGCTTGCAGACTGTGCTGTAAAAGACACCCTTTGTGTAGAATTCCATATGCCAGCCCTTGTATCCACTCATGTGCTGATAATATAAATAAGCTGTAAACAACTTTCTTTCTATTCTTGTGTGTAAGACAGTGTGTTGGGGGGATATTTTCTTCATACTGACTACATCTTTCTTAAAACCAACTGCTGAAAACACTGGCTCTTGCTGTAAATAGTGACTTCTGCACGCTCACATTTCTCAGCATTTGTATATTTCTTATTTTTATTACTGAAATGCACATAACACAGTATGTGTAGACAATCATTTCCTCCAAAAACAGTTCTTTCTATTTTAAGTTCTTTCCTGACAATATATCTCTTTCCATGGCCTAACAACATTTGTATCACAGTACAATCCCTGTCACCTAGAAGAAACAAATTCACTAGTTACTTGTATTGATAATGATATAATGTGAATGATCATTTATGTTAATTGTGTGGAATCAGATATAACAGTCAGAGCATCACACAATTAATGTTGAACTCTGAAATAAAAAGGCAATTACCTGAAATCAGGGGCTCAAAGAATGCTTCTCTTTTTTAAATGTAGCCAAAATAAAAATATTTGTACGACTGCATTTTCTATAAAAAGCCTATAACTGCAGTATTTGACATTTCTATACACTTTAGATGGGCACTATTCTAGAACAAAAATGCATTTTTTATAAAGTGTAACTAACATTTCTAAGGAGAAAAACTGAAATGTCTTGAAAAAAACAAAACAGTTCTGGAAGTCATCATATCATGAACTGTTTGAGAAACAGAGTGATGCCAAGAATGTGTCTTAAGTGCTATTTTTTTACCATATGAAATGGGAGGATGAATTTGCACGACAAACAATAAGGAGATTTATGACTGGCAAAAATGTTTTGCTTAGTACTAGGTTAAACTAAATAAAAAAAAAAAGAAAATGCAGATGCCTTATTACTTACTTAAAGTTGAATAAAATCTGATATAGACAGCATGGAGACATGATTTTTATTTTTACATCTGATCTTAAAAATGACTGTTATACAGACTAAATGAGCAATTACCACATGGAAACATTAGACATAAAAGCATGAATTTCAGAATGTCAGAAATGGAAATTGTTTTAAAAGAAACAAGTGAAAAGCGGTCACTGGCTTCCTTTGCTTATCTATGTGATGATATGTACTAATATCAGCACTGTTTCTGTGCAGCTTCTAATTAAAAAACATTAGCTACTGGCTGTTAGTTTACCCATACTCTATACGAATAAAGCTGTTTACCCATACTCACTATAAGAATAAAGCAAAAATGGCACACTTACCACCAAAATGAGTTAACCTATTGCTATTTAGTAGTTTCTACATGAAGTTTTAATAAAGGCTCAGAGTTCAGAGTTTTAATTTATTTGTGCAACATCGGCAAGGTCTAAAATTCATATTACTGATCAGCCAATGGCAAGTGTCAATGAATTGTTTTTTGCTTTCACTGACTGAGTGGCTGTAAAGTATTTGGGGTAAATAGAAGAAAGGAAGGAAGGTTGAGGGTCTGTAGCCCACCTTTCTTTTCCTCTGTATGGAGGAGAATTGAACCGATATGACCTTGCCTTGTACTAGTGTCTAGGATTAGTGGTTCTGTCAAAACTATTAGGCCATGAATAACTATGACACTACTACATGCATGGTCACCATCCTAAGAGGAAGAGCTGAGGCAGGGCCTAGATCATGATACTATCAACAACCATCATATATCTGAGTGGACAGAACCATGAGGACTGAGAAAAATGGACTGACTGTACTCTGGGTGAAGGTCTCCACCCCCATTCTGTCTGCTTTGCCAGTTGAGATAACTCAAGCATATAATGTGCCCTAAAAGCTTCCCAGGAAGAATGTCTGATAGCATGGGTGGGAATGGTAGTGATGGGTGGGGCTATCATTAATCAGAGGCTAGAAACATTAGACAAAGGAGGTCAAAAAATCAGGAAATGAGGGGCTGTGCTCATGTAACCTCTCAGCAACAACAACAGCAATAATAATTATTATTATTTGGTGTTTGCCTAATAACAGACTAGGTTATTGGGATAACAGGAGATTCAAAGAAAAGATGGCAGCTATGAAGATAGATCGCTGCATGGAATATTTACATCTGGGGTTAATACATATGCTTGACTACAGAAATAGTCTTTGAAAAAGTAGAGAAAATCAGATTTAACACAGAAATACAGAAACCAGACTGAGGATAGAAACTGCTTTCCCCAACTACCTACCATTATGCCTACATTTTGTATCAGCTGGTGATACTGTTTAACCAGCAGTCTGTATTTTCCAAACCTACCATACAATTGCCTCAAAGTTGCGTAGTGTGTTCCTGAAGTGTTTATTGCTTTTGAATCCACTTGGTTTTTACACTCTCTCACTCTCTATCTCTTTCTCTTTGGGAAATAAAATTGCTAACATTACCTCTAGTCTAGACTATCCATTTACATATTTTAAATCATACCCTTTCTTGAGCTCATTTTTTCTGAATTATATAATACTGAGTACATTTTTTTCTTTATTTTATATATATATATATATATATATATATATATATATATATATATATATATATATATATATAAACTTCTTAGACTTTCTAGCTGCACATGACGGGTATTCTTACAGCCACTTGAGCCCCAGCTGCTCGAACTCCAGGAACTCGTAGTCTTGGACTTGGGCAGCTGTTCCCCCTTCTGCCCACATTGCCAAGCAGCTGCTCAAACTCCAATGTGAGTTCACGGAAGGAGCTGCCGCAATGAACAAATGCCATCAAGGTCTCATCAAGGAACTGGAAGTCGGGAAGGGAAATGGAGAGGGGGGATTTTAGGGTTAAGGAGCAATCAGAAGTTGGAACAGAATAAGGTTTAGGGAGGGGAGGGGGATTTTAGGTTTAGTGACCAATCAAGAGTTGGATCAGAGTTAGGGAGTGAACAGGAATTGTCTCAGAGTTAGGGTTAGGGTGAAAAGAGGGATTTCTGGATTAGGGAGTAATCAGGAGTTGTTTTTAGGGTTAGGGTCAGAGTTTTGGAGGGGAAAAGTTAACTTAGTGGTATTGCATTGAAATCAGGGTAGTGAGATTTAAGGCACTTGCCAACACTATTAAGTGGCAGCAGGGAAGTGCGTCATTTACTAATGGTACAGGAGAACTTGTAGCAGACCCACCTGCCTGGCCATTGGCCATTTTAGTCAAGTCTCCTACATTTTATGTGAGGTACCTTATGAATATACATCAGACACTTTTAATTTGATTTGGTTTCTGATACAGACCCTTTATCATTTAAAATGCTGTGTTCTGAAATGTCTAAATTCTCTCTACATTATTTTGAAAATGGTCTCCACACATCAGTTAAAATGTGGGGTCATAATCATTGGTACAGAGCACAGGTAGATAATAGCTTCATATTTTTTCCTGTTATTGGTTCTTCATTTTCATATTAATATACCCAAACGTTGCCAGCTCTCTTTATATATTGTTTGCATACACGTAAGTAATCTTGAGTAAATACCCAGCTTTTCGTCATAGATTTCAGTCTCTTACCTCTAGAATAAGGGATAAGTCCAGAAATAATCAGGGACATTATTTAAAATATTAATTATATTAACTTCAGAAGTTGACAGAATAAGAGAATGTGAATTAACATACATTATTTTCTGAAGTAAAACAAACATTATTTGAATTGTTATCATTATTTATTAAGTGTAATCCACCACCTTTTTGCATGAAATGACTAGTTTTACTTGGAACTGGCAGGGACAGAGAAAACCTCTTTACAAAAATCAGGGACAGTTGAGAGGTAGCTTTGTATTTATTTTGTTAGTACCTAATCTCTCATGTGTTCTACTCTCCTATGATTTATTCTTAGATGCATTCCCTTTCAGTTTGCAACTCTTGGCTAACTGTTTATATGCAGTTCCATGAATAAAAATAAAATATATTCGGCCACTCCTGCCACTTGGCCATGTCTCTGCCCTAAGAAGCTAGACCACTGCATTACAAACTTAATGTGTTTTTCTGCAAACTTGGAAGAAACATTGCTTTTTTTACAACCTGCCTGCAGTGTCTATTACAAACACAAGGAGAAACAATCAAAGTACTAAAATCACTAATACTGCATTAGTAGCATTCTTCTCTTCAGAGTTAGCTCCTTTTATTGTGAATGTAAGCATCTTAGAATACTAAATAGGTCAGCATCTCAGTTTCATTTTGTTGCGTTTTGTAAGTCAACAAAATTAAAAAAGTGGACTCAGAATGTAAAACCAAGTCCTAAACAGTGAGTCCAAAATCAAGAAACAGCAAATATTTCCTGTTAATTACACATGAATAAAGCACATAACATTTGGACAGCACTCCTAATTACATTTCAAGTGACTGTTAATAATGCTTTGTAAAAATGTATTATTCCAATCATTAAATTAAAAGTAGCCCATCCAGATAAGCTGCCATCTAGTCTCATTTCTTAAAGTACATTGCCCATGGGTGAGATTTTAAAGATTTAAATGAGTTTCCAGAATTCATAGTAAAACATATCTGCAGAGTGTGAATCAGTGAAGCAGTCATACAGTAGGTTACATGTGATAAAACAAAGATGCACATATTTACACACATATACATGATTCTAGTGAAGAATAACTCAGCAGGAGAACCCCCTACAGTACTGTACCATGGAGGAAGGTTAATCAGGACATCATCAAGCAAAGCACATTTCCTGAAGATAGTGCATGTTAGCATGCTGGAAGGTGCTGCACTACATAGTCCGTTCATGTGCACACACCAGTGAATAAATAAATGGATGGGACGCTTCATGTACTTTCTGAGGCTGCAAGACACAGTCACACCCAAATGACATCCATCTGTTTGTTGATTTGCAGCTCCTTGACTGGTGTATGACAGAGTGGGCAGTAGTATATACTGTCTGTGACTTGTGCCATGTGGATCTCAGCTCTGTATGTGAGACTCGACCATTCAGGTAGTCTATGAGGTTGGTGGAGCACCTTACATTCTACCTACAGGGATATTCTAGTGACTTATAGGTGACATACATGGTATAACCCAGTCATATGCATCTGCATTAGGAAACTAGCAACAATCCCAAATGCATGTTGCAGCCAAGGTGGGAAAGACAAGATTCCCTGGAAACACCCAGTAATGATACATAACATGAAAGGATTCCACAGGATGACATGTCTGCCAGTGTTATGTGGTGCAATAGCCTGCAATAATATAACCATACTTATCACACCAGACAATAAATGGATATCATGCTCATAATGGAAGAGCTTATATTTCTTCTGTTTTCAGGTGATATGCAGTATAAATTGCATCATTGCCAATATGTTAAGCATATACATTGGAAGGCCAGTAATGTTACCCTATCTCAAATAGTCTGTATCATGTATTCCCCCACAGTCATAATCACAAGACTCTCTGGTTGGTAAGCATGTGTGTCACTAAGCGTACTAGTAAAAAGAATGAAACACTGTCATAAGGACCATAAGGAGAGAACACAGCCATACTAACCACTGCAATATTCATTATATAAGTAATGCAGCATTTCACTGAAATGGAGGATGATAAACCTTATCCCAAATCCCCAGTAATTTGCTGAAGAGAGGCATGGCTAGGCTGAGAGCCAGACAACTGCAATCAATGATTGTACATTTTACATCCTGAAAGAATGATTGAGTGATGTGGTACTTCAAGAGCTGTACTCACTGGAAAAAGAACCAGGACTTTCTATGGCCTGGACCACGGTGCTCTTTATGTACTTGTGACAAATGCTGGCAGCACCATTGTAGATGCATGTTAAATCATAAATCCAGTACATCTGTGCTGTGATATGGGGTTCAGAATATGGTGGACCTATACACATACTGTTGTATATGCGACATGCTATACACACTGTAGCATATGATAGATATTTATGCCATATGTGTCACACACATGCTCTCTGAAGTACCTATGACCCATGTACAAACAGCAAGATGATGTACAAATCTGTGCCACTATCATGGCCAAGCTCAAACTTGGTTTAAGCTATTCATTACTTTTACTATGTAATGTGTACATTAGATGGGACATATTTTTAATCCAGAGCCAGTTACCCAGAATATCATTATCTGTACAAGACCTACAGCCACAGATTTGCTGAGGAACACATTCAACATACCACATGTGAGCAAACCAGAAGCAGTTATCAAGGATAGGCATGCCTTTCACTACCTTGGCCTGGGGTAGGCAGCAACATTTGACTCTGAATGAGAAGCATGACCTCCATGGATAACACGTGCAACATAACATGATTAACATGAGTGATGGCTTATTGGCAACAGTGTTGGTAAGGCACATGACAGCAGATGAGATAATCTGTGACCTTGACTTATCACAACTATAGACAATCTAGAACCTTGTGCATGATGCACAGTGGCCTCATGTATGGAATCCACATAGGCACAAATGCTTTACATTGCTGAAAGAGGTGCTTAGCATGTGCCATTTTGCAGCATTCAGTGCTTTATGAGCACTAAAAACTGCTTCATGTATCTTAGTAATATGGAAAATGCTTGCATGCAAAACAGGTAGGGCACTGAGGTGCTATGAAGTATGGCAGGACATAGGTTAGGGCCTCAAAAGTGTGACGGGCATTCTGTAGTACATGAAACAGCTATAACAAAGGAAGTAGATCTTATGGGGAAAAGCCCTCAGATACCTTTGGGAGCTGAGCTCAAGCATTGCAAAATTGGCACCCCATAAAAGTTATTGGCTTGCTTTTCACTTTTGGACAGCTTTTATTTTGCAGCATAGGTAGTGCTGTGTAGATTATCTATATATTGATTGATACCACATACTGTAGTTTCTTAGCAACATGGCAAATTGCTTAACCCTAGGCCAAAATACTCTGAACTGTACATGGGTTGAAAATATGTAATATAAAACTTGAAGTGTGAGACTGTGGTACATGGAGGTTGATATCTTTAATGTGTACATAGGAGGTTCCTATCACGTGATCGAAAATTGTAAACAGCTAACGCGTATTGAGTGAACCCGATTGGTTGAAATGTCAAAACGTTGTGCGCATAACACAGAAAAGACCATAGGGAGTATTTTCTCTTTACTTCAATGCAGTGTGATCTTAAAGTAGGAATATTTAAGTAGCGGGGGTGTGGGGGGGGGTGCAGCATTTAGGTAAGTATAGTTTTTTTATTTTAATTTTTTTATTATATTTTCGAAATTTCAAACCACTCATACGGCGTCGACCATATAGTGTTCAATGTTTGAAACTTTTGAAAATATAATATAATATAGACCCACACATAGTATATTACAGAAATGCATTACATAAGTTATTTTTGATGGAGTGATATATTTATATATTGTGATTTACAGTGTACTTTTGTACTGTAGGTGACAATTCAACATTCTGAGACATCACTGTCAAGTTTTAAACAAGCTGGATATGTTTGATGTTTGTTAACTTTGATGACTATACTCTTCAACATGTCTGCCTGTCATAATATTATTCAAATTAGGAGCATAGTAACATACTAAGCAAGAGATCAGGAGAACCATAAGATGCATATATCTACACACACCTTGAAGCAGACAAACATAAAAGTTTTTGCCATTCTTTTCTCAAGTCAAGCTGGACAGTACGTGATAACCCTGTTGTAAATTTGTCTACCTATTCAACCAGGAAGACAACCCTTCAAGGTACGTTGTCTGACCTGTAGTGGTAAGTGTTTCTATAGGCTAGGAATACATTGAGTTATAAATGTATCCCTCCAGCAAGCCTTATTTGTTGGAGTACATTTGGGTCCTCAGTGCATGTGTTTCTAGAGCCACTGATTTTGTGATGAAATAGGAGCTCAAATGGCTCTTTCATTTCTCAAAAAATGAGACACAGGTCACTTGACTGTAGCCAGCAGGCTACTAAGTATATGGAGAGTCATGATAGTCTGTTGTGGTAGTAGAAAGATTTAAAATCCATCATTTCCTTGGTTAGAAACCTTTGGGGCCTTTCCAGTTGAGCAATATGCTTGGATTTGTACATACCAAATGGGTCATTGTATTCAGTGATGGATCTGATAGGAGGAGACTACAGTGGTAGGATGATACCTTCTTTTATTCTTTTATTCTCTGACATCAGTGAACTCAAAGTTAATCCACGCTGTGCTATACTTATAGACCCTGTTTGCTGTCACTTAGTAAGAATGTCTTCTAAATTGTTTTCAGATGGTTTCAGTGTCTTTGTTGTTTAAAGGTTTTTTTGGGGTGAAACTATGCCACAAAGTTCAACACATTGGCAGAAACATTACTTTGGAACTTTCCAGCAGCAATGGTGTGTGGAAGCAGGGTGGAGCTCTGCTTTATGGTGTGGGACACTGGCAAACAGTGTCATTCAAGTCAGACATTATGAAATATGTTCAGAGGGGCTGTGCTGTTGGAGGAAGTTATGTATTTCAGCAGATCCTGCATTATTTTTCTGTGGATGGTATGGGGATAGTTTCCTTCCCCAGAACTTTCATCAACCATGTCTAAGCATTTGAAAAGTGTGCATCACTTGCAACCAGCATTTTGTTTGTGTTCCAGGCAAGTAAGTCAACATGTAGTTGAGTTGCATGGTAGCTATAGGGTAATATTACACAACCAACTCTTTGCAGTCCCTCATTTTTTACAGACAGTTGCAATCTGACAGTTGTAAAGATGATGAACTATTATCATTGAATAAAGGAATTGATAGTCTCCATGCTGTCTACAAAACTTATATAGCGTATTTAATGTCTCACTGTATGAAATGTCTTGATGAGAAGCAAGTGAGACAAACACTGAGGATGCAGTCTAATCTCCATGAGGTCATAATACTACATTACATGCATCTTTCTAGAGCTAGATAGCTTATAAGCATTCAGCATGGATATCCCATAATATCTTACTCTCCTTTTAATATATACACATATATATGTGCATGCATATGGAGCATGTTGCTTATGCTCCAAAACTGATTCAAAAATAACCTTGCTAGAGTGAAGTTCATATACAAGTACCTTGCTGTAAGAAGTTATAGAGTGAAGCTCATGTATGAACACCACTATTAATAACCAGAGAGCCTTGCACTTCCATGCACAGTGCAGTTCCATGCTTAAAGTCACTGCAAAATTGCCTGGGTATGTTCTAACAGCTTTGAAAGCTGCAATGCACACTGCCACATAAACAGCAGCCAGAAGTAAAATACCTGTTGGCTATTCTTGAATTTAAGGGTTGCTTCTGATTTTAAGTCAGTTTTTTGCCCTTTCCTTATTAATAATTTTGAATTTATGAGAAAATGTGACCACTACAGTAAACAAATCATGTTGGTCATTACAATTAATGACTTGTTACACTTCAGAAAATGACTAGTAAGGTAGATTCTATCAGGATCAATACCAACATTTTTAAAACTATAGGCCTTCATCTGTGGTCTTTGTCCCTGATTCTTATGATAAAAAGTAGAGAAAGCCAAATCTTCCCATTTATTAAAAAGAATTATGATTGAGTTTCCAGTCCTTACCTTTTGTTCTCAAAATGCATTGAAGAAATTTACCAGAGGAGTGAACTTTTTTTTGTTTGCCTTTATTCTCCAGATGAATTTCTTGGAATACATAACAACTTGGTTATGAACAGACACTCAGTTATAATTCACAACTCTCTCTCTCTCTCTCTCTATGTGTATATATATATATATATATATATATATATATATATATATATATATATATATATAGTTTACCATCAAAATGTTGAAATGCATCCTTTTGACTGACACTTCTGCTAAAGGCTGCTTTCAATGTTTCATAATGTCAGAAATCGTTTTATCAAATCTGCAATTCTGAAACTCTATTTCCATTTTACATCCAGGGCAGCAAATGGGTTTTCCACAAAACTCCTTGAAATAGCAAGTGTTGAACTCCAATTTTACCCTGTTTGAGATTAGTGGGAAAAATTATTTCAAATTTTGACATTTAAATACAGCATTTTGAACACTTGCACAGTTGTGTTTCAACATTTTGATGGTAAACACACACACACACACACACACACACACACACACACACACACACACATATATATATATATACGTACACATACAGTGTATTGCATTATTTTACTTTAAAAATTAACTATATGAGGTATAAAATGTATTTATTTATTTTTTATTTATTTCAATTTTGTTTACCGGGAAAGTCCATCTGGAGGCATGTCCTTTTTCAGCGGAGGCCTGGGGAGAAAAGCTCTACAAGTGACAATAATAAAAACATCCATAATACAACATAATCATAAGGGATTGGTACTACAGCAGTGGTAATTTACAGCATATTTCAGTACTAGGAAAACAGAGGATGGAACAAGTAAAACAAGTTAACTGCAGTCAGTCAGAAATGAACATATGTGCAATAACTTTGATTAGTAACTGCAGGTGATATTGGCATTCCAGTATGTACATAACATCTCACTTGAAAGGTTAAGATTAATGCCATATTAAGCAGTTTTGAGAATATAAGGAGTCTGATATAAAATGGGCTGTTTATATCAAATATAACTTTTGCCGAAAGAAAATGTAAATAAATGCAAGTTGCCAGTGTTTCATGTCATGATTAGCGGCCAAATAATCTTGAAATTTGTTTGGTTTCTCCTATATCCAAAATATTATATAAACACAATTTACACTGGACCTCTGGTCTTCCCTTTGGGACAGTTCTTGCTACATTACAGCATTTTATGGAGGCACACTTTAAAGAATGTTTCTCTGTAACTCTTTGAAATTATAGTTCTCACTCACTTTTTTCTTGAAATAGTACTGGTTATGATAGTTTTATTCAATCTTCTTATTCTGTGATCTTATCTGTATTTGTCTTATACAAATGCCTATGCACACTCATGATACAGAACCATCTGAGGATGGATAAGTTGATGGAGACATGATTGATCAGTGTAGTGTGGCAGCCCCATATGGGGACAGGGTGGAGTCCCCCCTTGTCATCATGAGTGGACCACACAAGAGTGTTGGCAGAGGTGCTAAGAGAAGATATGCTTACTGCCCTCCCCCTGTAGTCGCTGTGTCAGTAGCTGCCACAGCAACACATGTGCTGGGTTGCCATGCAGGTACAGATAAGTTCTACCAGAGCCTCAAGGGCCTCAGAAGAGGTCATAAGACCACTGCATGTTGTGCATTCTGATGTAGGAGACTGCATTAACCTTGTGTGTATGCGTGTGTGTGTGTGTGTGTGTGTGTGTGTGTGTGTGTGTGTGTGTGTGTGTGTGTGTGTGTGTGTGTGTGTGTGTGTGTGTGTGTGTGTGTGTGTGTGTGTGTGTGTTAGACTTCACAAATCACCAGACCGCCTTACTTTTGGTAGAATTTTGATGTGAATACAATTATGTATTACTGCTTTACATCCTTTGATTTTAGATACCCTTTTATAGTAATTTCCTTTTTGTTCAGGTAGAATCATCTCTCAGTTTAAGACTGAGTTGTTTGCCTTTGGTAACTAATTTCTTTGGTAATGAAAGCTGACTTCACAAAAACTCCCACACACTCTCAAAGCATTTTTCTTTAATTATTTCCATTTAATTTATTGACATTCTCTATTCCTCTTCTTGTTCTGTCTAGTCCCCCTCCATATATGTCATATTTATCAGAGCCAATAACATTTTACTTGGTTTGTACTTTAGCTGTTCTGACTGTCTTTTTTATTCTTTGTTTGCAGACAATGTTTTAAATGCTATTTCACCTACAGTAATGAGTAATATTTGCAGGTATTCCTTGAGGTTATTTTTGTATTTTTTTAAATTAGCAATGATTAGAGTCACCCAGGTAAAAGACCTTCATCAGACCTAGAAATGTTAGTTAATTAAGGAGCTCTGGACAAACGTGGAGACTGTTATTAAAAACTGGAGAAATGTGGTGCCTTTGCATTTTGCAAGTTGAGTGTTTCCCTGCTGTGACACAGACGGCACATTTAACAATGGAATAGCATGTTATCATTTCATGGCACATTGCTAACAACTTAAGCCACTTTGAACTTCCTCCCTAGTGCTTCATGAAGTAACTCTTCAATGAGTGAATTTAATATATTAAACTTCCTGGAATGACTCTCTCTGCATAATTGAATTCTACATGATGCAGTGATGGTATGACATCAGCCCCCCCCCCCCCCAGAGTAAAGTCACTTTCATTCACCATTTTACAGTGTTTTCCCCCTGTTTATTTTGTTTTGTATTATGCTGGATATGCACAAGAAGACCATAAGGGAAATAAGTTGTTTTGCTGAAAGCAAAGTGGTTAAATTTATGAATCTGGCAAATCAACAAAAATGTAGCTGGATTTGGCCAAAGAAAATGGTCCATTGTTTGGTTGGGGTTTTCCCTATTCCTCTAAGTGCAAAATGAGAAGCAAAGATAATGCATGGAAAATCTGAAAACTGGACAATCAAAATACATAAATGCATCAATGTTATTTTGGACTCAGAAAAGAAGTTACCTGTCTTAGACTGGAACAAAAATAAAACTGATTAAGACCAAAACAATTTTGGAAATAAGTAAAACAACTAACAGGGGCTATGTCTTACTCCCTACAATCTAGAAACAATGCTACATTATCTAACCCCTGATCCTTTGCTAAAGATTACACACACTTTCTGCAGTCTTCCATAAGCAACATCAAAATTGTTTCTCTACTCAAGACTCTGCATTTTCTAATCATGACAACTCATGCCCCTCACCCTTCTACAATCTAGCCTCACATGCCTCACCAATCCATTTAACACAAACTGTTTCCATGTAAACTAAATGCCTTCTACTATAACTTAATTCTACTGCCATCTTCTCTAAGCTCCATCCTACCATTTTAAAGTTTGTTGCTGAACAAATTGCAAAACTCCTTACTCATATCTTTAACCTTTCCCTAACTACTGCTACTGCACCCCCTTTGCATTCAACTACCACCGTAACAGATACAAGCATGCAAAATCTGAAGGTAATGCTACTCAATGCTAGAAGTCTAAACCTTAAAATGCACTCTCTTGAGGCACTCCTAAAAATGGAGAACATCGATATCTGTGCAGTAACTGAGACCTGGTTCAAGGCTCCAGAGAGCACCCCTGCAATACCAGGCTACAATTCTTACCACATTTTTCATCCACAAAACCAAGACTGAAACATTAAAGGTGGAGAAGTCTCCATATTCACCAAGGATATTCACACCTCCAGGCTAGTTGCCCAACACAATGCATCTGAAATTCTCCAGGTGCAACTAACACTAGGTAAGACTGCAATCCAATTTGTAGCTTGCTACAGATCCCCCACCATGCCCCAAGATTCTCACTACACCTTTCTAAACATACTGGAAAATATTAAGATACAACCAAACACCCTAATACTGGGTGATTTCAACTACCCTGCCATTAACTGGGAAATCTACTTGGGTACCAAAACCTTTTCCCAACGTTTCTTGGAATTCATAAATTCCAATGCCCTGGATCAACTAATCCATTGTCACACCAGGGGCTCCAATATCCTAGACCTGGTCATTACCAACATGGGAGATAGATGCTCCACACCAGTGGTCACCCCCTCATTGGTCAGATCTGATCATAAGTAAATCGCCTTTGACATCCACATCCCACCCCCACCCCAAAGTAAGGGAACCTATGTAAAAAACTTCTCCAAAGCCAACTTCATGCTACTGAAGTCAGAAGTGACAAACTTCATGACACCCATGCAGATGGGATCTGAAAGTTCAACTGCTGAATCCTACACTAAGGCAATGTATGAGCATATCCACTCGTGCATGAATCGTGCCATCCCAAATAGAACCAAGATGCTCTCCTCCAAAAAAGGAAGCCAATCTGGTGGTCCCCTGCTATAAACAAACTATACAACAGAAGGAAGAAACTGTTGCAGAAAGGAGGAAAATCCCAGGATGCAAAAAACTCCCTCACTAGTCTCAGTAAAAAGCTGAGATCCTTCATAAAATCCTCAAAAGATAGTTACGAAAATAAAATTGCCAAAGATTCCAAAGACAACCACAAGGCATTCTATAGTTATGTCAAGAATCTAAATGACAATGCTCAGATCTGCTCTGAGCTACAACAGAATGGCATTAAATATACTTATCCCAAGGATATCGCCAATATCCTGGCAGATCGATTTAGTGCCAACTTCATCCCCCTCATACCCCCTAAAGGGCATATCTCAATATCAAAAGATTGCCAAATTCCGGTAATCACGGCCACACAGGTAGAAACCACACTCTCCAAAGCTAAGAATACAGCATCCATGGGACCAGATGAAATCCTGGGCTATGTACTACATGAACTACAAAATGAACTGGCACCTCACCTAAGTGTCATGTTTAATCATAGCCTCACCTCAGGCTTCATGCCCACTGAGTGGTGTACAGCTACAGTTATCCCACTCACAATGGGGATCCACCTTGGATCCCAGGAACTACCGTCCCATCAGTCTGAGAAGCCTGATCTGCAAGGGTATGGAACGCATTATCATGGAACTTATAAACAAAGACATTGGCAACCTTCAAACACTGGACCCCACCCAGTTTGGGTTCATGAAGGGCCGATCTTGTCTCCTGAACCTGATTGACTTCTTCGAATCAGTCTCCAGAGCTGTGGACGAGGGTAAGGCCTTCGACACCATCCCACACTCTGGAATAATCGATAAACTTACTAAGCTGGGAATAAATCCCTATGTCACTCAATGGGTTGCCAACTGGCTTACTGAGAGAATCCAGACTGTTAAAGTAGCCGACTCCAAATCTAGCTCCAGACAAATGACAAGTGGAGTACCTCAGGGTTCAGTCCTAGGACCACTCTTGTTTGGCATCTACTTCTCTGAAGTACACGACAATACTAAGAGACTCTGGCTAACAAAGATCGCAGATGACTGCAAACTGGGAGCCATTATTGAATCCCCAAATGATGTGGATAGTCTACAAAGGTGCCTTACAGAAACAGATGCCTGGTGCCAGAGCCATGGGCTCAAACTTAATGCCAAGAAATGTATAGTTATCCCCTTTGGAAAAAAACATGTACCCATAAATTATCACATAGGTAGCAGTGCACTAAACATTGAAAGTGTGGTGAGAGACTTAGGGATACAGGTGGACAGTGGTCTCACCTTCAATAACCACATCACCACAACAGTCAAGAAATCCTTCTATGTGGCACACCTCATCACTAAGTGCTTTTCATCCAGAAAAAAGGAGGTCATTGTCCCACTGTACTCATCCCTCATTATACCCATTATAGAGTATAATGCCCCATTTGGTATGTACCTCACAAGACATCTGCAACAGCTGGAAAGGCTGCAGAAATACCTCACTAAAAGAATCACAGGCCTAAAGCAGATGCCATATGCTGACCATCTAAAAAACTCCAGCTATACTCTGTGGCATATTGTCTACTCAGAGGCAATCTCTGCTTAACATACAAGGCCATGTCAAACCCTGAGCTGTTGGACATGCTCCACTTAAAGAAATCCCCATCTCTCAGAGCCACACACTCCAGGGATCTAAACCTTGTCATCACAATGAACAAAACATGCTGGAGGGATAGGTTCCTGACCCAGAGACTCCTCATACTCTGGAACAGACTACCCATACATGTCAAGCAGAGCGCATCCTTGGCCCTCTTCAAAAGGAACCTTGATGATTGGATGGGAGATAGGAAATTCACCCCAGGGAATCATGTCAGTCACCCAGCTAGACAAGGGTCCAGGGAAGTAAATATTGTGGGAAGAAATATCCAGGGAACTGTTATGGCTAGGCTTGTATAGTCCCTAGGGCCAATAGCCTAGTACTAACTTATGAAACTATGAACCTATGACCCTAAACATTCTTAACATTGTTCCTCTATCTAAAGTCTATTCTCCCAAGGAAATGGTGGACTGTACATTCAGTCTCTAATCTCTGCCACATTACTAAAATGTTTGAAAAGCTGATGTGTAGACAACCATGTATAACCCCTTCAGTACTTTTACAACCCTTTTAACTGCCACTGACACCATTTATATCAAACAGGTCTATTTGCAAATATGACTAAAGTCTTAGAAATGGTAAACCATGGCATTATTCTCTAAACACTTGAGAAATTAAACTTTGGAAAAAAGCACAATTCACTTGTTTTAGAGTCAACTACATAACAGATCCTTTCAGGTTAACTACAATAACTCTTTATCCTCTCTCAGACTATTCACCATTGGAATCCCTCAGAGATTTGTTTTTGGGCCTTTTCTGTTTTCAGTCTCTCTCTAAATGACCTTCACATTGAATGCCTAGATTTGAGTCTCCTAATGTATGCTAATGACATACCACTGTAATAATCTGACCACAGCGAATTTTAGCAAAAGAGGCAAGAAGACCCTGCTATCAGCCTTTTAATCTAAAAAAAAAAATAATAATAATAATGTTATGATTTTCTCATCTCCTAATATCCAATATTCCTCCAATTCATCTAACTGATCTCACTGATAACACTATTCTAAATGTTACAGAAGAGTGATACCTGGGTCTTATTCTTGATCTTTCTCTCGTCTTTACATCACACATGCTTTATTTTAATCAAAGTTTTCACACGATTACAGCTTTGTTATCAGCTCATTCATGTTCTATCATCTAGAGCCTGATTATCTATTGTTAAAAATATATTACTTCCCAACCTGGCCTCCCCTTTCTTGTTTTACACTCAGTCAAACTATATATAGAATACAAACTATAGAAAACAAGATTTGGAGATTTATTCTCTTGGCACACCCCTTCCTTCATTATTGTAAATTATACAGAAACATCAAATGGCTCTCAGTGACTAATAATAAAGCAACCTATGTTTTTTCATATTGATCACTGTTGCAATCATTTTATCTATATGGGTTATATCCCCACTAAGGATGCAACAGTCGGACAGCTTCCAAAACTTCAGGGCATCATCCATGCACCTGACCTGTCAAGCAGCTTGAGATAAGCTGGCTAACATGTTTGGGCACGAAAACCTTCAGAGCTTTACTGCTGCCAAAGACTACACTCCTCTGAGGCTTTCAAGGATCGATGATTGGCTTTTCCTTCCTTTTGCTGGGCAGATAAGTTTCCTTTGTGAAAAAAAAAATATTTTCTTATATTTACTTATGCTTTGTTACTTTCCTCTTCAGGAAAGTTATTTCAAAGCTGGGAGTGCTGCATTTTAATGAACTGTCTCAAGACTGTAATGTACTTTTAAAAGGAGCACTCATTTTTTTCTGTCAGTTTTAAAGTAGTGTAAACCAAATGATAACATATTTTCTGTGGAGAAATTGTGTTTCATTTTCCATTGTGGGGATCCCCATAGTGATTAAAAGTGCTTTTTACTGCGTTTTTACTGTCAAAATAAGTAACTTCGGTGGACTAGTAGTTTTACTGGCATTTGCTACTTGTCTTACCCAGGAAAGAGACACCATTTTCAGCTTGATCTTAGAACTGATTGTTGGTTCCATGGTAATCTTTCTTCCTTCACCAAAAGATAAAGTTAAGCAAACAGCTTTTGCCACCACAGCAGTCTAGCAATTTGCCTCCGCCCCAGGTGGATGACTCTGCTGTGGCCATTTGTTGTTCTCAGACCACTCATCTTTCCCCCAAATCCCTGTGGTGTAGTACCAACAGCCACTATGGACCTGGCCCAGCAAGGGAGAGTCAATGTTGTTGTTCCCAGGAGAGGGAACAGGGAAAACTTCCCTGTTATGTTAAAATGCTGTGTCCATCACTAGGGAAGCAGTGGCTGCCATAAGCAACATGATAGGCCCAATTTTTCTTATTAAAAAGAAACAGAAAACAAAACATGTATCTAACCCTAAACCAATTTCTTTGAATAGTAGTAGTTTACTGGGACTGGTTCAGGGTTTAGCAGGCTATTAATCATTCTTGTAGTGGATGTGTGTCTTACTGAATGCAATTTTCTTGACAGTCAGCCAGCTATTGGTAAAAAGGCAGATAAGATGTAAAACGTTCCTCAGTGTTTTAACTTTTCATACACTATGCCCAAAACTGACCAAGCAGCTACAGCTTCAGCTAACTCCACTGCTGCTAAACACTTACTTTACTCAAATCCTACTCTTTCTAATAATGATGGGACAATTATTGGTAGGTATGGGGAAAAGTGTATTCTACAACTTTAATTTTCAGGATTTTAAATTGTCACACTTATATGTTAAAGGTTGTTTTGACATCAGACTTATATGTGAAAGGTTGTTTTGACATATTGTGAAAGTATGAGGAATGTTTTATCTACAGTTTTATCTTGACAAGAAAAAATTGCTTTCAATAGCTTAATTTCTTCTATTGCACAGGTCACTTATCATTGCAGTGTGTATATAATTCTGTTCATACTTCTTCCAGTGCTATGGCAACTGGTACTGTCTTAAGGCTATTTGCTTGCCTGGATTCCTGGAACCTCCCAGATAATTTTGAAAATGAGATTTTAAATTCTCCCTTACACAGATATTTACTTTTTGGCCCCTCTGTTGCAGAGGAGATCAAAAAGTGCAATGGATTGGAATCTGCTTATAAAACTACTTCTTTCATTATTTGGAGACTTTTTACTTGGAAATTTTTACATAAATCCTTTTATACACCTTTGACGATAAATAAAATAAATAATAAAGACAATTTATGTAAAAGATGTAATGTAGAAATGAATGCTGATTGGGCACATATGTTTTATGACTGTATAAAATTGAAAGAATATTGGAAGTCAATCAATGATTTTTTGTAGGCTCTTTTTACCGATAATTTAATTATTTCTAAATCTCTTATATTATTCAACACTCCTGTTCCTCAAAGTGTTAAAAAGGTTAAGCTTCCCTTGTTATGGTCTATTCTAGCAGTGGCTAGAAAAATAATAACCAGAAATTGGATTTCAGATACTCCGCCTTCGTTTAATGAATTTAAAAATGTTATGACTGTAGTGTGCCATATGGAATTGATGACAATAAAATCAAGAACTACTAGAAAAACATCTTACTATATTATATGGGATACTTTACAAAATTTGTTAAAAAAATCTTAGCTTCGATAGCATGGTATTTTAGTTTAATTAATTGATTTGATTGTAGTGGATGTCTTTGTAAATACTTTGGTTATGTTATTGAATGTTATAACCATTTCTATTTTAATTACTTGTATAAAATTGTTATGATATTTATTTTGTATGTTAAAAACAATAAACTTGTTTTAAAAAAAAAAGTGCAATGGAAAGGGCAAGTTGATCAGGGAATCTCTTGAGATTTTTCAGGCCATCTTTTCCAATTTTTCCAGTGGAGTTTCTTTCTCCTTATCCAGTTTTAACAACAAAAAAAAAAAACAGAATAAAGAGTCTCAAAAGATTTCATATAAATAGACATTTAAGAAAAATTGGCAAGGGGTTCCAAAAAGAAGTTTTATACCTCACAAAACTAAGAACAATCCAACAAGTCTGAATAACTAGTTAAGAGACCTTGTGACTCCCTCTCACCCTGGCCCCTATTCTCTTCCTGAAAGTCTGAATTCTCCTTTTTCTCATTGGCAACAGACTGTTTCAGACAAATGGGCTCTGAAAATCATTCGGCAGAGTTACAAATGGCAGTGGGAGGAAATCCCTCTTTTTCAGGGTCATTTCCCATCCTGCAAATAATATTATTTTGTTTCCACCTGTTCTTCATCTCATGCTATCCCAAGGAGTGATAGAACCAGTTCTTTCTTTCTTTGGGGAAGGGGTTTTATGGATGTTTCTAGTGCTAAAAAAGAAAATGCTAGGAGACCAGTTCTGGATCTTTCTGTCCTAAACCTGTTTGTGATGATGCCTGAATTCAACATGGTGTCACTTCACAACCTCTTACCTCATCTTCATCTTTCAAGTTTCCTGGTAACACTAGACTTAAAAGATGCATATCATCACATCCCTATTCATCCAGACTTCAGATGTTTCTTACGGTTTTGTGTTTCTGGATCACATTATCAGTTCTCTGCCTTGGGCGGCCATGGTGGTGATGCGGTTAGCGTTGTCACCTCACAGCAAGAGGCTCCCCGGTTTGATTCTTGGCTGGGGTGCCTTCTGTGTGGAGTCTGCATGTCCTCCCTGTGGTCGCGTGGGTATCCTCCTGGTGCTCCAGTTTCCTCCCACATCCCAAAGACATGCTGTAGATGGATTGGACACTCTAAATTGGCCATAGGTGTGAGTGTGTGCATGTGTGTACCTTCTGTGGAAGGTTGGGTGCTGGGCTGGCAACTCAACACCGTAAAACTCCACTGCCAATCATGAGCAGACAGATGATCCACTGTGGTGACCCCTAACCGGGAAAAGCCAAAAGAAGAAGAAGATTATCAGTTCTCTGCCTTACACCAAGAGTGTTCACAAAATGTCTAGCTCATTGTAGGCTACACGGTATCCACATTTTCCATATTTAGATAACGTGCTTATTTTTGCAGTCTTTTTTTAAAATGCCAGGAGTCTCTTTCTTGGTTGAGAGATCTCTTGCATGAGCTAGAATTCCAATAGAAAAGTCAGAAGTCTTTCTTGACTCCCTCATACAGGATTGTTTTCCTGGGACATCACCTAGACATCTTAGTTAAAAATTACATCTGTATGTAGATCTATTTCTAAAGTTTTCCACTAAGACTTTGGTCACTGCAAGGGAATACCTCAGAATTTTGGATCTCATCTATGATTCTCATGATACCCCTGGCAAGACTCCATTTGAGATATTTACAGTGGTATCTGAAATTTCCTTGGTCCCAAACTGGTTTGTCAGAAGAGATTTTTTTTGGTGGAGATGATAGATATTCTTAAATTTGGGTATTCCCTTCTCCATACATTTTGCTTAGAGTGCAGTTTTAGGAGTGATAAAAGTGCAGAGTATGTGGGACACCAAGGACAGATGGAATCACATAAATATTAAGGAGATGCTTGCCTTAATCAAGGCACTGAACTCTCCTAAACATCTTTGGTCCCCAGGACCTCAAGTGGTTACAGACAATACCACAGTTAAGTGGTACATCTACATGCAAGGGTGAACCAGGTTATACTCTCTCTGCATACTATCCATGCTAGCTTGGGATATAGCTTCACAGTACCATCTCACTTTCCAGGCATCCTACATTCCATCAGAGATAAATCATGTTGCAGACAAGCTGAGGAGGTCCAGGCAGACTCTCATGAATGAAAACTTGATCAGAGGGTCTTCCAAGATTTGATCTATCTGCCGGGAGTTCCTGAAGTTGACCTCCTTGCCTCCTCTCTATAGAGTCAACTGGCAAAATTCTGTTTCAGTACTCCATGCAAGAAGGCCTAGAAGACTAATGCTTTTTTTTTTCTTTGGACAGGAATCTTATTTTCCACTAATATCCAGGGTACTTCTGAAGATTCAGAAGGAATCCCCCACTATCATTGTGGTGACTCCCTTCTGACCCAGGCAACTGTGGTTCTCCCTTCTTTTGGAAATGGCCAGAGGCAGCAAACACAAGCTTCCTCACAGACTGGATCTGCTCACACAAGAAGAGGGCTTTTTGATACACCCCAGCAACAATTATTTTCAGCTGATTGCCTGGATGATAGGGTCTTAATTCCTTTTAGGCACCTGTTTATTGAGGAAGTGCAGCAGGTAGTAAAGGAGGCAAGAAAGCCTAATAGTATAAAAACATTTATTAACAAATGAGGAAAGTTTTTAGTTGGTGCCAACAACATAACCAACACCCAATTCAGGGCTTGCTGTTCTCTGGTTTTACAGTATTTCTGTGAGTTACTATCCTATGGCCTTTTTTATTCCTCTATCAATGTTCATTTATTAGCCATTTCAGTATGCCTGCCCATGGATCCTCCTCTTTCAAGGCAGTGTCATGTCAAAATGTTCTTAAAAGGGGTTTTGAATTAGAGGCCTCCAAGTAAACCAGCGACCCCTCCTTGGGATATTAATTTTGTGTTAGAGAAACTAACACTTGCTCCGTTTCAACCAGCTAATCTGGCTGACTTGACTTTTGAAACATGGATAAAAGTTTTACTGATTGTACTGACCTCTGCAAGAAGAGTATCTGAGCTGCAAGCTCTTATGGTGAGTCAATCCTACCTCATTTTCCATAGGGACAGGGTTTCTTTCAGAACTAATCCTTCTTTTATGCCTAAAATTATATCTTAGTTTACTTTAAGCCAAGCTATCCATCTTCTTGTCTTCTTTCCTGAAAATAAAAATTAGGGGGAAAGGATACTCCATACCTTGGAAATTCACAGACAATTTAGGAATTATCTTGACAGAACTAAATCTTTCAGATCTTTACATCAATTGTTCATTTCTTGTGAAGGTAAGAAGGGACCACCTGTGTCAAAATAGACTATATCCAAATGTCTGTCTAAGGCTATTACCTTTTGTTATACTTACCATGGTAAATCTATTTCAGGTAGGGTCAAGGCCTACGCTACCAGGGCCTTGGCTTCATCTACAACTTTTTGGAAAGGATTGGATTCTAGAAGTATTCTAGAAGCTGTTACTTGGTCCTCTGTACATACGTTTACAAAGCACTGGAATCTTGATTCCTTTTCTTAGTCCAGATCAAGCTTTGCTAGGTCCACTTTCTTGGGGCTCCTGGACCCTTTCCATCCTCCTCCCAAATATAGTTAGCTGTGATAGCTGAGGCTACTATAGCAGTGATCAATATGAAAAACATACTACAGTTGTGTAACTAAACGTACCATAACAGTATATGTTTGAATGATCACTGCTGGAGTAGTGCTCCCTCCCTCCATCCCTATTGTTTTTGGTGTGTTTTTTATGCCACAGTGTGGACATTTATTTTTTATTATTTATAGCATTGTCCTTCCAGGGCTCAGTCTCCCTTTCTTTGCTGGCAGGAAAGCTTTGAAGGGCTTTGCACCCAAACTTGTCTTTTAATAAGGTCATCTCAAGCTGCTTGACAGTTTGGGTGTGTGGAAGGTGAAAACAATGGCGCAAAATAGAAACTAAGCAAAACATATTGCTGCCTCAGAAACTACACTAAAAAACAAGTTCATAATGATACAAGGAACATTTTCTCCTCTAATCAGGTCACACATATAAAAAAAAACAAACAAAAAAAGAGATTCTTAGGTTTATAGGTTCATAGGTGTATTTTTTTATTTTACATTTGTTGACCAGGAAAGTCTGACTGGACACATGTCCATTTTCAGTGGAGGCCCGGAGAGAAAAGCTCCATTTTAATACATAAACAGGGTGTTTATGTAGGTGTATACTACAGGAAGGTAGGTGTATACTAGGCTAACAACCACAGTAGCCTTTATAACCCTAGCCATGCAACCCAAATATATTCCGTGAGTTATTTTGCCTTAGGTGTCATTTTAAGGGGTATATGTTAGTTACTGCATAATTTAATAGCTTCCTCTGTCCATCAGAGTCATCAGTGTTAGACCAGGAGTGAATTTCCTAGTTCCCATCCATTTGTCAAGATTGCACTTGAATAGGGTTATCGAAGAGTTTTGCTTCACATGAATGGGAAGCCTATTTCAGATAACAGGAATTCTCTGAGATGCATACTTGTCCCTCCAACATGTTCTATTTAAGTGGCAAGCAAAGTTTAAATCCTTGGATTTAGTAGTTCTGGTACTGTTCATTTTGCAGATATACAAAAAGTCTATCAGAACAGGATCCAAGGATGATTGTATGCCAGGCATAAATCACCTCTCAGCAGTCTGTAGGAAATAGAGTATAGCGATAGGATTTTGTGGTTGTCTGCATAGGACATTGTATTTATGCCCTGTGTTCTTTTTGTGAAGAACCTCTGTGGACATTTCAGTTGTTGCATGTGCCTGATCGGGTACATACCGAAGGGGACATTATACTCAATGATGGGTCTGATGAGGACTGAGTACAGTGACACAATGACTTACCTGGACCTAGATGCCATGCACTTACTTATACAACTGAGTGACGTAGAATGATTTTCTTGCAGCGTTAGATACATGTAAGTTGAAAGTCAGGTTATTATGTGCACGAGTCCCAAAATCCCAGATTATTGTGCCAACTTTTAAGGATGTTTTATTAATAATGTGGCTTCCCCGGGTGGCCAACTTCCCAGAAGGTACTATTATGCATTTCTTGGCACTGATTTTTAAGGCATGTTTTTTACACCAGTCACTTATCTGTGTTAGACCTGCCTGTAAGATGTTAGAATCTTGAGGGGTTTCTATGATTTCTCTTACCTTGCAATCATCTGTAAACTTGGTAAGCCAGAGGCCTTTAACATCGGCCTTAACATCATGTCAAAACTTTAACAACTATGAAACCACGCCGAAAATGCACTCCAAACCCTTTTCCATCTGAAACTAGCGAAGACGTTGCAGACAAAGTCAATAACCACTTCACATCCTGCACATTACACATCTTCATCAGTAATAATCCAGGGTCATCCTGCTTACCTTCCACTGACCTCAAATCCACACCTCGACTCAACTTAAAAAAACATCCAGACAAATACCATCAAAAAATATATCCAAAGGCTGAAACCCACAGCACTGGCATAGCAGCTGATAGTATAAGTTACTCAGTGTCCATCCTCATTAATAGAGTATCATTAGAAAATCACATCCTTGCCCTACGGAATGTCTCTTTCATAATCCCACTGCACAAAGGTGCCACATCCAATGAGCTATCTAATTATCACCCTATAGAAATCCTCCCATACTATCCAAAGAACTTGAAAAATGTATGCATCAACAACTTCTAGCTTTTCTACTTGATAAAACAACTGTCTCCTACCCAAATGGTTTCTGACCCCACCACAGCACTAGTCCCACTACATTTCCTTGATACTGTTGATCAAAGCGGAAATGTAGGTCATATTGCCTCTCTTTTTCTTGACATGTCAAAAGCCTGCAATGCAGTTTCACACCAACTTCTTTTTCTTCTACAAAGGCATTATATTGGCCTTGCACCTCCTACTACAGCCAGACTGTAAAATGGAAAGACTCCCACTCACGTTCCTCCCGATCACAGCAGATAGCCCACAAGGCTCCGCAGCAGGACCTATACTTTTCAACATCTTCATAAACAATTTGCACAAAGAATCAAACTTGTTACTATTATTCAATACGTAGATGAGTTTAAATTAGTCTACTCAGCCTCTAGTCTTTACACCTTAGAAAACATCATACAGGAAGCTTTCTCCTCTATTGAAAACTGTCTAAAAATCCCAAAATGCTTTTAAATTCAAAGAAAACCAAAATACTTGTATTCCTTCCCAAGAATGTAAAACAAAAGAGCACCAGACTTAATATTGTCCCACAAAGAATAAAAAAACTGAAAATGCTGCCAACACAAATCACTAGGCCTAATTATTGACAAAAAATTAAAGTTTGATCTATATATTGACTCTACAATCAAAAAAGCTCACAGCAAGCTAGGCTGCCTATACAGAGTAAAACACATTTTAAATGATCATAGCAAGACAATAGCTCCACCTTCTTCCTCCCCCTACCCTGCTATATGTCTCAACAATATGTACAAATCTCATCTCTTCCACCACACATTAACTGGAATGCTGTTACAATGAAATGAGTACATTTGCATGTAGCTTCCCACTTGCTATCACCACCGTGCATCCCTAGACACCTTTAACTGGCTTTAATTCAGTCATTATTCCTTTCTTTCCCAGTTGCTCATCGCACACAAGATACTACACCAGCCTCCCTGATAACCTCATCCAATGGCATGTGCCAGCTAGAAACCTGTGCTTCAAAGAACTTAAACTAACTGAACCAAACAAATCCAATAACTCATATGGTGAAGCACTATTCTCTGTCAGCAGATGAAACAATCCACCAAATAATATCAGACTCTTGAGCAGTGTACAACACTTCAAAACTGCACTGAAATATCACCTGAAATATCACCTGAAGAAAAGAAAATGTTGTACTTTACCCACAGGTTGACTCCACCTTCTGTCACCCTCCTCCATCCTCTTATAATAATATACTCTATCCTTCCCCAACCCACATCCTTCCTCTGACGTCACTCCCTCCTCCTATATTTTCTCCTGATGTGTCACCTACTTCTAGCTTTTTCCACCCCTAATATCATCTAATGCTCACTAAAACTATCTCTGCCTACCCCATCATCAAAACTAAAGTACTGTACTTTATAGAGCTTATCCTTCTGCCTCCTTCTTTTGCACCTCACCACAAACACTAAGTCTAAACACCCAAAAATGCATTTCTCCTTTATTCTCTTTTCTGTAACATAATTACTTGATTTTCAAGCTTTGTATTTGAATTCAGTGGCATTGTGTGAATAGTCTACAATTCGTTTTTATTGTTTTCCAGGTATATCTAATATTCTTATTTGGTATACCTTATTAATAAGTTGTATGGTACTAGAGCTATTCTCCTTGGGCCTCCACCAATAATGAGCATCCAGTCCTATTCATATTTCCCAGGAAGCAAAAGCAAGTAAAATAAATAAATACTTTCACAATCTTTGTGTGTTGGACCTAGTACACAATTTCCACAATTATGTCACATGCATTTATTTTGCAACGTTTTCATTATTTGTATTTTGAAAACTATCTCTTCAATGTAAAATCAATGCACATTGATCTGTGAGCCTGGGTCATGAATGAAAAGGGTAAATAGACCAATTCATCCAGCCAGTCAACAAATAGTAATAAATAAATAAATAATCAAACAATCCCAAGAGTTGATTATAATAAGTAGCAACCGTGTAGGGCAAATAGTTATTACTTGTTACATAGCATTTAGTAATTTCTTACTGGGACAAGATTCAGCTATGTACACTGATAATCAAAAGTGAATTAAATAGATCTGATTTCTGTGCCTTTGATTGCACTGCAAAACTCTGTTTAAAACTTAATCAATCTCTAATATTAAGAGAGTGTCTGAAAATTTTCCAGCATGCTTTATATTAGTGGGTATCTGCAGTTTTGTTGCTTTCTGGAGTGTGGGACCTTTTAAGTTTACATTTTCCTCAAAGTGATTTATTCGCAGTTTTTTTTTAATTTTCTTTGTATAAGGTATTTTCCTAATAAAGAACAAGCCATCTTCAGTTTGACTGTATTGTTTTCCAAGGATCAGTGACTGAGGAGATTCCATCTAACTCCTTCTCTCTCGCTTTCACTTTCGCTGTCTCTCTCTCTCTCTCTCTGTCTGTACAAGGTACATGAAGGTTATTATCCTAGCCAGCCTTAGGCATAGGCCAACTAGGCAGCTGCCTAGGGTGCTGCTGTAGCAGGGTAGCTTTTCCAGTAATCTGGATGGTGTAGGTAGAAGAGGAAGGGGGCACTGGGTGGTGTTGGGGAGGATGCTGTGGAGGCCTTTTGCCTAGGGCACCAGTTGACCAAAGGTCAGCCCTGATTATCATGTGTATGAATTAGACTCATTGCTTTTGTTAATGGTTGGTGCAGCCCCATGACAATTCAGCAATGATATATAGTATAGTAAAATTTGCAGGAAGGAAACATTTGTTAACCATTACTTGCATAGGGAAAGTTTACATCCATCACATATGAAGAGGGATGTTGCAAAGGGCCAACTAATCAGGCTTACTAGACTGACCACTGACAATGACATTTTTCTAGATGAGACTTCCAAACTCAGGAATTTCTTCATCGATCGAGGTTACAATCATAACTGCTTAGTAGGCATTGCAAACAAAGTTCCATTGCTTAGGGACCACAAAGCTCGACCTATCCTAGGCAGTGTTTCTTCAGCGGTCTTTTTGGTCAAGGATGTCAAAGGTGCATCAACATCTACCAATCATGTTTGCTTTCCTATCCCTATTTCTACTGACATGCCCATTGTTAGAGACATCACTACTAACAACTGAAAAATTATATTGGGCAACACTGATTCTGCCAATGTGATTGGAGACAAACTTTTTTTCACCTACAAAAAGCTGTTCAATTTGAAATCCCTAATTGAATGTACAACCCCCCTCAAGCTTATGCACTTAACATATGCCAGGCACCTTTCATTTTGGCAACAGTAAGCAATGTAGGTACATTGCTCATTCGTCCTCAGTGTAATTCAAACCATTGGGTATTTACATTTGGGCAAACAAAAGATTTGACAGTAATTCTAAGTACTTAGTTTACCTGGCATCTTGTGAGTCCTGTGAAAGCTTTTACATCAGCAAAACTATAAGATGTTTGTCACGAAGAATCTAGGAGCACACCTTGGCTATACACAAAAAAGATCCAAATAATGCCCTTGCTAAACATGCTCTTTTATATAGTGAATTTAAGAAGTTCACTTTTTTCATTTTAGATTTTTTATACACAGAGAATTTTTGTGGTGACAGTAACAGTTTGGTTGAATGCCATGAATCTGCATGGCAAATTCAGCTCAGAGCCACTTGTGATGATGGACTTAATGAACACATAAATATAAAGTAGTTTTTACTGATGCAAAAGTTACTCTGATATTTATTTTATTTTTTTATATTTTAAATTATATGACATTAGTTTTTTATTATTCTTCACTTGTACTTTAAACTTCAGTTCAGGTATTTCTTTTTGTGACAACACCCACTATTTAATGATTGGTAGTGTTTAGTCATGTCATTTTTCAGCTCTCTTTTTAGACTGCTTTTCTCATTTGACTTGTATTTTCTGATGAAATTCTTGTTTTTACTATTAAAGAACGAAAGCGCTCAAAAATACAAGCTGTTTCTGGAGACTTGCCTAGGTGGTTGGTAGAATATTTGCATGTTACTTTTAATATGCAAATAGGCCTAACTGAACACAGAATATGTTGGCGTATAAGAGTACTGAACGCTTGCATCAGTGCACTCAACAGCAATCATAGCTACTCCAAAAGTCATGAAAATGGTCTCATATAGCTTGATGTGCATTAACAAAGCAACATAAATTATATTATCCCAATGCAAGCTGCAGGGCATTTGAAAGTAATACATATCGTCAGCAATCCCTCCAGTAAGGCCAGAGACAACTACTAATTTCCTTGTATGTTATGTACTAATAAAATACAATTGCTGGAAGTTATGGATTATGAGGGAATCTGTAAAGTTCCTAATTAAAAAATGAATAAAGGCAAAGGGCAATTACAGCCATTCACTGGAGCTAATGGTAGCTAACAATGTGTGCAGGACATGTGCGGGCTACACAGGTGATGCACACACCCAAGGAAATATGGAGATAGAAGAGCAGATGTGGGGTATGAGTGAAGAAGAGGAACGCACAACAAGTATGTTGAAACAAGAAAATCTGAGGGACATTCAGAGGGTGATGGGCAATTTTTTGGTTGGAATAGACCCATTTTTTAGTTTTTTTGTAGAACAGAAGGAAAGGGAAGTAAGGGAAAGAGGAAAATGGCAAAACAGCAGGTATATACATATGATAAATATCACAAGACATGACAGACAAGTTGACCTTCTAACAAACAACTAAATAAAAATGGAAGGGAATTCCAATGAAGGTGAACATATATCATGAGCATGTGCAAGATATATGGCATGCCTACAAAGGGTGATGGGAGGTGGACAACATGGGCACACATCAAGGAGAACATGCCAGTAAAGCCAAGAAGGAAGACAATAAAACAGGGCACCATTGTGTAAGGGGACACTTTGCAAATGCATGTGTACAGTGCATAAGGTGGTGTTGAAGTTGGGTCTATATTAGTATAGTGAAAGTTTAGCTTGTCAAACACCGAAATGTTGACAGCTAAACAGTGAAAGCTTAAAACTGTGAATGGGGAGTTACCAAATTTTTTCATAGGGAAAAAATTTGCTTGGCCGTTATCAGGAATTTGCCCTTTTCCCCAATGTAGAGCAATCTTGGAGTTGGTATATTTAGTTAGGGAGGTGTGGGGGGCACAGGCCCCCACATCGGGGGAGGTGTGGAGGGCAAAGCCCCTCCACTTAATTAGGGTTTAAAAGTTTGTTTTAGTGTTCGATGGCCAAGCTAAGTTTTTCCCTATGAAAAACTTCACGGAAGTGGCTGTTAACGGTTTTAACATTTCACTGTTTAGCTGTCGACATTTGGGTGTTCTACAAGCTAAGCGGTCAGTTTTATAATATAGACCCATTGAAGTCAACCCATGCTACATTGAAGCAAATGGCCAGTGTGTGTCACATGGGCAGACTGCATTGCCAATGGCAAGAAAAATGGCCATGTATAAATCACACCCACCCAGTACTGTGCAATCATCTAACAGCAGGAGGCATAGTTAAACAAGAATTGGTGTCACATATACAGATATACTGCCATGCCAAGGTACAATAGCATGTGGAATAAATACCTATTGCAACATATATCTATCTATAGATAGATAGATAGATATCAATGATCATGGTTATGACTGAGCAAAGAACAGTCCTGTGAACATCCTTACAGTACATTAACATGAAGTCTATGACTGCTCACAGTCCCAAGTTACAATGAGGTTTCTGTACTGATCAGAATATGTGCAGAAACATGTACATAAATCAGTGCATATGCACATCATTTGCCAAAATATGCAAATTTATGTAAATAAATGCATGTGAAAATGTAACATGGGCCAAAGAAGACAAACTGTAACGCTACTGTAGAAATCAGCAGCATCAGGTTGTATACATGAATGGTACAGTGGTGCTTTATGCATTCAGCAGAGTAGGACGGCTATGTAGCAGACACATTTATATGGTACTACAGGGCATCATCATTGCCAGTACATGCCACACACAATGCCAGTATGCCAGTGTGTCAGCATGACAAGTGATATCCAAAACACAGGAGCAAGGGCATGTCCTGCTGTTGAACAAGCATGACATGGCAACTCACAAATCATACTCATACCATTGTGTTATTTTGGGGTATTGGTAAATTGTTGTATGCTAGTTGCTATCAATCCCACACATATATACAGTGGAATTCTTGTGTCAGTAGCAGCATGTTAATTGCAAAATGTATAACTGCAACATACATGGCCACAGTGCATTGGATCTGCAACAATATGCTGCACTGCATGAATACAAGTACATGCACACACACACACACACACACACACACACACACACACACACACACACACACACACACACACACACACACACACACTTAAGGGGTACCTCACCTGCCCACATAAAGTATGCATTAAGCACTCAAGAACAGCAGCATGTTGACTGAATGCCTAATGTAGTAATGTGTGTCATGCACTAGGTGCAACATAATGCAAAATGTCACATAACATCTGCATTGTACATTTGGCCTTGTATCACATAAGCATCCAGCAAAATTCTGTGCATATACAAATGTAGTTATAGAGTCTAATCTCCATATGGCAAACACAATGGTGGCAGCAGAACACAAGTGGATCAGACAGACACCACTTATGGTCTTGAGAGCTCACCCTGATGTGGATGAACATTGTGAATGATATCACAGGCTTATTTCCCTGAATGAGTACCACATAGTTCATGCCATATCCCCAAATAAATTAAATTCCCCATCATGTCCCTCATCTATGTCCAAAAAAGACATCAGTCATCACCTTCTGGATCTGGTCCTGAAAATCATTTTGTGGTGGAGATAGGTGGCGTCTTCTCTGGGACACAGCAAGGATAATTGAATGTGCAAGTCCAGGTTCTTCCCCATCATCATCATCATCATCTCCATCACGGTTATCATCGTCATCTGAGAACTTCATCTGTGGTCTGGCATGTGCTTTTCTCTGACATCTGATGGGTGAGTATCCACAGGTACCATGCTCTGTCAAGATGAATCACAAGAAAAGAAAGAAAGTCCATAATATACATATCTGCAAATATATGAGTACATAACATACCCAGTGTGACACAATACACAGGCAGAAAACATTCAATATGGCACATTACAATAAGGTATGCCTATAGTCAAGTGTGCCACCATATGTGATGTAGGTCATGAACCCAAATGATTTCCATAAAAAACACATGTCTGTCAGGCCGCAGATTCCAGTGATAACAATGGCACAAACTGATATGCACATTGAAAATGCAACATACATTGACTACAATGACTTTAACATGTAATCTCTGCATATGAGAAGAAAGGTATATCACCATACATTGCAGGTGTTATTAAAAATCACATTCCCAGATGATATGGCCTAAAGGGATTATGTAGAAGGAGTATAATAAAACTAACTGCTGCTAGCAGATGGATATCCATGCACAGGGCACATTCTCTATGTCCTATCATCTAACCTTATGAATGAACTGAATAGAAGCCTGTGTCAGAGCCACTGTATCCATCACAGAATGTGGGCAGGTTATTCTAGGACATGCCATAACATGCATAACACAGCTTAGTTGTGGAAATCTTGCTATTACCTGAAAATTTGTTTACCAGCCATTATTATGCATGACAATCATATGTATACTTAGCTATCATGACATATGTAGACAAGCAGAATATGGCACTATGTCATACAATACTGACATTTGTCAATACTGCAAAAAAATACTACACTATTAAAGCTCTATGAGACTGACAACATAAGACTAAGTACCATGATCTACATTAAATAATACTCGATATATGCCATGTTTCCTGTCTTGCATGTGTACCTTGCACATTTATGTCAGTGTGTGAATATGTGAACCACACACAACTGTAACCCAGGTGTATGCACAAGTAATGAGTCATGTGAATACCACCACTTCATGTGTTTGTATAGTGAAGATATAGTGAGATGACAATCCAGTACGAACTATAAAAGCTAGAGGAAATGAGTTGAGCAAGGTAACATGGTCATTGGCTGACACAACATCAAAACTTTGGAATGCAACATTACACTCTATAAATAATGGACATTCATAAACACAGGTACAGCCTGTGGCATGTAAAACTACAGTTTATGTCCTACAAACACTACTGTCTGTCTAATGTATCAATGCACTACATACATTTATTAGCAATCAGTATGGATGTCACTGCAAAATGCAAACAGCATAATGCTGATTGGTGATTATATAGCAGGGAGTTATAAATGAAGAACAGTAATGGTTATGTGCACAACTATCCATACACACAGTATACAAATGTGTTGTAACCAAAGCATCAAAACTGTTTTAGGTAGAAGTGATACCCAAGTTGAACTGAAAAGCGCATGCTAGACAGTCTGTCAACAACAGAGTGAACACTGAGACATCAGACACACATTTAATCAAAACTGTTGTAGGTAGAAACAATACCCAGGTTGAACTAAAGTGCATGCCAGTCATAATCTGTCAACAACACAGTGAACACTGAGACTTCAAACACCTATTTAGTATGTGAATAGGTAAGCTATGTACAACAAAACAGTATCTGAGCACTACAACTAGTAATACAAAAGCAGCGACATCTGCTGAGCAAACGTTAAACAAAACACTACTAACCGTAACATTTACACATAACTGACATTCATCGAGGTTATTATGTGCAATTCACAACATTGCCTTCAGTAAACATGGCCTATTCCTAACTCATATGTAAACCTATTTTTATGAAAGTCATACTGATAAACACAGGGGTTGCATGACTAAAGCAGTTACCTTACAGATGGATAATGGGTATTCTTGCATTAGTAGTAATATGCATGGAAATGCAAAACAAGCCAAACTAATAACAATGATCAAATCAATTCTAGATGCAAAATGTAAAGTAATGAACATACATTTCTCCCTGTGCTGCTCCTCCAGCTTCTGCATCTGCTCAATATACAAAGAATGATTCTTAGTGCATTCTTCATCACCTGCAAAAAGCAAAAAGTATGTATGAATGACACTATGTAGGTATAAAATATCAGTGAAATAGATTGTGTGGCTCATGTTCCCTAACTTTTACATTGAATAACATTTGAGAGCATACATACATATTTTCTGATGTGTCACACACAATAATTTACACATTAGAAGACAAATGAACATCCTTCTAAAACTTAAAACTTGCTCTCTCTCTTCTGACAATCTACCCCTCACTTTCTGAAACTAGAAGCTAACACTATTGCCTATCCAGTCTCAATACTTATAAATAGATCTATTAGAGAAACTACCATACCCAACATCTGGAAGTCTTTCTACGTGATTCCCCTTCACAAAGGTGGCAACTCCACTGATCCATCCAATTATAAACCCATTGGCATAATATCCCCACTATCCAAAATTCTTGAAAAATGCATACATAACCAGTTACTGAAAATTCTCGTCCACAATAACCTCCTTACTCCTACCCAACATGGATTTTGACTAAACCACAGTACCTCTGTTGCCCTTCTATCCTTCACTCACACCATTGTAGAAGCTAGAGGTAACAAAAAACTGGTCTTTTGTCTGTTCCTAGACCATGCAAAAGCATTTGACAAAGTATCACACTCCAGACTACTAAACAAACTGACTTACTTAAACCTCAACCCTCTCTTGATTCTCCAGCTATCTTTCAGGCAGACTACAGTCTATCAAATGGCAATCTTCTTGCTCTACATTTCTACCAATTCACACTGGGGTACCACAGGGCTCCATCTTGGGACCCCTTCTTTTTAACATCTTCACCAATGACCTCCATTCTTCCACTACCCACTCTACCCTCATACAATACACAGACAACTGTACTCTGATCACATCCTCAAACTCAATCTCACAACTTCAGACACATACACAATAATCTTTCTTTTGGGTTGAAATCTGGCTTAATGAAAATCAACTTATTCTGAATCGGAAAAAAAGCAATCTTTCTCCCCAAGGCTAGTGATCACCTTAAGCTCTCCTTCTCCACGTCTTCCTTAAATAAAACCATCATCAACATTGAAACTCACACAAAATTACTAGGGATGACAATTGATGACCAACTAAAATTTGACTTACACATCCAGCAATCAGTTAACAAAACCATCCAGAAACTTGGTGTTTTATATCGTAATAAAACATTTTTATTATCTGACTCCAGAATATCCCTGGCACAAGCCTACCTACTACCTAGCCTCCTCTCTGGAGCCCCAGCTCTTACTAGCCATCAATCGTGCCTGCTCGCAAAATTGCAACAAACATAATAAAATTGTAAAATTTCAAGCTAATTTACCTAATTCCACCCACCATTGTCTTGCTCTTAATAAACTACAATGGATCGAACTTCGCCTTCATCTCAAATTATCTCAACTCCATATAATCCACTTCCTTCTCAATAAACCAGCTGCTTGTCCCTCTATCTCCAATCTAGTCACTTACTATAACCCTTCCTGCCCCTTACATAGTACTGACAAATTTCTTCTCCAAACGTATAGCTACAAAATGAACATTGGCAATCTTTTATATAAATCCTCCCTAACAAAATTCTGGAACAACCTCCCTGCCAATTTATGCTGCATTACGCACACTAACCACTTCAAAAAAGAACTGAAGAACTTTTTTCCTGAATACTTGGCTATGCCCCTGCTACGACCAAACCTAATCCTGTTTCTATTTTCTATTATCTCCCTCTTTGATCAGTACGCTTGCTGGATCTGCTGTGTTTAGCTAACGAACTATATATTCTCTATGGAATGTACCATGTTTTCATCTTTATAATTACTTGGTTATTATTACATTTCTTTTCATTTTTACAAAAGCATACTATCTTACTATATATATATATATATATATATATATATATATATGTATATTGTAAAATTGTCTTTGTTACATTGTGAAATCTATTACTTTAAAATTTTAATTATTTTTTCTTGAACCTTTTTTCTTTGGGTCTCCACTGAAAATGAGCCTTTGCTCAGTTGGACTAACCTGGTTAACAAATGTGAAATAAATAAATAAAGATTTTAGGACATGAGATTCAAACCTGTAACTCTCAGTTATGTTCACCCTATAACCCTGACACCTACCTTCCTAGCTAGTCCACCTTATCTAAGATTGCATGGGGGAAATGCAGTTAAACAAATCAGAATTATGACTGTGCAGGGAAGGGGTAGTAACATGGACCATGACTTACACTTTACAAGATGGTTAAAATACAGTTCAATGTACTGTGCATTTATAAACAAAAACTTGCACACATGAATGCATGTCAGCATAGTGGTCACAACACAAAAACACAACTGTAACATTTCATACTTCAGACCGTGAAACATTGTCATATAACACATGGCTGCTCTTAACAGTCAACTATGAATTCCTGTTCATCTCAAATATCAAAATGTAGTTTAGGTAGGAGGGCAGAAAGTATGTACATACATTTTGTTGTTACATTAGAATTTATTCAAAACACATATCCCTAATATCAGGGGATTTCCCTGATCTACAGTCAAAATGTATGTTTGTCCATCTCACTCCCTCCAAATAACAGTATGAGAAGGGTGGTGAACTGAAGTTAATAAACAATAACAGAGTTATACAGTACGTTCAATTTTTGCAAATGTTATCATATTCCACATAAATTGTACAGAATTATTCCACTATGTTCAAAACTTTACACATACAACTGTAGTAAAAGAGCTGCAGTTGGCAGAAAATGATAGATAATGGAGATATTCATAGATTCATAGGCTGTTAATAGGCTAATGACCCGGGGGGTGGGGGCTTACCAAGTTTTCCTGAAAGAATAACAACGTCCTGCATCCAAATAGGACATTGAGGGTCAGACATTTATAAGCTACTTCCTGTCCATAAGGGGCATGGATGCCAGGCCCGTTGTAAATTTCCTACTCCCCATCTACTTGTCTAGGTTGCAGTTAAACTGGGTAATAGACAAACTTAGCATCACATGGATAGGATGTATGTTCCATGAGAGGGGCAGTTTCAGGGACACATATCTGTCTCTCCAGCATTTTCTGTTTAAACCACAGACAATATTCAGGTCTCCAGACCTTGTATTGCTGATATTCTATGACTTATGATTATGTAGGGGATTCAGAGGTGTGGGGTTTGTGGGTACCTTGTAAGCCAATCATAGATAACCCCTCAGCAATCTATATGAGACTGAGTAGAGGGGGGCTTTAATGAGCTCTGCAAAATGCAGATTTGTTACACCTTGCATTTTTTTGTAAGGAACCTTTGAGGTCTCTAGTCACTGCATATGTCTGGCCAGGTACATACCAAAGGTAGCATTGCACTCTATGATTGCTCTGATAAGGGCAGAGTACAGTGGGATAATGACCTCTTTGGACCTAGATGTCACGCCCTTACTTATAAACTGCACAACATAAAAGGATTTCCTCACCACTGTGGTCACGTGCATACCCAGATCCCTGAACACTGGGTTGATTGTTATGGGTGTCTTATCAGCATGGTAATTAGCTGAGATGGTTGATTTCTCAAAAGGTACATGTATGCATTCCTTAGCACTGAGTTTAAGACCATGGCTTTGGCACCATTTGTAAGACAACAGAGATAGACCTTCTTGAAGAATGCTAGTGTCTGCAGAGAAGTTGATGATAGCCCCCAGCTTGCAAACATCTGCAAACTTAGTCAGCCATATACCTTCAGCATTTGCTTCCATTTTAGAGAAATAGATATCAAAAAGGAGCGGGCCCAGTACTGAGCCCTGGAGGGCTTTGCTAATGACTGGACTCTTGGTGGAGGTAACTCATCTATTTTGACCTACCATGTCTTATCAGTGAGCCAGTTGGCTATCCAATGGGTGATAAAAGGATTTATACCCAAATTAGTAAGCTTGTGTATAATACCTGAGTGGGATAGTGTATCAAAAGCCTTGGTGAGGACAAGGTAAGCTGTGTGCACATTCTTACTTTGTCCAGTGCCTTGGTGACCCTCTCAAAAAAGTCCACTGGATTTAATAAGGACGATATTCCTTTAACAAAGCTGAACTCTAATGGGTCCAGTGTTTTTAGGTTACCTATATCCACATTTATAATGTCCATGATGATTCTTTCCATGGCCTTACATATGATGTTAGTAAGACTTATGGGCCTATAGTTCCTGGATGAGTGGTTGGACCTCCTTTGTGCAGGGAATGAATGTAGGCATTTTCCATTCCTAGGGTATTAAATTTGACTGAAGGCTCCAGTTGAAAAGTGATTCAAGTGGACTAGAGAGGTCATGTTTCATGCTATTTATTTAACATCCTGGTATGTTATCAGGGCCCACCGATGCAGCACTTTTGGCCTTGGAAAGTACATTAATGACCTGTTCTCTAGTAATGGTTGGGGGATTGTCTTATGTGGCATTTTCTCTAGACTATTAGGGGGAAAGTGGGGGGAAAAATTTGAGCTGAACCTTTCAGCCAAAAAGTTGGCAATGGACTCTGGTTCAGTGTGGGTGATGCCATTTACAATAAGTTCTGAGCAATGTTGTGCATTTCCTCTGAGATTACAGACATAGCTGTAGAAAGCTTTGTGTTTGTCCTTTGCTTGGCAAGCTATTTTTTCTTCAAATTTGACCTCTGAAGTATTAATTAACCCTCTTAGCTGCCTGATTAATTTGGTCAGTGGGCTTTTAGTATGTATGACTTTGCTCCTTCTACTCTTGGCTAACATTTTTTTCTTTTGTTTTATAACCTGTTGATATTCTGATTTCACCAGGGTGGTTTGTCTTTTAAGTTTGTCTTATTTTTAATATGAGTGTGCACAGCTCACTCTATACAGCTATCAATATGGCTGTACAAAGATTTTATAAATATCTTGGTGTATTCTGTGGTGTTTACTGGGTCTGGGGTGCTCAGAATTTAGAGAAGATGCTGCTTAGTAGAGGGAGGTTAGCATTGGAATAGATCTTAAAGGTTTTTGGTTTTGCTGGATCCCCAGATTTCATTTTTATTTCAAGTAATACTTCCTCATGGTCAGATCTGACAAACAAAGATATTATATTATGTGAGGAGCACTGCACCCCCTCATGTTAGTGAGTAGAAGGTCAAGGATGCTTGTACCCCTGGTAGGAAAATGGACCAACTGTTCTAGGATGTTAATATTAACAACGTTTAGGAATCATCGAGCTTCTGCATTAGAAGTGGTGTAGTACTCCCAATCTATAAAGAGGTAGTTGAGATCCCCATGAATATTGTGTTGAGTTGAATGATGAGGGACTCTAGTACAGTGAGATAAGTAGTATGTGTTTTCCAGGACATGGAGGGGGTGCTCTGACATGATCCTTCATGCAGCCAGCAGGACACACCAGCATGAGAGATTGAGGGATGCCACTGGTAGTAGCCCAACACTGACTCACCCAGATGACCTCACATAGTTTTTTTGCATCTCTGCATACGGCGAATAGGGAGAACAGCATACCTAGGGTATGATAGAAGCAGATGTTCAGGGATGCACATGTATGTGTTACTTTGCATAATATTGTTGCATATAGACAACCTCAGTACAGATTGTTGCTGCGTTCCATGAGCCACAGTTGGACACAAACTCCTGGTAGGTCCTTGTAGTAATATATCTGTGCCATAAGTCAGTAATTATATCCAGCGTGTGATATAAGCATGTTTACCTGACCTGTGTCATCTGTTGCTTCTTTTAGCATGTCCACTGCCTTCATCCTCCATTAAGCCATCCACTGATCCTGAGGTAGAATCTGATGTGTCTCACTATGGTAACATGGCTCCTGGCACAAAAGACACAGATTTGGTGATACAGTCTAGCCCAGATTGTGGCAATCATGTGAATGAAGCTGTAACCTCAGATGTGGAGAAAAATATGTCCAGCCATTCTGACAATGTGGGGACATCTGATGGTGGACAGGATGAGGCCTGTGGACTACAGTCCAGCATTGATTCTGATGGTGATGTTGACACTTCTCTACAACACAGTGATAGTACCCAGCACAGTAGATGTAGGTGTGAAACTGGTGTGCATGACAGATTGGTATATATTACCATTATGATGTTATGTCTGATGCTCAGTGTGATGTTATGTCTGATGCTCAGTGTGTACATCTAGTGGGTAATTTCCATTAGATGCCATCTTTGCTGTTGTGGTGGAGCAACAGCTGAGCAGCAATGTTTAATGTGTGTGCGTCTGCATGTGTGGCTTGGCATGACTCAAATATGTTGCCATGCTGCCTGAGCCTGAACTTGTGGTCACATCCTCCATCACCCTCACCTGTTTCTTCTGCCACTGTGTTCTCCTGCTCCTCATTTGATAGCTGCAGAATGTCATCTTTAGACACATGGGGTTCTTGGGATAGTTCACTCACACCTGTAACAGGAAGACAGCCATGTGTTGTTAGCATACTGTGCAGCATGGCACATACAGCAATCATATGTACTGTCTTTTCAGGTGTGTATTGCAGTGTACCCCCACATGTGTACAGACATCTGAACCTGGTTTTCAGTACACCAAACATGTGCTCTATGTTGTTTCATGTTGTGGTGTGCTCTCTGTTGTAGGCCTCTTCTGCAGGGTTTGATGGTTCATGGTACAGGGTCATTAGCCATGATTCAAGTGGATAACCACAGTCATCTGGTGTGAGGAAGGGAAACACAGATGTCATCATGAATAATGTTGACAGGGATGTATTTAGCTTACATCTTGGCTGTGCTACTGTACATACCCAGTTGCAGTCTTGCAGGTATTTCATCTTGCTGGAATGTGGCCCTCAGACCATTTTCACTCCACCTGGCAGCATCATGGGCACTCCCAGGATGTGTTGCCATGATGTTTCTTATGCTGCCATCTGCTGCACACACCATCTGACAGTTCAAAGATGGCCACCCCTTTCTATTGATGTATCTTTCTGCTTCTGGGTGCACAGGGGTCTTAATAGGGATGTGGGTGCAGACTATTGCACCAAGAACATGGGGGTAGTCTGCGATGTTATAGAACTGCTGCATGACAGTTTCCTTCTCCATGGGTGTAGATTTAAAGTATATATGGTCATCTACCTCGGTGTACATTGCTGCAAGGAATTGTGCTGGGATGTAACTGGCAGCTGCTTGTGACACTCCTAGAGCATCTTCCATAGGTCATTGGAATGTCCCAGATGCCAGTAGACCTAGGCTCAGACACACTTTTGTTTAGAGAGGTAGGGGGTTGCCTTGCAATCTACACATAGACATGTGTGGAGCACACATGTTGCACAAAGCCTGCTACATCTCTCCTGCTTAAGTGATACCTGTTAATGACTTCTTGAGCTAAGATTTGGATTAGTCATAGTCTGGCTCTCTGTCTGGCTGACTGCCTTCTAGGATGCACAGCCAGATCCTCCTCCATGGCCTCCACGGCTTACAGGACTGAAGCCTATTGCAGTTCATTCACTGCAGGCAGGTGGCATTTTTTATTTGTCAGTATTGTTATGGATTCTGTATGATTCCATGGGAATAGCTTCCTTTCCTTGTGTTACAGTATGGCATTCGCTGAAGATTTTGAAAATAGAATAAACACTGCACTTTGTCACATTTAAGTTGCATTATGGGCATATGTGGATTCCATAATTATCCTACACTGAATAAATAAATATTCATACTAACTGCAGCTTCTGAAATCACTTCTGCAGCTTGTGTGCTGAAGTCTTCCTTCGATGTGCAATGCTGTCCTCATCTAGCTTTTGGAATATGGCCTAAGGAGTGCAGACATCAACCTTTAATTTTGTTGACTTCAGTAAGACTACATTCAGAATGTCAGAATATATTCTAATTGCTCAGAAGAATTTGTGAGTAGGCCATGTCCTTTTTACCTGAAGATGTGTAATCCTGTTGCTATTATATATAAGTATGGTGTAAGTAGGATGCAACTTGGACTTGACTGAAAAATACTGCTGTCCACTAAATAGGACCTCTGAAGTCTGATCTCATGGTGTTTTTAAACTAATAACAAATTATACATACTGATATGATAACATTATACATCAATATGCATCCTTTTCTACATATTCTGTGCTGTGTTTAATATCACTCTCTGCTTATTTGTTCAAAAAGTAGTGATTTTAATAAGCAAGAGTAAACTTAGTTTGGGCACTGTGAAACACACTGACTTGTAAATTGAAGTGGAGGAACTCATGAACTGTAAGAGAAAATATTTGCATTCGCATGACAAGAAACACTAGCAATGACATATTTTTTTACTTTAATAACATCTGCTGTCTTTGGCATCTCATGCTGTCTTCATCATTTCCTGCATACTTGGCAGGCACTGCTGCTTTCTTTGCTCTCTTAACTATTTTTTCATGATTTGGAAATGTCTTGGCCTAATTCGTACAAGTGGGACTAATGCACTGCAGTGACTGCTCAGATTACACTATGACATATTCCCTTTTATACTCACAAAAAACTTTCCAGTCTGCTGCAAATACTATCCTGATGGTGCAAACACAGGCCAACTACATTTTAACTTACTATATTCTGCAAACTATAAATTCCAGGACCTTAAATTTGGAAAAAAAATCCTTCTTAAAGGTTTAACATTGTATTATAAAATGATAAATTCCAAGCATCATTATCCGAATAAAAAAATCACTTTTAAAGGCAAAGTGATGCAGACTAAGTGCCACCATTTATCCAGTCATGTTACTTTATGGGCTATAAATGCACAGATTCTAATCGTTCCTGATCATTGCATCACAGCGCTTTTTTAACATTAAAGACTATAGGGGGAATTCAGTAAAGCTTACATTAAAGTTTTTTCGTATACACATTGCAGAGTGATGCGCACACAAGTGCGAACAGTTTTAGATTCAGTAAAACCCGCTTAGCAGCATGCAAGCATGTGCAAATAGGGAATCTTCCATGCAATGCAAATTTTGGGTTAAGCAAGTGAATTTCATGCAAATTAGCCAAGTAATGCAATCCAACATGCCGTAAGGCATCTGTGCAGACTCTGTGTCCGTGTTAGCAGTGTACACAGAAATCTTCTGCATACAGGAGTCTACACGGAAAAAAGGGGCTGTAAAAGTCCACAAATATGGACATAACTCCTCTGAAAAGCTTAGATCATATATATAAATGTGCAAAACATACATTGTGGATGTTTGAATAAGCAGGGAATATGTGAAATTAATTTTTTTATGAATTTTCACATTTGTACTATGTGCAGCACTGTGCAAATATGCTCAACAGAAAAATTAAAAAAAATTGTAAAATAACACTTATAATGTACTTTCAACAAATGTACTGTAGGGACTTGCATTGGGTCTATACAATGGTGCATTTGTTCTGTTACCCAGCTTACATGGCTATGAACAGTAGTTTCCAGGTTGTCTGCACGAATATTTATGCAAATGAGGGGTCAATGTCATGCATTTGTAGAATCGCTAAAGCGAGCATCCGTGTTCGCATATCCACATCATGTAGACTCCTACATAATGTTTATATTCCTACTGGATGTGGATGACATCAGGAGGGAGTGTCATATTACTTTTAGGATTTTTTTATGCTCAGTGTGCTTTTTTGTGCAGTATGCTGCTTGCTGCAAATGGTTTGGGTGCAGCTTAGTGTGTTCACATAACCAGACCCCTCACATGACCGTCATAACATAGCCAACTATGAATAAAAAATGGATATATTCTATTACTATTATATACTTTTGTATAAGTTATGCTACGTGATGCTATGCATAGCATCACATCAGACAATAAAGTAAGGTCTTTAAATCATGTCAATTATATCCTAAGCAGGTGAACTGCACCATAATTAGCCAATCCCACATGGTGGACCTATACCACAACTGTATAAAGTATGCATACATCCTACATTCTAATTTTCCCTTAATACTCTGAACCACTGGAGTAGAGACTTGGAAATTTTAACTGAGATAATGCTTGGGGCTGCTGCAGCTATTCTATATCTGTATGTATTAGATGCTAAAGTCAATCCTGCTGGTGCTGCTGACAATAGGCCTAGGATGAGGATGAAAATAGTGTTCAGGCCCAGTTTAGTATACCAGGAGCTACATGAGCTGGAGATTGTAAAGCACTACAGGGTGGACAGGGACATATTACAAGAACTCATTCAGCCCTGCCACCCACAACTCAGAGCCAGAGCTAACAGAGGGGAACCCATCCCAGTGGAAACTAAGGTATGTGTAGCCCTTAGGATGCTAGCGACAGGCACTTTTCAAAGATCAACTGGGGACATGATGGAGGTGTCACAGGCATTTGCATCCAGGATACTTCACCAGTTCCTGGATGCTATGCTCCCACATGCCAGTCATGTGCAATGCACAGGGGATTATCATGAATGCATGCTGGCAACTCTAGCAGTTATCACAAAAGGGAATAAAACCACAGAAATAAAGCCAGCAGGATGCGAACAATCCAAGAACACCAAACTTTATTAATGTTAAGCGCTTTCTTCTCCACTACAGAGAATTCCTCAGAACAATGTTCCACAGTAACCCAACCAAGTAAATATCCCCCTAATTAATCAATTAACATTTAAAATAAAGATTAAAAGCAATATGCACACCATTATAAATAAAAATTAATGAATCATTTATAACATATTTTATAAATACTGAATGCATATAAACAACCTATTTGTCAGTCTAAAAACAGTGGAGAATTAACTACAATTAATTAAAAATACCATTTGCTAATGGACATGTCACCTGCACTAACCTGAAATTTGATCAAGTTTTAAAACACTAGCAATACTTATGGTCTCATTAATACCTGGGCAATGAGAGGCGTTTAGAAACAACTGCCCTCTCAATTTCATCAGGTCCAAATGTACATCTAAGATGAACCCTTGTTCATCCTTCACTAACTGCTGCAAAACCAAAAATTTAAAATGATGTGTCTGATTTTCCTTAATATGCTTAAATAGGGCACTAGTGGTCCTACAATGTCTTATATCATCCAAATGTTCACCTATTCTTAGTTTGAATTTCCTACAGGTTTTGCCAATATAAAAACTAGGATATTCTTCACACTTGGCCATATATATAACATTATTACTATTACAATTGTAATAGCCTCTAATGTTGAGAATCTTCCCATTTGCCCTAATCTGACCCACAGTCTCCATTATAAACGGGCAAAAGGAACAGGAATTACATTTAAAATTACCAACTTTCCTATTGATCCTACTCTCATGTCCTATACCTTCCAGTATGTTCTTTATGGATTTGTCCCTCCTAAACACATCTCGGGTTTTTACCAACTTCCAACCCTATATTAACATCAAATTGAAGAATCTCCCAATTGGCATTTGTTACATCAATAATAGTGTTAGCCATCCCATTATATGTTAAAATAAAGGTTGAGCTGTAAAAAACCTTTTCAGAATTAAATCTACCACTACCTATAAAGCCATGACCCAAAATGGGTCTGTAAAAACCTTGTTTCCGTTGTGAATTACCTCATGGCTAAGATCCTCCAAAAGACAGTCAGGGTATCCCCTTTGTTTGAACATATGTGTAATGAATTCTAATTCAACCAAAACATCTGCATCAGAACTTACCATTCTGTCCGCCCGCACTAACTGGCCTTTAACAACTGCCCTCTTGTGATGATGCGGGTGCCAGCTCTCATAATCCAGGTAAGAATTAGAAAATATAGACTTTCTGTGAATCCTGGTGTTAAAACTCATTTTATACCAATATTGAATAAACGTTGGACACGATTATAGTTACTGTTGATGTAGTGAATTTGTTCACTGTAATTCCCCATAATATAGGTATTGATTGGTTAGAACAACAGCTTTATAAAACCATTTTCACTCAAGATGAAATTAATAAATTAAGTACACTCATGGAGCTAGTTTTGAGAAACAACTACATTTGGTTTGAAGGGCAGTATTACAAACAAGTGAAAGGTGTGGCAATGGGGGAAGCTTGTGCCCCATTTTTGTTAATCTTATTATGTCCTACTGGGAGCAGGAGTTTTTGATAGTCAGTACAGTTCCAACATTGTGCATTATACATGTTTTCTGGATGATTTGTTCCTCATTTGGAAAGGTACAGAATATAGTCTGAATGAGTTCCTTGTATATATTAATGGAACTGTTGAATTTTTCAAATTCACCCATACATATAGTAGGAACACAATTGTTTATTTAGATGTCGAATTAGTGATTGAATGGTATAAAATGAGCTTTAACATCAGGATTCACAAAAAGTCAACCTTTTCTAATTCTTACCTGGATTATGAGAGCTGGCACCCGCATCATCAAAAGAGGGTAGTTGTTAAAGGCCAATTGTTGCAGGCGGCCAGAATGGTAAGTTGTGATGCAAACGTTTTGGTTGAATTAGAATTCATTGCACATATCTTCAAACAAAGGGGATACCCTGACTGTCTTTTAGAGGATCTCAGCCATGAGGTAATTCACAAATGGAAACAAGGTTTTTACAGACCCATTTTGGGTCATGGCTTTATAGGTAGTGGTAGATTTAACTCTGAAAAGGTTTTTTACAGCTCAACCTTTATTTTAACATATAATGGGATGGCTAACACTATTATTGATGTAACAAATGCCAATTGGGAGATTCTTCAATTTGATGTTAATATAGGGTTGGAAGTTGGTAAAAACCCGAGATGTGTTTAGGAGGGACAAATCCATAAAGAACATACTGGAAGGTATAGGACATGAGAGTAGGATCAATAGGAAAGTTGGTAATTTTAAATGTAATTCCTGTTCCTTTTGCCCGTTTATAATGGAGACTGAGGGTCAGATTAGGGCAAATGGGAAGATTCTCAACATTAGAGGCTATAACAATTGTAATAGTAATAATGTTATATATATAGCCAAGTGTGAAGAATATCCCAGTTTTTATATTGGCAAAACCTGTAGGAAATTCAAACTAAGAATAGGTGAACATTTGGGTGATATAAGACATTGTAGGACCACTAGTGCCCTACTTAGGCATATTAAGGAAAATCAGACACATCATTTTAAATTTTTGGTTTTGCAGCAGTTAGTGAAGGATGAACAAGGGTTCATCTTAGATGTACATTTGTACCTGATGGAATTGAGATGGCAGTTATTTCTAAATGCCTCTCATTACCCAGGTATTAATGAGACCATAAGTATTGCTAGTGTTTTAAAACATGATCAAATTTCAGGTTAGTGCAGGTGACGTCCATTAGCAAATGGTATTTTTAATTAATTGTAATTAATTCACCACTGTTTTTAGACTGACAAATTGGTTGTTTATATGCATTCAGTATTTGTAAAATATGTTATAAATGATTCATTAATTTTTATTTATAATGGTGTGCATATTGCTTTTAATCTTGATTTTAAATGTTAATTGATTAATTAGGGGGATATTTAGTTGGTTTGGTTATTGTGGAACATTGTTCTGAGGAACTCTAACAGTTATCCCAGCTTCTATATTTGGCACACACATCCCAGCTGAACCAGATGTTTGCTGGGGGGGGGGGGCATCCCACAGTGCCATTTACTGGGGGATGCTAACTACACCCTGGAACCATGGATGA